>NC_062227.1:9492523-9806929 GCF_902686445.1 Sciurus carolinensis
TTTCAAGTTCTGAAAGAACATGGTTACCAACCAAGAATTCTATACTCAGCAAAACTAACCTTCAGATTTGAAGATGAAATAAAATCCTTCCATGATAAACAAAAGTTAAAAGAATTTACAAATAGAAAGCCTGCACTACAGAATGTTCTCAACAAAATATTCCATGAGGAGGAAATGAAAAACAACAATGGAGGACAGCAAATGGAGGAACTACCTTAGAGAAAAACCACTCAAAGGAGAAACTAAACCAACTTAAAAACCAAAAATAATCCAAATGACTGGGAATACAAATCATATCTCAATAATAACCCTGAACGTTAATGGCCTAAACTCATCAATCGAAAGACATAGACTGGCAGAATGGATTAAAAAGACCCAGGGTTTTTCAAGATGGCGGACTAGAGGGCGGCTGCACTTCACGTTGCTCCAGGACACAAGATTCAAAAGAGGAGATAGTGAGAGGCTTGGGACCAACTCAAAGCCGCCGGGTGAGTCTCTCCCATTGGGGAGGCGTCCCGGATGGGGCGGTAGCCCCGGAACTCAGGGAACTTTGTGAAGTAGAGTTGCTCGGCGAGATGCCCCTCCCCCTGCTGGAGCGGTAAACACGGACAACTGGGATCATCGTAGAGGAGGTGGCTCAGCACAGCGCTTGGACTCGGAGCAACCACTGGGGCTCCGGGCGGCTGCCTGAGGAGGAGCTGCATGGCGAGCTGTTTAGACCCAGAACAACCGCTTCTGAACACTGGGGGGTTGCCCGGAGGAAGAGGAGAAGCACGGCGGGTTGCTTGAGCTAGGAGTGACTGCATCAGAGCTACGGGCAGTTGCCAGAGGAGGAGCTGCGTGGTGAGCTGTTTGGACGCAGAACGACCGCTTCTGAACACCGGGGGGTTGCCTGGAGGAAGAGGAGACGTGTGGCAGGTTGCTTGGTCTAGGAGTGACTGCATCAGAGCCACAGGTGGTTGCCAGAGGAGGAGGCGAGTGGTGAGTTGATTGGACTCAAAGCAACTGCTCCTGAACACCGGTGGCCTGCCTGGAGGAGGAGTGCGGTGGGTCACTTGGTCTCGGAGCCACTGCTCCTGAACACCCAGGGGGCTACCCCGAGGAGGAGGAGGAGGAACAGGGCGGGTCACTTGGACTTGGAGTGACTGCCTAGGGCTACGGGCGGTTGGCGGGAGGAGGAGACGCGAAGTGAATTGCTTGGGCTCCTACTGACTGCATCGGAAACCTGGCCGCTGTCCGGAGGAGGAGGTGTGTGGCGGGTCTCTGGGTATCAGAGCTATTGTACAGGGCTCCAGGTGGCGGCTCAGAGGAGGGGCCGCATAGCCAGGCGATTAGGTGCAGAGCAGGGTCCCAGGAGCTAGGTGGCTTCTGGCTGGAAGAGCCGCACCTAGACATGCCTAGGGGCGGAGTGAAGTTTCCAGGACTGCGGGCAGATTCTCTGGGAGAGGCAGCCTAAGGCACTCTTTGCCTGCGAAGAGTGAGGCTCCCAGGCCCAGGAGGTAGGTCCGGGCCCCTGGGAACGTTGCAAAGGAAGACAGGCCAGCCCAGGTGGTAGTTGTAGATTGAAGGGAACCTCTAGGAGGGCAACTGACCAGCGAGATGTCCCCACTGAGTGAGTCTTCCCTGCTGGGGTAAGTTTTCCCACAGGGATGGTAAAACCAGAGACACAGGCACAAACAGGCCTTGCCTCAGCCCGCAGCCTAGTTCCCCATTGGCTGACCATTGGTCAACAAGTGGAGGCACCTCTGCCCACTAGCAGGGAATATACACCACCTGAGGGTCACCACCCCTAGAGAGGCAGCTTCTTCGTGGAGCTCCGCATTATCAACTTCCTCCAAGACTTCAGGCTACTGAAGGATAAGAGGGGATATACTAGCAATCTTCAGGGACATTATAAGTCGATAGAGGAAATCTGCAATATCTTAATGACCCACTGATTCCTGAAAAATATGAGAAAACAAGGGAAGAAAATGTCCCAAACAAATCTGGATGTTACATCAATAAAATCCAATGACAGCATGGCAGAAGAAATGACAGAAAGGGAGTTCAGAATGTACATAATTAAAATGATTAGGGAAGCAAACGATGAGATGAAAGAGCAAATGCAGGCATTGAATGATCGCACCAATCGACAGTTAACAGAGCAAATTCAGGAAGCAAAAGATCATTTCAATAAAGAGTCAGAGATATTGAAAAAAAACCAAACAGAAATCCTTGAAATGAAGGAAACAATAAACCAAATTAAGAACTCCATAGAAAGCATAACTAATAGGATAGAACACCTGGAAGACAGAACTTCAGATATTGAAGACAAAATATTTAACCTCGAAAACAAAGTTGAACAAACAGAGAAGATGGTAAGAAATCATCAACAGAATCTCCAAGAACTATGGGATATCATGAAAAGGCCAAATTTGAGAATTATAGGGATTGAGGAAGACTTAGAGAAACAAACCAAAGGAATGAACAATCTATTCAATGAAATAATATCAGAAAATTTCCCAAATCTGAAGAATGAAATGGAAAATCAAGTCCAAGAGGCTTATAGGACTCCAAATACACAAAATTACAACAGACCCACACCAAGGCACATTATAATGAAAATACCTAACATACAAAATAAAGACAGAATTTTAAAGGCTGTGAGAGAAAAGAACCAAATTACATTCAGGGGGAAGCCAATACGGATATCAGCAGATTTTTCAATCCAGACCCTAAAAGCTAGAAGGGCCTTGAACAACATTTTTCAAGCTCTGAAAGAAAATGGATGCCAAGAATCTTATACCCAGCAAAACTTACCTTCAAATTGGATGATGAAATAAGATCATTCCATGATAAACACAAGCTAAAAGAATTTACAAAAAGAAAGCCAGCATTACAGAACACTCTCAGCAAAATATTTCATGAGGAAGAGACAAAAAACAAAGAAGCAAATCAGCAAAGGGAGGAATTATCCTAAAGGAACTGTCAAACAAAGGAGGAACCAAGATGTGTCAAAAAATAAATAAATAAATAAATAAAATTTTAAATATGAACCAAATGACCGGGAATACAAATCATATCTCAATGTTAATGGCCTGAATTCATCAATCAAAAGACATAGACTGGCAGATTGGATTAAAAAGAAAGATCCAACAATATGTTGCCTGCAAGAGACTCACCTCATAGAAAGAGATACCCATAGACTAAAGGTGAAAGGATGGGGAAAAACATACCATGCACATGGACTCAGCAAAAAAGCTGGAGTATCCATCCTCATTTCAGATAATGTGGACTTCAAGCCAATGTTAGTCAAAAGGGATAAAGAAGGACATTTCATACTGCTTAAAGGAAGCATAAATCAGCAAGATATAACAATCATAAACATCTATGCCCCAAACAGTGGCTCATCCATGTATGTTAAACAAATCCTTCTCAATTTTAGAAACCAAATAGACCATAACACAATAATAGTAGGTGATTTTAACACGCCTCTCTCACCACTGGACAGATCTTCCAAACAAAAATTGAACAAAGAAACCATAGATCTTAATAACACAATCAATAATTTAGACTTAACAGACATTTATAGAATATACCATCCAACCAAGAGTAAATACACTTTCTTCTCAGCAGCACATGGATCCTTCTCTAAAATAGACCATATATTATGCCACAAAGCTAATGTCAGCAAATACAAGAAGATAGAGACACTACCTTGTATTCTATCAGATCATAATGGATTGAAGTTAGAAATAAATGAAAGAGTAAAAAACAGAAACTACTCCAACACCTGGAGATTAAACAATATGCTATTATATGATGAATGGATAACAGAAGATATTAGGAAGGAAATTTAAAAATTCTTAGAGGTAAACGAGAACAAAGAAACATCATATCAAAATCTCTGGGACACTATGAAAGCAGTACTTAGAGGAAGATTTATTTCATGGAGGGTATTCAATAAAAGAAGAAAAAAATCAACAAATAAATGACCTAACACTACAGCTCAAAGCCCTAGAAAAAGAAGAGCAGACCAACACCAAAATTAGTAGAAGACAGGAAATAGTTAAACTCAGAGCTGAAATCAATGAAATTGAAACAAAAGAAACAATACAAAAAATTGACAAAATAAATAGTTGGTTCTTCGAAAAAATAAACAAAATTGATAAACCTTTAGCCACACTAACAAAGAGAAAAGGAGAGAAAACCCAAATCACTAAAATTCGGAATGAACAAGGAAATATCACAACAGACACGATTGAAATACAAAACATAATTAGAAGCTATTTTGAAAACCTATACTCCAACAAAATAGAAAATTTCGAAGACATCAACAGGTTTCTAGAGACATATGAATAGCCTAAACTGAACGAGGAGGACATACACAATTTAAATAGACCAATTTCAAGTAATGAAATAGAAGAAGTCATCAAAAGCCTACCAACAAAGAAAAGTCCAGGACCAGATGGGTTCTCAGCCGAGTTCTACAAAACCTTTAAAGAAGAGCTCATTCCAATACTTCTCAAAGTATTCCATAAAATAGAAGAGGAGGGAACCCTCCCAGACTCATTCTATGAAGCCAATATCACCCTGATACCTAAACGAGACAGAGACACATCGAGGAAAGAAAATTTCAGACCAATATCCTTAATGAACATCGACGCAAGAATTCTCAACAAAATTTTAGCAAATCGCATACAAAAACATATTAAAAAGATAGTGCACCATGATCAAGTGGGTTTCATCCCAGGGATGCAAGGTTGGTTCAACATCAGGAAATCAATAAATGTAATTCACCATATCAATAGACTTAAAGTCAAGAATCACATGATTATTTCGATAGATGCAGAGAAAGCATTTGATAAAATACAGCACCCCTTCATGCTCAAAACACTAGAAAAAACAGGGATAGTGGGAACATTCCTTAACATTGTAAAGGCCATCTATGCTAAGCCCATGGCTAATATCATTCTAAATGGTGAAAAACTGAAAGCATTCCCTCTAAAAACTGGAACAAGGCAGGGATGACCTCTTTCACCACTTCTATTCAACATCGTCCTTGAAACTTTAGCCAGAGCAATTAGACAGACCAATTAAAGGGATACGAATAGGAAAAGAAGAACTCAAACTATCCCTATTTGCTGATGATATGATTGTATACTTAGAGGAACCAGGAAATTCCACTAGAAAACTTTTAGATCTCATAAGTGAATTCAGTAAAGTAGCGGGATATAAGATCAATGCACATAAATCTAAGGCATTTTTATACATAAGCGATGAATCTTCAGAAAGAGAAATTAGGAAAACTACCCCATTCACAATAGCTTCGAAAAAAATAAAACACTTGGGAATCAATCTCACAAAAGAGGTGAAAGACCTCTACAATGAGAACTACAGAACACTAAAGAAAGAAATTCAAGAAAACCTTAGAAGATGGAAAGATCTCCCATGTTCTTGGATAGGCAGAATTAATATTGTCAAAATGGTCATACTACCAAAAGTGCTATACAGATTCAATGCAATTCCAATTAAAATCCCAATGATGTACCTTACAGAAATAGAGCAAGAAATTATGAAATTCATCTGGAAGAATAAAAAACCCAGAATAGCTAAAGCAATCCTTGGCAGAAAGAGTGAAGCAGTGGGTATCGCAATACCAGATCTTCAACTCTACTACAAAGCAATAGTAACAAAAATGGCATGGTATTGGTACCAAAATAGAAAGGTGGATCAATGGTACAGAATAGAGGACACGGACACAAACCCAAATATATACAATTTTCTCATACTAGACAAAGGGGCCAAAAATATGCAATGGAGAAAAGATAGCCTCTTCAACAAATGGTGCTGGGAGAATTGGAAATCCATATGCAACAGAATGAAACTAAACCCATATCTCTCACCATGCACGAAACTAAACTCAAAATGGATTAAGGATCTCGGAATCAGACCAGAGACCTTGCATCTTATAGAAGAAAAAGTAGGTTCAGAGCTTCAACATGTCGGCTTAGGACCAGACTTCCTCAACAGGACTCCCATAGCACAAGAAATAAAAGCAAGAATTAATAACTGGGATAGATTCAAACTAAAAAGCTTTCTCTCAGCAAAGGAAACTATCAGCAATGCGAAGAAAGAGCCTACAGAGTGGGAGAAAATTTTTGCTAATCATTCTTCAGATAGAGCACTAATCTCCAGAATCTATAAAGAACTCAAAAAACTCTACACCAAGAATGCAAATAATCCAATCAACAAATGGCCTAAGGAAATGAATAGACACTTCACAGAAGATCTACAAGCAATCAACAAACATATGGAAAAATGTTCAACATCTCTAGTAATAAGGGAAATGCAAATCAAAACCACCCTAAGATTCCATCTCACCCCAATTAGAATGGCGATTATCAAGAATACAAGCAACAACAGGTGTTGGCGAGGATGTGGGGAGAAAGATACACTCATACATTGCTGGTGGGGTTGCAAATTAGTGCAGCCACTCTGGAAAGCAGTATGGAGACTCCTTAGAAAACTTGGAATGGAACCACCATTTGACCCAGCTATCCCACTCCTTGACCTATACCCAAAGGACTTAAAATCAGGATATTACAGAGATACAGCCACATCAATGTTCATAGCTGCTCAGTTCACAATAGCCAGATTGTGGAACCAACCTAGATGTCCTTCAATTGATGAATGGATAAAGAAAATGTGGTATATATATACAATGGAATATTACTCAGTCATAAAGAACGATAAAATTATGGCATTTGCAGGCAAATGGATGAAACTGGAGAATATCATGCAAAGTGAGATAAGCCAATCTCAAAAAACCAAAGGAAGAATGATATCACTAATAAGTGGATGATGACACATAATGGGGTGTGGGAGGTGTTAGTGTTGGGGTTGGAGTTGGGTTTAGGGAAGGGGGCAGGAATGGAGGAAGGAAGGACTGTATAGAGGGAGGGGAGGGGTGGGAGGGGTGGGGGAGAAGGGAAAAAAATGGCAGAATAAATCAAACAACATTACCCTATGTAAATTTATGATTACACAAATGGTATGCCTTTACGCCATGTACAAACAGAGAAACAACATGTATCCCATTTGTGTACAATAAAAAAAAAAAAGAAAGACCCAACAATATGCTGCCTACAAGAGACTCATCTTATAGCAAAAGACATCCACAGACTAAAGGTGAAAGGATGGGAAAAAACCTACCACGCACATGGACTCAGTAAAAAAGCAGGGGTTTCCATCCTTATATCAGATAAAGTGGACTTCAAGCCAAAGTTAGTCAGAATGATGATACAACATATCAAAATCTCTGGGACACTATGAAAGTGGTACTAAGAGGAAAATTCATTGCATGGAGTGCACTCCAAAAAAGAATGAAAAGTCAACAACTAAATGACCTAACATTACAGCTCAAAGCCCTAGAAAAGAAGAACAGAATAACAGCAAAAGTAGTAGAAGACAAGAAATAATTAAAATCAGAGCTGAAATCAATGAAATTGAAACAAAAGAAACAATTCAAAAAATTGACAAAACAAAAAGTTGGTTCTTTGAGAAAGTAAACAAAATAGACAAACACTTAGCCACACTAACAAAGAGAAGGAGAGAGAAAACTCAAATTACTAAAATTCGTGATGCAAAAGGAAATATCACGACAGATACCACTGAGATACATAACATAATTAGAAGCTACTTCAAAAATCTGTATTCCAACAAAATAGAATCTACCGAAGACATTGACAAATTTCTAGGGACATATGCTCCTCCCAATCTGAATCAGGAGGACATACACAATTTAAACAGATCAATATCAAGCAATGAAATAGAAGAAGCCATTAAAAACCTTCCATCCAAGAAAAGCCCAGGAGCAGATGGATTCTCAGCCGAATTCTACAAGACCTTCAAAGAAGATCTCATTCCAATACTTCTCAAAGTATTCCAGGAAATAGAAAAAGAGGGAACCCTACCAAACTCATTCTATGAAGCTAATATTACCCTCATACCCAAACCAGGCAAAGACACATCAAGGAAAGAAAATTTTAGACCAATAACCTTGATGAATATAGATGCAAAGATCCTTAACAAAATATTGGCAAACCGTATCCAAAAGCATATTAAGTAAATCATGCAACACGATCAAGTGGGGTTCATCCCTGGAATGCAAGGATGGTTTAACATCCGTAAATCAATAAATGTAATCCATCATGTCAGTAGACTTAAGGATAAGAATCATGGTTATTTCAATTGATGCAGAAAAAGCGTTTGAGAAAATACAACAGTCCTTCATGCTCAAAACACTAGAAAAAATAGGGATAGTAGGAACATACCTGAACATTGTAAAGGCTATTTATGCTAAGCCCATGGCCAGCATCATTCTTAATGGAGAAAAACTGAAACCATTCCCTTTAAAAATGGGAACAAGACAGGCATGTCCTCTTTCACCACTTCTATTCAACATTGTCCTCAAAACTCCAGCCAGAGCAATTAGGCAAACTAAAGAAGTTAAAGGGATACGAATAGGAAATGAGGAACTTAAGCTGTCACTATTTGCTGATGACATGATTCTCTATTTAGAGGATCCAAAAAACTCCTCCAGAAAACTTTTAGACCTCATCAATGAATTCAGCAAAATAGCAGGCTATAAAATCAACACGCATAAATCTAAAGCATTTTTATACACAAGCAACGAATCAGCTGAAAGGGAAATGAGGAAAACAATCCCATTTGCAATAGCCTCAAAAAAATAAAATACTTGGGAATCAATCTAACCAAAGAGGTAAAAGATCTCTACAATGAAAACTATAAAACATTGAAGAAAGAAATTGAGGAAGACCTTAGAAGATGGAAAGATCTCCCATGTTCTTGGATAGGCAGAATGAATATTGTCAAAATGGCCATACTACCAAAAGTGCTATACAGATTCAATGCAATTCCAATTAAAATCCCAATGACGTACCTTACAGAAAAGAGCAAGCAATCATGAAATTTATCTGGAAGAATAAGAAACCCAGAATAGCTAAAACAATTCTTAGCAGGAAGAATGAAGCAGGGGGTATCGCAGTACCAGAATTTCAACTATACTACAAAGCAATAGTAACAAAAACGGCATGGTATTGGCACCAAAATAGACAGGTAGATCAATGGTACAGAATAGAGGACACAGACACAAACCTGAATAAATACAATTTTCTCATACTAGACAAAGGTGCCAAAAATATGCAATGGAGAAAAGATAGCCTCTTCAACAAATGTTGCTGGGAAAACTGGAAATCCATATGCAGCAGAATGAAACTAAACCCCTATCTCTCAACCTGCACAAAAATCAACTCACAATGTATCAAGGACCTTGAAATCAGACCAGAGACCTTGCATCTTATAGAAGAAAAAGTAGGTCCAAATCTTCACCTTGTTGGCTTAGGATCAGACTTCCTTAACAGGACTCCCATAGCTCAAGAAATAAAAGCAAGAATCAACAACTGGGATAGATTCAAACTAAATAGCTTTCTCTCAGCAAAGGAAACTATCAGCAATGTGAAGAGAGAGCCTACAGAGTGGGAGAATATCTTTGCCACTCATACTTCAGATAGAGCACTAATTTCCAGAATATATAAAGAACTCGAAAAACTCTACACCAAGAATACAAATAACCCAATCAACAAATGGGCTAAGGATATGAACAGACACTTCACAGAAGATGATCTACAAGCAATCAACAAACATATGAAAAAATGTTTACCATCATTAGTAATAAGAGAAATGCAAATCAAAACTACCCTAAGATTCCATCTCACCCCAATTAGAATGGCGATTATCAAGAATACAAGCAACAATAGGTGTTGGAGAGGATGTGGGGAAAAAGGTACACTCATACATTGCTGGTGAGACTGCAAATTAGTGCAACCACTCTGGAAAGTAGTATGGAGACTCCTTAGAAAACTTGGAATGGACCCACCATTTGACCCAGCTATTCCACTCCTTAGCCTATACCCAAAGGATTTAAAATAAGCATGCTACAGAGATACAGCCACATCAATGTTCATAGCTGCTCAATTCACAATAGCCAGACTGTGGAACCAACCTAGATGTCCTTCAATTGATGAATGGATAAAGAAACTGTGGTATATATATATATACAATGGAATATTACTCAGCTATAAAGAAGAATAAAATTATGGCATTTGCAGTTAAATGGATGAAATTGGAGAATATCATGCAAAGTGAGATAAGCCAATCTCAAAAATCCAAAAGGCGAATGATCTCACTGATAAGTGGATGACAACACATAATGGGGGGTGGGAGGGGGGCAAGAATGGAGGAAGGAGGGACTGTATAGAGGGAAAAGAGGGGTGGGAGGGGTGGGGGGAAGGAACAAATAACAGATGAATCCAACATCATTACCGTAGGTAAATATATGATTACACAAATGGTATGCTGTTACTCCATGTACAAACAGAAACAACATGTATCCCATTTGTTTACAATAAAAATAAATTAAAATAAAAAAATAATGCACCATATATCAAAATAGTTGAGAGGATTATTAAATGTACTTATTATAGAAATAATAAAGGTTAAAGTGACAGATAAAATAAAATAAAAAATTTTTAAAAGTCTGTTTTTAAGCCCCCCTATTTATGTTATTTTGCTTTAGTGATCAAGACAACTAAGGAATCCCCAGGCACAACTTTAACAACTGATGAGGGTGGGATCAGATATTCAAAGAATTTGGTACGTTAGAATGGGTCTTTATTAAGTCCCAAGAACCCTCCAGCTGACCTTCCTCAGGAAGAATGTAGAGGATGTTTCCTCACTAAGGCCATGAAGATGAAGAATTGTTGAGAGTCTATGTATAAACTGATGCACGGGGTCCCTACTGTCAATGAAGATCAGTGCAATGTTTAATACACCACTATAGTCTTAGGGGCAAGAAATATGGGAATCCAAAAAGGGTAGGATTAGATGGAATATATATTTGAATATATATATACATACATTCAAAAAAGATTAAGAATGGATAAGCAGAGTGATATCAGCAAATGGTAGAAATCGCAGCTTCTTTCCTTTCCTTTTCTTTGAATCCCTGGCATGCAAGGAACTCTATCATAATATCAAATTAATAGAACATGGGGGTAAAGAAAGAGTTTAGTAACTACACATAAAGAAGAATAGAGTCATTGCAAAAATGCTTTTGGAAAGTTCTTTTAAAAATATACAACAGCTTTCAACAATAAAAAAGTAAATGCTGGGGAAGAGGGAGAATCTGATTTTATAGTTCTCACATTGTAACATTCAAAATCTAGTTTTCAACAAAAAAATCACAAGGCATACAGAAACACACACAAACACACACACACACACACACTCACATAATGTGGCCTATTCAAAGGGAAAAATAAATTGACCAATGTATCCTGAGGAAGCCCAGACTGCCAAAGAACTAAGGGAAATTTGAAAAGAAAGATTTATGAATAAGATGAACTTATCAATAAAGACCTAGAAATTATAGAAAGAAATAAAAAAATGTATAAAGTTAAAAAGTAGAAACAAAATGAAAAAAATCACTAGAAAGTTTCTACAGCAGATTCGAGCAGGAAAAAAGAAAGAATCAGCAAACTTGAAGATACTACAATTGAAATTAATAAGTCTAAATAGTGAAAAAATTAATGAAGTGAAAACCATCTACTGGACCTATAACATACCTGCAAGTAGATGGATGTGTGCATTATGGGAGTCTCAGAATGGGAAGGGGAGGAAGAGAGATACAGAGAGAGATAGATGGGGGAGTCAGGAAGATTATTCAAATAAATGATAGCTAAAAATTTCACAAATTTGATGAAAGACATGAATACACAAGCCCAAGAAGCTCATCAAACATCAAGTAAAACAAAATTTGAAAAAGAATCATACCGAGATACATTACTAAGAGAATCTTGAAAGCAGAAGAGAAGTGATTCATCACATATAAGTGACCTCTGATAAAATTAGTAACTGATTTCTCCTCAGAACCCTCATTCACCAGGAAGCAGTGGGCTAACAGATCTAAAGTGCTGGAAATATAAAACTGTCACCCAGTAATTATATATCCAGCAATACTAACCTTTAAAAACAAGAGACAGGTTAAAATATTCCCAAACAAAAGCTGAGATAATGAAATTACCTCTAGACCAGCAATCAAACAGCAGAGATTGGCTGACTGGATTAAAACAAAAAAACAACAACAACAAAAAATTTAAACTAATGCAACCCAAAAGAGGTTCACTTTAGATCCAAGGCCTCAAATAAGTTAAAAGTGGAAGAATGGAGTGCAGGCCATATAGCCCATCTTGTAGAGTGCCTGCCTCTCATGCTGGAGGCCCGGGTTCGAGTCCCCAGCACTCTGCGGTTGTGGAAATTACAAACAAAAGTGGAAGAATGGAAAAATACATTCCATGCAGAAAGTAACCAAGAGAAAAGTGACAGTGGTTATACTAATATCAGACAAATTATGTTTTAAGTAAAAAGAACTGCTAAGAGAAGCAGAGCAGGGTGGTATAAGTTAAAAATTGGATCATATCATCAAGAAGATATACCATGTAGAAACATGCAAACAGAACAACAGAGCTCATAAACAAATGAAGAAAATACATCAGATTTGAAGAAAGAAGTAGTTTTGTATTCATAGTTGGATTCTTCAATATCCCATGTTCAATAATGCATAGAACATATGAGCAGAAGATTGAAAGGAAATAGAGGACTTGAGCATTACAAGCCAAAAAATCCTAAAAAAAACACATATAAACTACTCTAACAACAATAGGATACATATTTTTTAGGTTTACATGGAACATTCTCCAGGATAGACCACTTGTGAGGATATAAAATCAGTCTCCATAGATTAAAAAAGACAAATATGCAAAGAATCTTCTCTGACCACAATGAAATGAAGCTAAAAATTAATAGCAAAAGGAAACCTGGAAATTTTACAAATATCTGAAAATTAGATTGTGGAGAGAAGATGAGCCCCTGGTCATCGGCTGATCCTGCAGTGTCAACAAAAGCCAAGCCTGGGAAACATTCCTTGCCAAAAGGTGAGGATATTAACAGCCTTGACACTCAGGTCTGATGCTAAAGGTTATCAGACCTTCCAGTACAATGGGCTTCCTGGGTGCAGCAAGGTAGCTGCAAAAATGTTTCTAGCTCTGTTACTTTTTAGTGCACAAAGAAGCCTCTTGATAACTCACAAGCCTTGAACTATTTGCAGTGCCCCTATAGTTTAACCTCCTGATGATGAGACCCTGTACAATAAACTTGGGGAGCCAGGAGACCCTGTACAATAAACTTGGGGAGCCAGTTCTGGGTCCCTGTTCCTCCATCAGAGGGCAGTGTCCCACCTGGCCCCAGCTTTGCTTAATAATGTCTCCGTGTTTTCTTTGTCTCTGTGTTCTTCTCCATCTCCAGTCACCCCTACTAGAGATCCTTTGTTGATGCTACGTGGGTCAGGGCAGTTGGCACCCAGAGAGGGGCTCAAGTACAGGGGAACACGAACAAAAGAATCCAACAAGGAGATGCTCCTGGGACACGCATGTGGTTTTTGAGATCCCAACATTAGAAGAGATCGCTGTCGAAACTTTGAAGCAACAAGAGGTTGCAGGTAAGGAGAACATATTAGTAGCAGAATATCAGTCACTGGGTGTAAAACATGGCAAATTCCAGTTCTCACAAGATGAACCTTTATGTACTAATGCTTAGAGTAATGCTTAAAACTTGAGGGTGTCCCCTCAAAAGTCATCAACTTGCTGAATTTTAAAATTCTGTCAGTGAGACTTGTCCTGGGTCCCCAAAGGAAACCACACCTTTAGGGACCGAATCCCCAAAGGAAACACCTTTGTTTTCTTACTGCTAGTTCTCTCTCCCAGGCTTGCATTTAAAATGTAAATTGCAGAGGCTTAGAGAGCTTACAGAACTTGCAGGACTTAGGAGACTTGCAGAGATCAAAACTGGTTTGAGAAAAAGAAAAAGAAAAGAAGTGTCACTTTAAGTTTGAGCTGCTGTGGGACCTCAAGGGCTGCTATCTTATCTGCTCTGGCACTCTGCTACCCTGCTTTCTTAACAAGTTCCTCCCTAAACACTACAGCACCGGGATAAAAGGTTTTGTTAACTTTACTAGTCAATTGCTTGCAGATCTAACCAGTGATTGTGCCACAAACTCATGTTTTGGATTGCAGGTGTGCGTCCAGTCCCCTTATGTAATATTAACAGGAATACTAATTCACAAAAATGGACAGTGATTGATACTTTGTACAGTGTACTAATTGTGACATCACTAATTGTGTGACTAGACATGACAAAGATTAAGATATTTTGGGTTTACACCAGCCTTCCTTTCTTACGCTTCCCACTAACATTATAGGCAACTGGTTTAGTTCATTGGATTAGAGGAAAGGAGAGCAAAGGAAAGGGAGGGGGAGGGGAGGGAAATAGAAAAGAATGGAATAAATCAGACATAACTTTCCTATTTTCATATATAAATACACGACCAGTGTAACTCCACATCAAGTTCAACTGCAGGAATGGAAATTATACTTCATGTATGTGTAATATGTCAAATATGTGTAATATGTGTAATATGTCTTTTATACATTCTACCGTCATGTATAAAAGAACAAAAAGTAAATAGAGGAAAAAAGTACACTCTGATCTGATTAAAAAAAATGTCCTACATGTGCCTTTACTAATTATGGCCATATAATTTTTAAAACTCCTGTTTTTTTTTTTAATTCTGTATTTTTGAGCTCATGGTTTTATGGCAAATTCACATTTGATCCTTCATACATAAATTATTTTTCTTATCCAGTCTTATTTTATCTACTATAGGGGTTTTTGCACTCTGTCTTTGTTCAGAGGTCAATTTTTCAAGGGTTAGCTCTCAAATACATTGGAATACCTCCTTTGACAAAATCCTAAAGGACACGTTAACACATGGTGTTGGGAATAATCTAATAGCTACTGAGGACAAGTAGCCACCTGAACCTTTGATTTTCAGAGTCCACCATGGCTCTCAGACCTTACACCTAGCATTTCCATTGTGCAGGCCTGCCCTATACTTAAGTCATAATGTAAAAGTCCGAGAGACTCCATTTTGATTTCTAACAGGTTAAATATAATAAAGGTTTTAATAAGCATCTGTAGCATTGCCTCTTGCCTGTGGAGATATACCTACATAAAGATACAAGATCTTTGTTTTCTGTCTGTTTTATATCTGTGTGCACACCTGTGTATTGTATTGTGTCTACATGTGTGTTTGTGTCCATATATAATGTACCTGGCATCAAAATTGACATATAGATAAATGAGCCTCATAAGTCAAATTTCAAATAAAAATGGATCACAATATCTTTTAGTTCACATGACTTTAAAAAGGTTCAATTTAAATTAAGTAAACAAATTAGAGTAAAGTTGTCTTTAAAATTACTAATTCACAAGATTTTCTAGGTGGTCAGACAATTAATAAACTATAAGTTTCTATAAAATGTCTAAAATGTAATATCCATTGCTTCTAGTATATTTCTTCAACAGGGAAGAGATGGCAAATACTGTTAACTATGCTTTTCTGATATGCTGGTTTTACAGTTAAAAATGAGTAAATTAGATTTAACATAAATGGGATTAAGCTTCCAAATGTGTTTGTTAAAGGAGACATCTGATTGATTTACAAAGTTAAAATGTTAAACATCAACTACTAAATACAAAATCAAGTACTCTTAACTTCTTACATTCCATAAGGTAATATATTTAAACATTATGTGTGTTTTCATATATTGGTAAAGTAAAAAAGTTTGAGATTGCTTTGTTTCTGTGCCTTTAATAAGAACAAGGTTACTAAGAGTTAAGATTCAATCAAGTGTAATTCTACATACAAAGAGTTCAAAAGGTTTTAGATGGGTTTCATTTAAAGTACTATAAAAACAAAGTATTTAATCTTATTAAGTGAAGTAATTTGTCAAAATTCAAAAATTTCATATAGGGTTGTTTCAAAATGTAAATTTAAATAGGGGACAACAACTAAAAAGAGACATAAAAGAGTTGTAGTATAAAAATATATTTTAATATGGAAAGTAAAACAAAAAAGAAATGTTTTTCAATGTAAGAGTCTTTTGTGTGATAAAGTAAAAGTTTACAAAATGTATAAGTAAGTTACAGAAGGTTTGTAGAGGGTAAATCTCAAAAAAGTTTGTGACTAAATTGGTTATACATATTTAACACAATCAATTAAAGTTATTTAAGGCTTTTTCCTAAGGTCAAATATTAATGAACTGATATTAAACAAAGTTAATCCTCTCTGTGTTAAAGTAACAAGGATTTCTTAAAACATTAATCTGCTCTTATCTATCAAGATAATTTCTTACCTCTGTTGTTTTAGTATTTAGAGAAATTAAAGAAATTAGCATTTGCACAATTCTAGTTAAACAACAACTGTTATTTTAGAGTATCATACTACATTCAAGATTCCGAATTTTTCATATAAAAACATCAGTATAATTGTGCTGTTACTGACTTCTTTGTATACTAAATGTATTTGTATCTTCCAAATATACAAGTCTTTAAAATATAAGATTTAGAAGAACATTTTATGAAGTTGTGTTCTTCAAATTTGAAGTAAAGTTTTGAAATTATAAAAATTATGTTTCTTAGTTCATAGCTACTAAATGAACTAAATGTTTTTACTTTTGTTAATTTCATTTTATATTTTTCTTATAAACTTTATAACTATTGTCTCTTAGTGCCTTACAGATGTACTATTTCTACTGTAACAACTGGAGTTAAGATAATAGGCCATTACCTTTAGAACAAACAAGATGTAAGGCTAGCTTCCTGTCCTAATACTGACCCCAATTGAATGCCAGAGATAAATAACTGTAAACTCATAAACATTAAAGTTAAACCCCCAGTACTCCTACTTTAAGACTAGCAGGATATTTAAAACCAAAACTTAGAGACTAAAGATAAAAGGACCAAGAAAAAAAAAAATAACCAATATTTGGCTCTTGCCCTCTGAGTCAGCTTAAACCCAGGGAACGAGAGGAGCTCTCTAAGGGCTTTACAACTCTGGGCCACATGGCCTCTTGATCAGGGGGATCAATGAGACCCTGGAGGACAAAAGCCAACCAGTGCACATGCTACAAAGAGGAGGGTCATTAGAGAGGAAAATATTCCTGATGCTTCCTAGAAAAGCCACATGACCCACAACCCTGAGCTATCCAGGCAGATGGCACTGGAGGAGCTAAGAAACTGCTCACAAGTTGCTAAGAATGGTTTCCTAAGGAAACTCAACTGACTCTTAACAATAGATTGGAACAAGGTCAATTTGACAATTTGACCAGCTTGGACTTAAACATCTAGCAAAACTAGTTATAAACTGTTATGTTTAGAGCTCTGGGCATTTAAAAGGAAAAACAATAGTTCTTTTAATGTAATTTAGGATCTACACTTGTTTCAGTCCCACCAGTAGTAAATAAATCTAGAGACTATGAAACAGGATTGCCTAATAACTATCAAAAAAGACTATCAGAGTCAAAAGGGTTTTTTTTAATCAATTTAAGGCCTACAAATCTTCCTAACCTCCTACATAGGCAGACTTAATCTGTGTTTGCTAGTATGGTTAACTCACCCTAAATGTCAGAAGTAAAGGGATCTCTTCTAAACACAGAGGCTATACCAGTAGAAAGGTATTTTACAAAAGTCAGATGACGTTCAGTAGCTTAACTACATCTTATGGGGGCATCTATGACATTATAAAAACTAAGTGCTGTGTGTACATTTCTTATAACTATGACAGTGTAACTAATATCCTTAAATATTATATACCCAAATAGAGGCCATGTCATCACTGGCCTTGTCATGGGAACAACTTCTTCACTCTTGCACCTCCTGGGGGGAGATTCCTGGTTTCTATCATTATCATGATATTCACTGACATGTTCCCGATGCTGCAACATTTATTTTGTATTACTCTCATTCTGGCACTGATGTCTTCCTGTTTCTCTCACAGAAACACCCACCTCTCAGATGACTTTACAACCTAGTCTCTCCAAACTAGGATTTTGTCACAGACCCCTCAACTGACCCAAAATATTCCTAAAAAAAAAAAAAAAAAAAAAGCCAAACTGCTTGCTCCACATGACCTGTTCTCAGCCTGGAGCAACCAGAGTGGTCATTACCCATTTCCAGGGCTCCCTGACACAGAGGGGAAATTGAGACCGGGACAAAGGGCAAGTAGCTGATTATTTTTTAAAAAAGGAAGGAAATGGGTAGATACACTACCCATCATTAATGCTTTGGCACAAAATACTTCAAGAACCCTCCAAGATCAGGAGGTTATTGATGATAAACTTGGAGCTAAGTTAGATGCTTTAAAACTACTACAATTAGTTTTAGGTGATACAGATACAGAGTCTTAATGTAAGACAATTATGATACTATGTTTCTTATCAATTTATTTGTGTAACACCTATTCCATACAATAGCTCCCAATGGGATTGAAAAAGATAAAGATGCATCTATTAGGAATTTGGAATTATAACACTGTTAGTTTAGATCTCTTACAACTACACCGTTACATCCAAGTCATAAAAAAAGTAAGATTCCTATGTTATCTCCTACCAGTTTTGCAAAAAAAAAAAAAAAGCTGTTAACTGACCTGAATGGTTTCAATCCTTGGAATATAACATGCTGCATGGTATCTCAGGGGGCTTGTTTCCTTACAGTCACTGCAAGTTCATCCAGTCCCAGTTCCAATACCTCCAAGTAGATATGCATGTTGCAGCAAAAAAAAAAAAATAAAAAGGGGGAGATGTGGAGAGCGGATAGCCCCTGGTCACTGGCTGATCCTGCAGTGTCAACAAAAGCCAAGCCTGGGAAACATTCCTTGCCAAAAGGTGAGGATATTAACAGCCTTGACACTCAGGTCTGATGCTAAAGGTTATCAGACCTTTCAATACAATGGGCTTCCTGGGTGCAGCAGGAGAGCTGCAAAAATGTTTCTAGCTCTGTTACTTTTTAGTGCACAAAGAAGTCTCTTGAGAAAAGACAGCCTCTTCAGCAAATGGTGCTGGCAAAACTGGAAATTAAACCCCTATCTCTCACCCTGTACAAAAAAAAAAAAAATGAAATTAAACTCCTATCTCTCACCCTGTACAAAACTTAACTCAAAATGGATCAAGGACCTAGGAATTAGACTTGAGACCCTTCACCAAATAGAATACAAAGCAGGCCCGAATCTCCATCACATTGGCTTAGGACCAGACTTCCTCAAAAAGATCCCCAGAGTGCAAGAAATAAAAGCAAGAATCAATAAATGGGATGGATTCAAACTAAAAATCTTTTTCTCAGAAAAAGAAACAATCAATAATGTGAAAAGAGAGCCTACAGAGTGGGAGAAAATCTTTTCCACACACACTTCAGACAGAGCACTCATATCCAAAATTTATAAAGAACTTAAAAAACTACACCAAAAATACAAAGAACCCAATCAATAAATGGGCCAAGGAACTGGATAGACACTTAACAGAAGATATACAAGTGATCAACAAATATATGAAAAAGTGCTCATCATCTCTAGTAATTAGATAAATGCAAATAAAAACCAGATAAGGGGATGATGATACATAATGGGGGGTTGTGGGGTGATGGGGGGCGGGATCAGGAGAAGAATGGAGGAACTGTGGATTGTATAGAGGGAAATGGGGTGGGAGGGGATCAGGGAAGGAAAGATAGTGGACTGAGATAGACATCAGTACCCTACGTGCATGTATGATTACACGAATGGTGTGAATCTACATTGTGTACAATCATAGAAATGAAATGATGTACCCATTTGTGTACAACAAATCAAAATGAAGTCTGTAAAAATAAATAATAAATTAAATTAATTTTTTAAAAAAGAAGCCTCTTGATAACTCACAAGCCTTGAACAATTTACAGTGCCCCTATAGTTTACCCTCCTGATTATGAGACCCTATACAAAAAATTGTGGAGCTAGTTCTGGGTCACATTCCTCCATCAGAGGGCAGTGTCCCACCTGGTCCCAGCTTTGCTTAATAATGTCTCTGTGTTCTCTTTGTCTCTGTGTTCTTCTCCATCTCATCGCCCTTACTCAAGATCCTTTGTTGATACTGCACAGGTTGCAGCATTAGATAACTGTTATGGTTGGTTACATGATGTCCCCCAAAATCTCATGGTAGACAATGCAGGAATGTTCAGAGGTGAAATAATTAGATTAGAGAATTGTGACCTAATTGGTGGATTAGTCTATTTGAATGGATTACTGGATGGTAACTGTAGGTGAGTAGGGCATGGGAGAAGTAGGTCACGGGGGCATGCTCTTGGGGATGATATTTTATCTCTGGCTCCAACCTGCTTCCTTCCCGGCTGCCTTGAGCTGAACAGCTTTCGTTAGCCATGCCCTTCCACCATGATATCTTGCCTCCCTTTTGGCTCAGAGCAATGGTGTCAGCCAACCAAGGACTAAGACCTCTGAAACTGTGAGCCCCAAATAAACTTTGCCTCCTATAAGTTGTTTTTGTCAGGTGTTTTGTTCACAACAATGAAAAGTTGACTAACACAACAGCGCATTCTTAAAATAATCAAGGGATCAAGAAATATAATGAGAAATTAGAAAAGAAAAGGTCTAATGAAAAAGAAAACACAACACACCAGTGTTATGGGATGCAGTGAGTAAGACGGAAATTTATAGCCATAAATACTTACATTTAAAAAAATAAAGATTTCATATCAGTAACATAACTTTACATCCTAAGAAACTTAAGAGCACAACTCAAATACAAAGCTAGAAGAAGGAAATAAAGATTTAATCAGAATCAAATTAAACAGAGAATTGTGAAACAACAGAAAAAATTTGATAAAGCCAAAAGTTGGTTTTCTATGAACTGAATTGTGTCCCCCAAACTCTTATTTTGGAGTTTAATCATCAATATGACTATATTTGAATGTAGGGCCTTTGGAGATGTAATTAAGGTTAAAAAAGGTCACAAGAGTGGGGCCCTAATCTGATAGGACTTTTGTCTTTATAATAATAAGAAGAAACATGGTATCTCCACTCCCTCACCCCAGCACAAAGTAGAAAGACCATGTGAAGACCCACAACAAAGAGACAGCTGACCACGGGACAGGGAGGGAGGATCTTACCAGAAACTATGCAGGGACTTCTAATCTCCAGCCTGAGACACATTCATAAGGGAAAACAAATGTCTGTTGTTTAAACTGCCCAAGGTATGACATTGTGCTGTGGCAGCCTGAGCAAACCAAGTCATTGGTTCTTTGAAGAGTTCAACAAAATTGACAAAACTTTAGGTGGACAGACAAAGAAAAAGAGAAAGTCAATGCATGCAACAAGGATAAAAAAGGAAAGTGGGAACATTGCTATAGATCGTATGGAAATAACAAAAGATCATATGAGACTACTATGAGCACTTTTGCACCAACAGGTTAGAAAACCTAGACGTAATGGACAAATTCCTAGAAAACACCCAAATTACTAAAACTGATTCAGGAAGAAACAGAAAATCTGAACAGATTTTTAACTATTAACATTGAATCAGTAATCAAAAACTTCCAGCAAATAAAAATTCAGAACCGATGCCTTCACTAGTGAATCCTAACAAACATTTAAAGTTTTCTTAATAATTCTTCCCAAACTCTTCCAAAAAGAGAAGGAGGAGGGAAGAATCCAAACTCCTTTAATAAGGCCAGCATTATCCTGACACCAGTACCAGGTAAAGGAATCACAAGAAAAGAAAATGACAAATGTTATGAATATTAAAATCCCCAACAATATAATAACAAACTGAATCCAACAACATATTTGAAGGATTACACACAATGAACAAATGGGATTTATTCCAAGAAGGCAAGTGAATCCAACATGAAACTATGAATCAATGAAATACATGTCATTAATAGAATGAAGTTTAGATAGGAGGAATAAGTTCAATTAATTTCTTTACATCATAGTGACTAGAGGTAACAGTGTAGATTTTAAGTGTTCTTATAACACACACATGAAAAAAGTATGTAAGGTAATCATATGATGAATATTTGTGCTTAGCCATTCCGCAATATACATGTGTATATATTGTATGTAATGCATATACATACACATAAATGTATATAAATACACATATATGTATACATACTACATATCATAAATATATATAACTTTTACTTGTAAATATAATTTAATAAAAATCTTAAAACAACTAAATTTAGGGGGAAATGCACCTAACCGACACAGAAAGGGCCTTTGGCAAAACCCAACACACTTTCATGATAAAAAAACAACACAGAAACAGAAGGGAACTTCCTAAGCCTGAGAGGGAGCTTATCAAAACCCCATAACTAATACATTTGATGGTGAAAGGCAGAAGCTGTTCCCTTTAGAGCAAAAACAAGATAAGGACATCTGCTTTTGCAACCACCATTCAACCAGTAGTTCTAGACAGAGAAATTAGAGGAGAAAAAGAAGCAAAAGTCATTCAAAATGAATAAAGAAATAAAACTATCTCTATTCTTATGGTCTTGAATATAGAAAACACTATAATCTGGTGAGAATCCAGAAGAAAACTACACCAAGTAACACAAATTCAACAAAGTTTGCAATTCCATCAGCAATGTAAAAGTGTGCCTTTTCCCCCACATCCACACCAACATCTATTATTATTTGTGTTCTTCATAATAGTCATTCTAATTGGAGTAAGATGAAATCTTAGAGTGTTTTAATTTGCATTTCTCTAATTACTAGAGCTGTTGAACACTTTTTCATACATTTATTAATCACCTGTATATCTTCTTTAAAGTGTCTGTCCAGTTCCTTGGCCCATTTATTGATTGGGTTCTTTGTATTTTTGGTGTGTAAAGTTTTTTAAGTTCTTTACAAATTTGGAGATTAGTGCTCTATCTGAAGGGCTTGTGGAAAACATTTTCTCCCACTCTGTAGGCTCTCTTTTCACATTATTGATTGTATCCTTTGCTGAGAAAAAACTTTTTAGTTTGAGTCCATCCCATTTATTGATTCTTGCTTTGATTTCTTGTGCTTTGGGAGTCTTGTTAAGGAAGTCTGACCCTAAGCCAACATGATGAAGATTCGGGCCTACTTTGTCTTCTATTTGGTGAAGGGTCTCTGGGCAGTGTGGAGAATCCTCAGAAATTTTGGAATGGACCTACCTTTTGACCTAGTTATCCCACTCCTGGTTTATACCCCAAGGACTTAAAATCAGCAAACTACAGTAATGCAGGCACATCAATGTTTATAGCAGCTCAATTCACAATAACTAGATTGTGCAACCAACCTGGATGCCCTTCAACAGATGAATGGATAAAGAAACTGTGGTATATATACACAATGGAATATTATTCAGCCATAAAGAAGAATGATATTATGACATTTGCAAAATAAATGGATGGAATTGGAGAATATTGTGCTAAGTGAAATAAGCCAATGCCAAAAAACCAAAGACAGAATGTTTTCCCTGATAAGTGGATGATGATAATAATGGGGGTGGGGAGGTGGGGAATGAGAGAAGAATGGAGGAACTTTAGATTATGTAGCAGGAAATGAGAGGGAGGGGGTATGAAAAATGGTGGAATGAGACAGACATCATTACCCTATGTACATGTATGATTACACAAATGGTATGACTCTATATTAAGTACAACCATAGAAACTAAATGAGGTACCCCATTTGTGTTCAATGAATCAAAATGCAGTCTGTAAAAAATTAAAAAATAATTTAAAAAATAAAAATAAAAATAAATTCAACAAAGTTGCAAGGCACACCATCAACATACAAAAATCAGTTGTTCCTGTACATAAGAAATTAACAAAAAGTAAGCAGGTGTTTGGAACTGGAATGCCCCCCCCCCCCAAAACTCAGGTGTTGGAAACCTAAGCCCCAATGCAGCAAGATTCAGAGGTAGGAATCCAAGGCAACAACTGGGTCGTAAGCACTCTGACCTCATTGCTGACTGATCGCTGTGGTGGGTCAATAATTTGAAGGCACGGCTGGGTGGTAACTGTAGGCAGGTGGGGCATGGCTGGAGGAAGCAGGTCGTGGGGCCATGGCCTTGGGCACTATAGCTCCTGGCCCCTTCCTGTCTCTCCTGCTCTCTGTTTCCTGACTGAGCAGCTTTCCTCTGCCACCAGGTTCCGCCTTGGAGCCAGCTGACCCACACAGCCGGGAAGGGTTGGGAAAGCCTATTTGAAGAGATGTCATGTGAGCAAAGAACTGACGGAAGGAGGAAGTGAGACAGGAGGGTGTCTGGGGACAGGCAGAGGAGCGGCCAGCGTGGGGCTCTGGGGGCAGAGGATCTTGGCATCCACAGGAGCACAGGGAGCAAAGTGGCGAGGTAGGAGACGAGATCAGAGAGTGGGCAGGGGCCAGACCATGCAAGGCCTCCTCGGGGAGGCAGAGTGTGGGAGGCTTTTGCAGAGAGGAAGGTGGTTGCTGTGGACAGGAGCCCCAGGAAGGCAGGTCAGAGGAGGGGTTCTGCATGGAGGCACTGCAACCACGAGAGGCAAGACCAGCTGGTGGTAGTATGAAGTTTCTTGAGATTGGCCCCTGCCACTTCCAGGCCCTCCCGTGAGACCCATGAGGCCAACT
Source organism: Sciurus carolinensis (assembly GCF_902686445.1). Classification (NCBI taxonomy): domain Eukaryota; kingdom Metazoa; phylum Chordata; class Mammalia; order Rodentia; family Sciuridae; genus Sciurus; species Sciurus carolinensis. The sequence continues at coordinate 9,517,165 of NC_062227.1, forward strand.
CCAGGGGAACTGGGGAGCTGCTGGTGGGAGACGGGGAGGCTCACTGGCGTTGACTCCGGAGGACTGAATAAAAAATGGCCGCCGACACTTCCCTTGGCCACTGATGAGCACCCTCCAATCTTCACCACACCTGAGTGAGAAACCAGATCCTGCTGTGGTCCCTGAGCTCTCGGGCTTTCTGTGTTTCAGTGTCTTCCTGGGTCGAGAGGCTTATGCTGTTTTCATGTCCACTTTCCTGATGAGAAAATGGAGGCTCCAAGAGGCAAAGCAACTTGTCCAGAGACGCATGGCCAAGCACCACAGTCGTGATCAGAACACTACCCAGGACCATGGTCATGTGGCCTAGGAGAGACTGTGCTCTGAGGAGGTGGATTTCCCAGCTGTTTTTAGAGAACTGGGATTTGGTTTAATCAGGCATGGTAAGACACACTGACGTGGAAATGACGGTCATAAAGGAGCGCACAGATTCCCAGGAAAAGAAGGCAGGCAGGCTAAACATGTAGGGAAGAGCCAGCCTCTTCCAGAAGGCACAGGGAGGCAAAAGTGTAGTTTCCACAGGAAGGACTGGCTGAGACAGAGTAACCACGCTTAGTCTGAATAACTTCAACAGGCTCTGGAGTAGGGGCTCCCTCCCTGGTTGTCATTTGGCACTGGGGTGGTCTGAATAGGCAGATAGTGGTCTGGAGTGAGAGCCCCAGGGAGGAGACGGTGGGCCATGGTCTCTGGGTTATCAGGTGGTATTTGGAAGGAACACTCCCAGAGGTGAGTCTCACTGTCTCTAGGAACTGGTTGGCTCTTGGGGTAACTTCCCTCTAGAGTCAGCAAAGTCAAGATGTCAAAGCATCAGAATACGGAAAACACATAATTAACACACCAGGGCACACCCTCACAGCAAAGTTAACTCAGTTCCACCCTTGGCAGGGACTTGTTCTTTTCCTATCTTCCTGGCCTTGGTGGAGTAGAGGTGGGAGGGGCCTCCTGAGTCCCACAGATCTGTCTGTGAGTCACTGTGGCTCAAGAGGACGGATAGGAAGGGGCCTTGTAACTATAATGAAATACCTGAGATAATTAACTTATAAAGATAAAAGGTTTAATTTGCCTTTTGATTTAGGAGATTCCAGTCCAAGATCAGTAACCCCATTTCTTTGGGCCTCACAGTAGGAGCACATGGCAGAGCAAAGCTGCACACCTCATGAGCCAGAAAACAGGAGAGAACAAGGAAAAGACCAGGACCCCACAATCCCTTTGAGGACACTCCCCTGATGCTCTAAGAACCTCCCACTAGGTCCCACCTCTCAAAGAATCCACACCTTCCCAATCGCACTACCCTGGGAACCAAAACTTTACACTTGGGCCTTTGGGGGACACTTACCAAACCACAGCAGGCCTTGAATGCCAAGGTGCAGAGTTTGAACTTTATGCTAGAGATGAAAGAGAGGGTGCCTTGAAGCTCCTGAGTTGGGGGGTCGTTTGGACCTTTGGACTAGGATGATGGTCCGGCCATGGTGCAGGAGATGAAGTGGAAGAGCTTCAATGAGCTACTGCTGCATAACAGACCACCTAAAACTCGGGAAATATTCATCCATTCATCATTGTTTCCCAGGTGACGGGCCAGCTGGTCTGTCTCGGCTGGGCTGACTGGGGCATCGGAAGGAGCTCCCTGTCCAGCCCACTGTGGCTGGTCTTCAGTGGCTGGCTGGAGGCAAGTTCAGGATGGCTTTTGGTCTGACTCTCCCTTGTTCCATGTGACTCCCCTCCACCAGCTGGCTAGTGGCACCTTGTGACCTTGTGACAGGATCCCAGAGAGCAGAAGGTATGCCAGTCCTGAGAAGCCGGGCTTGGAACCAACACACAGGAACCACTTTGTCTTGTGAGTCACCAAGTCCAGAGGCCAGTCCAGATTCAGGAGTGGGACCTTGTCACCTTGCAAAGGGTATAGGTACAGAGATGTCCTTGTGGACTGAATGAGTCCCCTCAAAATTCACGTGCTGAAATCACAGCCCCCAGGGGGAGGGTTTTAGGAGGCAGGGCCTGCACCAGGTGATTAGGTCATGAGGGTGAAGCCTTCGTGAAAAGAATCAGAGCTCTTGCGAGAGACACCAAAAGCTGTGTGCCCCCTGCTCTTGGCCATGAGAGAACACAGTGGAAAGTAGGCTGTCCACGGGCCAGGGAGAGAGCCCTCCCCAGACGCCAGATCTGCCTGCGCCCGGATCCCGAACTTCCAGCCTCCAGAACGCTGAGAAATAAATGTCTGATGTTTAAGCTGCCCAGCGAATGCTTGCAAGTTAAAGGGACCTGAATCTGGACAGAGGTCTGAGGTGGGACTACTTTTTTGCAGTCAGTCGAGCACAGGGGTTGGCAGGCCTGGCCTGCCTCCTGTTCCTGTGAATAAAATTTTACTGGGACACGGCCACGCCCATTCCTGTGCAAGCAGAGGCCGCCGTTATCTCAGTGGTAAAGCACTTGTCTCTCTTGTGCACAGTCCTGGGTTCCATCCCAGCACTGCAAAAAAGGAAAAGAAAACAGATTTGAGTAGTTGTAATAAAATCCGTGGGACCCTAAGAGCCTAAATATATATTCTCTAGTCCTTTACCGAAAATGTTTGTCTGCCTCCAACTACCGCAAGAGGAGAATCTGAAGGCATGGGGCTACTTTGGCAGGCAGCTGGAGCAACCAAGAGGGCCCTCCACCCAGACTCAGAAGAGCCCCGAGGTGCTGGGACAGGCACAGAGCTTGGTTAAGAGGCAGAATCATTCCAAACCTGCATGCCCCTCCTTTCCTGGCTGTGTGGTTCTGGGTGGGCCACCTCCCCACTTAGCCTCAGCACCACACATGTGAAATGGCCAGACTCAGGACCCCCAGGGATTCTTCAAGGATTCAGAAAGAATATCTATAGGACACCCTGCCCAGAGCCCCGCAGCAGAGAGCTCCGGGAAGGAAGCCGGGTTTCCCAGGAGCCCCCTCGGGGTCTCAAGAAAGCCCTGAGCTGGCGGGCAGGGTCCCCTCCCACCTCCCTCCTGCTCTTCTGGGAGGACGAATTCCTGCAGGCTTGCATCTGCGGACAGATCTGCTTCCCTATCTGTGTTCTGCTAATAAAGAGAAAACACACTTGGTGAGGTTAGACAAATAGCAGGGCAGTGATTGACACAGCCCAGCCCGTGGCAAGTGCTCACACCGGCGCACCCAGCTCCTGAGAAAATACCGCGTGTGTCCACACTCTGCCCGCTGCAGAGGGCTGTTTGCTTTCCATTAGCCTCACATTGTGCCCTTTAGTCACACTGGGGCCACATCCTTCAGGGCTAGGTGGGAGGAACCTGCTCTGGGGCTGCTGGCTCAGGTTTCCCTGGCCGCGGCTGCAGGGCATCCCCAGCTGGTCTCAAAGCGCCCCTAGCACACTCTAGCTCAGCCCACCTGTCCCCGGCTGCGGAGGGTGGCTCTGCCCAGAGATCCCGTGTCTGGTGCTCTGAGCCCAGTTACTTCCTGTTGCAATACCTTCACACTTGGGCCACCCCAACAGCGCAGTGTTGGGCTAGGAGGGGATTTGAACAGGGTCCCAGGGACATCTCCTGTGCAGCTGGCTGAGGAGGCTGGGCCTAGCACCAGATATCCAACCTGGGACCCAGGAGCCAATGAAATGGCAGGGCAGGCACAGGGTTTGGGGCAGAGGGTCCACAGCACCCACTTGGTTTCTAAATCGGGTCTGCCTGGGGGTTAGGGGTCACTCTCAAGGGGGCAGGGCATGCCACTAGGCAGGTACCCCTCACCCCTCCTCCAGGAGGGCGAACCGCTCCCCCTGAGGCCACAGGAAAGACCCGGCAGGGCATCCCACAGGGGTAGGCAGGGCACTGCACCCACTTCTTGTCTTTCCTCAGGGTTTCCTTGCTCCCTCCATCTGTCCCCACCTTGAGAGGCCTGTCTTCAACGTCAGAATGACCATGGCCTTTCACATCATGATGCACCCATCAGGAGACTGTGGTCAGGGCTACTGATGGGCATTTACTGGACATTTGTGCAGGTAATGATCTGCCAAGAGGGGGCAGGTTCTGAGGATGGTAAAAGAATGGTGAGACAGTGGGAAGATGTCCTAGTGCCTAAAATCCTTCCTCCAAGTGGGAAGCAGCCCCCAGTGGTCTGGTTCACCATGCAGGATGCAGAGACCTGTTACACATATCCAAGTGTAGATGGAGAGACTGAGGCTCAGCCTGGGGAAGCCGGCTGCCCTGAGCCCCTTGAGCTGAACCAGGATTCCCACCCAGCTGCTCTGAGCCCAGCCTCTCCTGTCTTTTCCCTGACACCAACAGAAGAATTTTTAGCTCCATAATCCATAATTTGGGAATCTGATTGTTTTGTACCTTTCCTGGGTTCTCTTCCCTTCTCTCCGGTGTTGGAGCCATTTCTTGGCATCGATATAGCACAGAGAACGCACCCGCTGGGCATGCTGGGAGAAGCAGAGCTCACTCAGGCCTCGGTTCCCCACCTGTCCACAGGGACCCAACACCACCATGGTGGGGCCCTGCTGCCGGTGTGGCAGTGCCCAAGCTCTGCGCATCTGACCTATGAGGCTCCCAGCCCCAGGGCCATGTGCTGCCTGCCTCCCCCACCGGCTGCCTTCGCCTCCCTCCACGCAAGGGGAAATTACCCATTAATGAGAGAATTACAAACGCAGTGTCTGGCCCTCCGCCCAAGGTTCTTGGGCGAGTAGGGAGGGAGCCATCGCTGGATGGGGAATTGGAAACAAATGCAGGAGGTGTTGTTTTTGGTGGACTCATAGCCCTCCCCACTCCTCTCCCCACCACTGTCCCAAATTTGGACTTTTACGGAAACGGATTTCATGCCTGGGCTTCCCATGAACTCTCTTAATTCAATTGTGGGGCCATTATCGGCACCGGGTGTAATGGGCTGCTTCCGCAGCCTCGGGGAAGCCAAGGGGTGGGTGCATCACCCCTCCGCAGGTGGGGGCTGGACAGGAATAGGGGGAACCCGAGGGGACTGGGCTGATGGTCCCTGCCTGGCTGGGTCAGGCCTGTGAAGCCAGGTGTCCAGAGTGGCTGGGGGTGAGGCTCAATGCCACCTTGGACGGGGCTGGGGGTAGGAACCAGGCCCACTGGGCACAGGAAGTGAGGGAGTCAGGTAAGTCTGGGGCTGGGGTCCACATTCAGAGAGGGCATGCTGGAAATGTAGAGGCAGTGTCAGTGCCACCCATGGGGAGAAGCCACCGACCACGGACCAGGGAGCCCTCTTGCAGAAGCACCTTGCCCGTGCTCTTTCCTCTCCTGAATTATCTCCCTCCAGCCCTTTGCAGGGCCCTTCCTGCTCATTCTCTGTCCTACCTCTTCCCTCGCCTCCTCCAGGAAGTCGTCCTGGTGCCTACCCAGAAGCCCCCACTTCCGCCCTCATGGCAGCTGTGACTGTGAGCGGCCCTGTTCCCCACGGTCTGGGGGGCTCTGGGAGGACAGAACCAGCACAGACCCTGGTACAAGGCAGGACCCTGGAGGAAGGAGCTTGGTGGAGGGCCCAGTTATGGAGAACTCCCTCTCCCTCCCGGTGCTTCCTCTTAGCAGAGGGACTAAAGCCGACCACAGGAGCCCATCAGTCCCTTGCCCCTCCCGATTCCAGGCCCATCACAGGGTGCTCATGGGGTCCATCTCAGAAGGCCAGGACCCTCTGGGTGGGAGCAGGTGTGTACATCGTGATGGGCTTTCTTCTGCAGAACAGCGAACAGGGGAGTGGGGAGTGGGCGTGGCAAGAGGGACATGGGCCCCAGTCCCAAGAGCTTGAAGAGCTGCAGAGGGCCTGCAAGTCACCTATTCTCTCCTCAGTGACCTTCCCAGGGGACACTTGCTTTTAGAATTCCAGGCAGGAGCTGACAATCCACCAGCAGGTGGGCAGCCACCCTTGGAAAGTGACACCTTGGGGTGCTTTGCTTTCCCCAGTGTTCCAAACCAGATTCGGACCTGAGAACCCAGACGGGGGTACGACACCCAGGCCCTGAGGTGAGTTGCACAGGGATGCAGGTGAAGGGCAGGTGCAGAGCGGAGGGGCTGACCTGTGTCCCCAGGTTCTCAGGCCCCTGGGGCATCTCTGGTTTGCCATGCAGCATGACTTGGACGCAGGAAACCCTCACACCTCCCAGCCTCCTTGGCAAGAGGCAGGGCCCAGGACTCATTTGACCAGTGGCTTGTGAGCAGAAACCATGGTGTCACACCAGGTTTGGGCAAAGGACAGCCAGGCTGCACCTTTGGGCTCTTTTCTCCTCTCTGCAGGTGCCCCAGAGGCCACATGGTGCCACTGGGGATGTGAAGCTGCTGTCAGCCCAGGACCCCCATGGGGAGCAGAATCCCCCTTGACCAGTGTATGAGAAATAAGCTTTCATGATCAGGCTGGAAGATCAAGTCGTTTCTGCAGCAGAACCTGCCAAGAGCCAGCTTGGGACCAGAATCAGGGTAGTAATAAAACCCCTCAGGAACACATGGGTGGTGTGGTGGCCATCCTGCGGGTAGGATGAAACCCTTACCAGAGTCTGGAAGGACGATGACAGTGGCATCCAGAACTTACCTCAGCACCATGTGACTTCAGCAGAAGAGGGGGCTGTACAGACATCAGTGGTGTGTAAGACTGTCCAAGGGCTTCAGGGAAGAACTGGTCAGAGGGCAAGCAGAATAGAGAAGGAAGCGTCCAGAAGTTCTGCCTGGAAAAGTTAGAAATATAAGCATCTTCTTCTTAGTCCTATGTGCAGAAGGGAAGCTGGAGGCACGAAGGCAAAACCTTTGAGTAAAAAAAAAAAAAAAAAAAAAAAAAAAAAAAAACCTTCCATCAAATTGCCTCAGGCAACTGAGAATAAAGAATAAAGGTGGATCCAATTCACAGTATCTTTGTCCCTGAGAAAGCCGATAGCCTCAAGATGGCCCTCACTACACCAAGGGTAAAAGAAAGAAAGACAGAGAAACAACAGACAGAGGGAGCGTGTGTGTATTAGTTTCCTGGAGCTACTATAACAAAGGACCTTAGTCTGCCATATTGGATCAGGGCTCAGTCAGTGGCCTCATTTAAACTTAGTCGCCTCTTTAAAGGCCATGCCTCTAATAAGGTCACGCTCTGAGGAACTGGAAGTCAGGGTTTCAACAAGAGGATCTAGGGGTGCATAGTTCAGCCCATCATGGTGAAGACGTGAGAGGGAGAAGAAGGGGAGGAGAGAAGGAAGGAGAGGGAAATCTGGGGTCCAAAGCTGAGCCAAAGGGCAGAGACCTGAAAAGTATGCTTCAGAAGGTGTGTGGCCATGGCTGCCTGCTCAGGGCTTGACTTCCTACGTGGTCAGGACCTGAGAGAAGCCCAGAGCTCCTGTCCTTCTGCAGGCTGGCCATGCTGACACTGCTACAGCACACACAGAAAGTAGAGCCCCCAAAGCCCACAGTGAGGCTGACAGGAGGGCACGAGTCAGGGACTAGAGCAGACAGAGGACAGGGAAGCTCTGCCCAGAAGATGGAAGCAGGGTCGCCCAAGCTTGTTCCCTACCCAGAGCTGACCCTGAAAGTGTGGGGCACAGAGGTGGCTGCCAGCTCTCAGTGGGGATTAACTCAGCCACATCCCTGTCTGGGGAAGCCCTAGGGGGCTCCCTGTTTCCTTTTTCAGCGCTGACAGCCCTTTCCTGGGCCACCACAGACCCTCTTTGTATGAAAAGGAATAGGCAACCTCCCAACCCGAAATTCTAATGAACTACAAATTTCCTAAGAATCCATGGTTCCAAGTTTCTATTGTGCTAATATCCTGAGAGCAAAGAGTTTGTGCCTTTGAGGCCCTAATTTTGCTAGAATTTGGAGCCATGTTTGTGTTTGTCCGTAGCTGGTAGGTGATGAGGGGGGCCAGGCAGAGAGGGGCCAGGCAGAGCCGGGCCGGGAAGGAGGCCGATGGCACAGGGTCGGCCATGGCCCAGGCATCCCCAGGGGGCATGGACATTCTTAGGACCAGCTTCCTTTAGGAAAAGTTTGGGGCAGTTCCAGCCCTGCTCCCAAGGGAAGGCAGCCAAGGCGGGCAGGACTTCAAATGCTTTGGGGTTATTTTATTTTATTTTACATAAGTGGAAGCAACAATTGGTTTCTCATGCGGTCTGATGCTTTCCAAGCAGTAACATCACTTCCAGCGCTGAGAGGCGGGCAACGGGGGCTCCAGCTCCCCTTCCTCGCTCAGGGCCAAAACGACAGTCTCCCTTCACCCGCAGGACAGCCGCCCTCCATGCCAAGCCCTCCAGACCACTCACTGGCTGTGTGACCAAGGCAGTCCTCATTCTCTTGAATACTCCTGTATAGAAAATGGTCTAAAGGTTCTCTCCATGGGGTTTTGTATACATGGGCCCATCTGGTAGCTGTGGGCATCTCCAGAGCCCAAAGAGTCTGTTAGAGTTGGATCTAGAATGTTCCCCAAAGACTCCTGTGCTCAGAGGCAGGGCTTCGGGTGAGTGATGAGCCCGTGAGGGTTGTGATCTCTCCAGGGGGTTAACCCACTGATGGCTGGTGGGACTGGCTGGAGGAAGCAGTCACTGGGGCATGCTCTGGGGGGCTTCTTTTCTCCCCAGTCCCTTCCTCTCCCTTTGCCTCCCAGCTGCCACGAGCTGAGCAGCTTTTCTTCAGCGGGCCTCCTGGCCAGGACGTTCTGCCTCACTCAGGCCCAGAGCAATGGAGTTGGGTGACAGTGGACTGAGACCTCTGAAACCATGAGTCGCAATAAACTTTCCTCCTCCAAGTTGTTCTTGTTAGGTATTTTGGTCACAGCGACAAAAATCCTTTTAACACAGAACTATGCGTCTCACCTGGGAAGCCCCTAACTGGAGCTGGCTCTATCTCCCCTGGTCCTTGAGCCCCCACCCTCCCATAAAGTTCAAGCCACCCTGAGCAGGGGACACACTGACCCAGGCCAGGGACCTGGGGTGCACCCTTGGCTGCTGAGTCTCCTTCCACAGCCCTCAGTCACGGCCTCCTCTCCCGACCAGCCCCATCACTCTGCTTCAGAGGCTCACAGATATTCATCCCCAGACGGCCTGGAGAGGAGCCACTGGGGTGAGCACCCTGTTGCTTCTGACTGGTTTCTCTGGCCCAGTGCTTCAGCTGCCTAAGTGCGTTAGTCAGTTTTTCATTACTGTGACCAAATGCCTGACAAGAACAACTAAGAGGAGGAAATGTGTATTTGGGGCTCATGGTTTCAGAGGTTCTGGGCCTGAGGTAAGGCAGAACATCATGGTGGAACAAAGCTGCTCAGCTCACGGTAGCCAGGAAGAAGAGACAGAGTGAGGAACCAGGGACAAAATATAAACGCCAAAGGCCACCCCCCCAGTGACCTACTTCCTCCAGCCACATCCTACTTGCCTACAGTTACCACCTGGAACAAAAGTTCTTTCAAATGACTAATCCACCAAATGGATTAATCCACTGATGAGCTCATAGATCTCATACTCTAATTGTTTCTCCTCTGAGCGTTGCTGCATTTTCTCCTGGGGACACCTCATATTCAAACCCTAACACTCAGAGAGGTTTCCAAGTCCAGGTATAACCACAGCCCTGTCCCGTTCAAGCCCTTCATGGCTCCCTGGTGCACTCATGATAGAACCACCCGGAGCTCCAGAAGTCCTGCCTTGCTCAGGCCTGCAGCCTCCTCCTCCTCCGCTGCCACCAAGGCCCTTTACTGTGCTCTCCTTCCTGCCTAACTCAACCCTGGGAATCCCAGCCAAACCTCCTGACCTGCCACCTGCAACTCCCACCCTCACAGGTGCCTATGCTGCATTTCCCAAGCTGTGGTTTTCAACACCTATATTAGTTAGCTCCTGCCATGTAACAAGTTACCCCACTTAGTGGCTAAAATCCACACATTTCTACTTTGGTTCATGATTTTGCCTGTTCTTTGGGTTTCCACTAACCTTGCTGAACCTATGCAGGATCTGTGATCAGCTAGCCATGTGGCCTGGAACTGGCTTGTTTAAACTGACCTCTGGATTCATTTTCTATTGCTGAGTAGTAATGGCCACACAATAAACAGCTCAAAGAACCCTGATAGCTCTGTAGCTTGGAAGCCAGCAGTCCTGGCTGGGTTGTCTACTCAGGGTCTCACAAGGCTGAACTAAGGTGCCAACGAGGCTGAGTCCTCATCTGGAGACTCTGGGGGAAAATTCACATCGAACTCATCCTTGTGATGGCAGAATTCATATCCTTGATTGGATCTGATTGTAGGATTGAGGCCACACTTTCTCCTAGCCCTCAGCTCCTGCACCCCCAGGCCCATTCCTTGCTGAATGACCCCTCTGACTTCAAATCCAGCGATGGATAGTCTTCTGCATGCTGAAACCCTCTCCTACTTTCAGTTTCCAATCTCCTGTCTCTGACATCAGACCTAGATTGAAGGAACTCTCCTGATTAAGTCAGGCCCACCCAGGTAATTTCTCAATTAATTAAGGTCACCTGATTTTACATAGCAAAATCCCTTCATAGCAGCAACTGGATGTGTATTTGGACAACTAGGAGGGATGTGTCCACAGGGAGGTAGGAATCAGGAGATGGTAGATGCGCCCTGCCTCATTCCATGTTGGTGTCCACTGGTCATCAACTGGGATAAATGTCCCATCTTTCTGTACTCACCAGTGGCCCATGACAGAGGCAGTTCAAAGAGAAAAACCAATTGGCAGCCAAACTCAGGGGTCAGGAACTAGACTCCACCTCTGAACAGGGGGAGCTGCCAGATCACCCAGCAAAGGCAGGAGGGTCTGGGGGTGGGGTCTGTGTCCGCGACTGCATCTCCTACCATGGTCTCTACTGAGCTGCCGTGGCCTGTCTGTGTGCGTCCTCGGCCAGCCAAAGGACGCTAATTGGGAGACGAGGCTGACAGCCTTCTTGGCAGCCAGCTGGGTGGATCCTTATGACCTCGGGAACCATGGCCCAGAGTAGCCGTTCCTGACCAAGACAGTCCTGGGTCATACTCTCCTCTGCCTGGGAGCCCAGTGGGAGACAGGCCTGTGGGGTAGCGGGAAGTGAGGGGCGCAGCTGCTGCCCAGCTGATGGAGAGGTGGGATGACAGGGGGACGAAAGAGCCTGGATGGGGATGTGGAGCCAGGACCCCAAGGCCTGTGGAGCAAAGCCAGTGGGCCCTGTGGGTTCTTGGAGGTCACGCCAGAGTCCATCGCATCTCTCCCAGTTTTACAGGGCGACCCCCTCACAACTCGGCCCAGCAGGGATCAGGTCAGACTGGCCATTGGCTTCCTGGAGATCCAAGAGACTTGGATGTAAGACAGGGGGCACTGAGTCCAAGTCTGAGGGGGTGAGGAGACAGTCCTCAGCAAACAAAGACCTGAGGCCAACGCTGAGATCACTTCAGGAGACTGGTCACAGAGGAGGGGAGGAAGCAGGGAAGAGGCGGGTACAGAGGACCACGTGGGAATGAAGAGCCTTGGGGACAGGGGCAGGGACCAGCAGGGAATTGACCTGTCAGGCAGGGTCCCTCAGCCTCTGGCACTTCATGGCCCAAACTCCAGGCACCTACCACATGGCAGAGAGGTAGGAGCCACTGTGGCCCCAGGCAGAGGAGGGCGCTGAGGGCTTTGCAGAGCATCCTTGTATCTGGGAAGACCCCCACGCCCTCTGCATGTGACTCATCTCGAGGGACCCCCTGCTCCAGCCCACTGGGTCTCTAGGCCCTTGAGGTTGGAGGCGCTTCTCTCCCCATTGCAGGCTAAACTCCACCTGTGGTTCGTCTGGGCTGGAGGGACACCAGAAGGGCACTGGACGGAACAGACCAAAGTCCCACCCAGACAGGGTCCCAGCCCACCTCACATCATGCTGGCCTCTCAGCTCCAGGGACAAGGGCAGGGTGGTGCAGGGAGGCACACGCTCCCCTGGGCAGGGTCTGGGTCGGATCCCTGCCTTGCCAGCTTCCTGCAGGGTGGCTCAGGGACTGGGGATCACCCTGGGACAGAGCCGGATGACTGGGTGGCCTGTGATGATAGACACGCAGACACCACTGCAGCTCAGGCCTGGCCCTTCCCACTCATGCCCAGGGCACCTCAGCAAGGATCCACCAACAGCAAAGGCACCGGCAGGCTCGTCTTTCAGGCCTAATCCCTGCCCATTGTCTGCCTGCCACCGGGGATTTGGGGCGGCCACCTGCCCTGCACCCTGCATTGAGGTGTTGTCAAGGGGAAAGAATCTGGTAGGTGGGGCAGGAGGGCTGTCCTGGACGGGATCGGCCCCACCAAGGCAGGCAGAGGGCTGCCACCCCATCCCTCCTCCAGCACAGGAGCAGGGCTCCTGGAGTCAAACATCGGAAAGTCTCAGAGAGTTCTAGAGCCCTCCTTCGGGACGCGTGCTGCCTGGCTCATGGCGGAAATGGTTACAAATCCAGTACCACTCAGGTGCCTGAAATCAGACAGCAGGGGTGTCTGTGTCTGGCATTCCGCCAATGTCCCCAAATGAGCTGCAGAGCCCGGGAATCTAGGGAGCGACCCTGGCGGGAAGGGATTCCCAGGGCTCCAAGATGGAGACCAGGCAGTGAGGGGACCACGGTCCTGTGGGCTCAGAGCAAGAGCCATGTCCCTCCTCAGCTGCCTCAGGCCTCTCTGAGCCTCAGTTTCCCCATCTCTGAAGCAGCTGTGATTGTCTCCACTGCCCTCCAACCTGCCCTGGGATAAGATGTCCCCACCACAGAAAGTCCCAGGCTTCCTCCTAAATCTCCTCCGATCACTCTCAGTGACTAAAGAAACTAAGCACAGGATCTTCTATAATTCCCCTCCCACTCTGGCCTGGGTTCAGACAGGGAAAGGGCAGGACTGTCCGGCATACAGGGAAGAAGGGACAGTGGGCAGCTCCAGGGTGTCTGTGTGCCCCAGGTCTGGTGTGGTGGAAGGTGATGCTATCTGGTGGGCTTCCCTGGCAATTCTATGGAAATCTCTCTCTCTGTCCCCTCACCCTGAAAAGCTTTGCTGCCAGTGGGTTCCCAAGACACCCACTGTGTCTCTGCTCTGTGAAGAGGCTCCAGGCATGGCCATGTCCACTCACTGGGCATCTGGAGGTGTCCCTCACCAACAAGTGAGTGAGCTGCTCTGAGGGGCCTCCACACCCCCTCGCTGCACCTGGGGGCTCCCCAGGGATGACACAGGTAGCAGAGGGGTGTCAGTGTCCCTCCACTTTGATACTGCCCAATCCCTGTGGCTCTTGGGTCAGAACGTTCTCTAGCCAGGAGCATTCCTGGTGGGTGTGTGGGGTCGATGGGGCTCAGGGTGCTATCACCCCAAGATATGGCCCCAACTCATACTCTTCCAGCCTCCCCGGCTTCAGCCGCAGGGCGAGCCCCACGGCTCACAGCAGGCACCAAGTCCTGTCTGTTCCCATCACTTCTCCATCCCCATCCTCATCCACTGAAAGCGGGAGGCCAAGGAAATTGGTGTCACCAACCCACGTGAGTCTTCCTCAGCCTCCGGCCTCCATGCGGAATGTGGGACATTTGGCCCCTCTCCTCCTACCCCTGACTCTCTGGAAGCCAGGGGAAACTCAAAACAAAAAAAGACCCATTTTGATGCCCCAAGGCCCACATATCATGCTGAGCCCAGGGCCTGTCACGTGGCCAGTGCTGAATGGTGGGGACAATGGCGACAGCCCATCTCAGACCACCCCTGGAGTGCCGGAGCTGGAGCTGAGAGCCCGCCAGTCCAGCACAGGCAAGGCCTCCCTTGCTCACTTGGCCCTGGGGCCTGGAGCCTGGAGCCTGGAGCCTGGGGCCTGGAGCCTGGAGCCAGTCCACAGGTCCTAAGCCCTCTGGGCTGGGAGGGTGGTAGGGAAGACAGTCCATGTTCCCTCAGACTCCGGCCCTGCTTTTGGGGTGAGGCTGGCAGTGGGTCCCCATCAGGGCCACAGCCTGCAGGCTCCTCCCTCCATTCTGTCTGCTACCTGCCTGGCCTCCTTGAGGTTCTTAATCCTCTTTGCCTCCTGGGAGGCCCTGCACAGAATCCTCTCCAGAAACCCAACTGATGTACAGCCAGAGTTTGCAGGACTGGTGGATGAGGCCCGTCTGTCCTGGCCCTAAAATCTATCAAGTCCCTTGGTCACTGCTAACCTCCTTTCTGCAGGCTCAATTTCCTGATCCGATGTCAAAAACATACTCAGAGCTGGGTGTGGTGGAGCATGCCCATAATCCCAGTAACTCCAGAGGCTGAGGCAGGAGGATCAAAAGTTCAAAGCCAGCCTCAGCAACTCAGCAAGGCCCTAAGCAACTCAGGAAGACCCTGTCTCTAAATAAAATATATTTTTTAAAAAGAGCTGGGGATGTGGCTCATTGGTTAAGCACCCCTGGGGCATTCTGTATTTAACTTAGGTCCTGAGGTGGGACAGATTTGCCATCATCATTGGGAGAAGCCCCCCTTCCTGTGACTCCTGCTTCCCTACCCAGTCAGCATCTATGGTCACAAGTAGGGGTTCTTTCCTCTGTAGGGCTCTGGGCAAGGCAGACTGAGAAACAGTCCCCACCAATATCCTGGGGATGGCCCCAAGGACCGCACTTCCTGCTGTGGGCCTGGCATGAGCTTGTATGGTGAAGTCAGAGCTGCCCCCAGCACCCACAGGAACACTGAACTGTCAGTGCAGTACCTGATGAGGGTCTGGGGACGGGAGGTGACATTTACTGGGTACCTTTTGTGTACCAGATGCTTTGGAACAGTGTGTTTCACTGTCGTACTGACAAGCCCTGGAAAAGCGTGTTATCCCTATTCCCATTTTACAGATGAGGAAGCTGAGGTCAGAGAAGTGAGTGCAGAGTGAGAGACAGGGCTTAGATGAGAACACACGCTTGTCAGATCTGCTCTCTCTGGCACTCCCTGCCTAACAGAGGCGAAAGAGAGATCCGGTCCCATTTTGCCCCCTTTAATTCCCCTGCCCTGATCCACTGACTGCTCCCCGCTTGGCCTCATGACTGGAGTCCTCTGCCTCCCACTCCCGGGCAGTGTGGTTGATGGTCCCTGGGATGCCCAACTGCGTCCCTTCCTTTGAGTTCAACAGGACCAATGACTTTAATAGGACGCTTGTCCAGGGCAAAGCACCACTTCCTCTCTTTACTCAGGAAAACATGGCCTCAGGTACGTGACCAAGAGTATCAGATACTGATCGAATCTGAGCCTTCCTGTATCTCACCAAGGGGAAATCACAGCCAGCCCAGAGAGGGGAAGTGCTTGCTCATGACAGAACAATTGTCCCTAGGAAAACATGCAGAAGGACTCTGAAAGAATGTTAATTGCAGTCTTGTTTTTGTAGCAAAGCCCTGGACCCACCTCGATGTGTCTCTGTCAATAGCGGGGTGACTGAATAGTTGGGGGAGTGTGCTCAGCCAGGAGGAGGAGGGAGGGTTTCTGCGTGTTTGGGCAGGTAGGGACTGTGAGACCCAGTGTGGGGTGAGGACAGCCACCAACTCAGTGGGGCCCTGAAGAGGGTCCCAGGCGAAGCCTCTGACAGTCCAGCAAATCCTGCTTGAAACGAACAAGCCTAAGATGTGCTTGAAACAATTGGGGACTTTCGCATGTCTATCAGGCATTAGATGATCTTAAGGAATGAGTGCTAATTCTGTTAAGCGTGCTAAATGGAATTGGTGATGCCTGGGATTTGCCTTAAGCACTCCAATGGGGAGAAGGACAGAGAGAAGCCTAGATCAGCCACAAGGGGATGACAGTGGGCGGGGGCTGAGCGGATGGTATGCCACCCTCGCCTGTAGAATAAGTGGTGGTTGTATTGACCATGTCAGGCCCTTTTAGGCCTTCCAGCAGACACGGGCTCTTGGGTAGGTCAGAATTCATTCCTATTCTGGAAATAGCATCCCAGTTTTCTTTCCAAAATTCTCTGTTCCTTGAAGACAATCAGGTAGGACTTCTGCTCCAGGCAGGGCCTACCCTTCCCTGACAAGAGGGAGGCAGACAACCCAAGGTTCTGTCCTCCCTGGACATCTGACCTCCTACAGAGCTGAGGTCTGAGCCAGCTAGAGCTGGCTCCCTCCTGAGCTGTCCCCAGTTGAGGGCCCTAGGAGAAGACCCAGTGGTCATGACCAGGGTCCAAGATCAGGCTACCTAAACCTCTGTCCCACCTGTCTCCAGCTGTTGCTCACCTTTCTGTCCCACCTCCAGCCAGCTACTCACCTCTCTGTCTCAGTTTCCACATCCGTACACTGAGCAAACCACAGACCCACTGGCAGAGCAGTTGAGGGGGTGCAGCGAGCAGATATGCACCCCATGCATGGCATGTGCCCAGCGCCCAGCAAGTGCTCAGTGAACCTGACTTGATGTTGTTACAGTTGTTGACATCATCACCATCTACTCTGCCTCTGGGGTCTCCTGAGGCTGACCCAGTCACTGTCCTTTCAAACCAAACACTCAGCCTCCCCTCCACTCTCGAGCTCTCCCTTTGCCCCAATAAATTTATAATCAATTCCATTCTTGCTGTTGCTGGCAACCGCTTCTCCTGGCTGTTGCCACTCATAGCTCTGCACAGAGATGCTCAGTAGGAACCAAACAGGAGGCACAGCATGGGCTGGAGCAGTCAGGGTGGCCTGGGTCCAGAACAGCCCCCTTCGGCCTAGAGCAGGTGGTGGCAGGACTACTGCAGCATGCATGGCTCTCCTCCTCTGCTCAGACCAAGGCCAGAGCATCTTATGCTTCCAGGAAGTCTTGGCAAGGGAATGAGATTGGACAGAGGGTGGGAAGGACCCCCACACAGCACCTGCTATGGTGCAGCCCAGGGATGGCTGGGTGCTTTCCCTGCCTGGTCACTAACAGTCACCAGAAGTCAACAAGAGCAGACATGATAGCCAGAACCCTGTGTGCACGTGACACTTTGGCGTTTCAGGTGTGTTAACTGGCTTGGTCCACACCATGCCACAGGGGCCCAAAGCATACCCATTCCGTGGATGAGCAAAGTGCAGCCCTGAGAGCAACTGTGGTGGAGCCAGCGTCGGAGGCAGACGTCATCTGCAGTCTAGGCCCAGGAAAGAAGTCGGCCAGGCTGCTCGGCAGGAACGAGCCACGCTGGAGTAGGAGCTGGGAGCAGCTGAGGTGGTCCAGCCCCCTTGCACACCCAGCCATCATCCCCCTATGGTCACTCTGTAGGATAACCAGTGTCCAATGCTCCCCACTGTAATTGGAAGGGTCAGGGGAGTTCGGAGTGAAGTCCAGGGCCAGGGCCGCCGCCTGCCGGAGGCCCTCGGTGGTCACAGGATCTGCAGTCATGCGAATGATGAATGTCAGCTCTGCGGAGGGCTGGGGTCCACAGGAAATTGGAGGGGATGAATTTAAGAGAGAAACTGCTTGTTTAAACAGAACTACTTTAGAAAATAAATACTGCCAAGCTTGACGGTAAATACAGATATTTGTGTGGAATGGTGGTGGAAATACGAATTTAATAAGGCTGGCGGCATGTGGCCCTGCTCCGGGGCCATCACATGAGTGTCCCAGCTGCTCAGGCATCCTGGCTGGTGGCTGGTGCCAGTTCCACCACTAACTTGTTTTGTGACTTTGGCAGTTTGTGTCCCTGCCTGCCTCAGAGGGGTCAGCAAACTCCCATGAGTGACGATAGAGTTGGTGGCCCACCCTCACCATCCACAGGTCGCATGGCCTCCAACCTGCTACCACGGTAAGATCATCTCAGGGTCTGAGACTTGGCTCCTGCTGCACCTCCTGCCAGAATTCAGCCCCTGAGACTCAGCACGCCCCTCCTCCAGGAAGTCCTCCCTGCCTTGGCTGCCTCCCTGAGGGCCTGGGACCACGCGCCCAGCTGCCCTGGCTGCAGGCTCAGCCTCTCAACCTGTCCCGGCACAGCAGGCCTTGGGTGGGTTGTGTCGCCCCTCCCTGAAGATGAGACTGGGACTCCAGGAGGTAGAAGATTCTCAGAGCCACACAGAAAGCAAGTGGCAGAATGGGAGCAGCCCAGGGCTTGGGGCTGTGGCCATCTCAGGAGGCCTAGGGGTGACCACTGCCCAGCTGGCCAGAGGTGGCTGGAGAAGGGCCAGAGCAGAGGCAATGTGGAGTGGCACGTTAATGGGGAGAGCCAGCTCCACATGGGCCTGTCTCCCTCCCCCGGCGCTTCTCAGGTCGTTCGCTGCTGGTGTGACAATGTGAGCAGTGCCCGCACCTCCAGCTTGTCCCAAACACTCCAGCACACAGGGCGTGGGGCCGGCACAGCTGGCAACACCTCCTGGTTTTCAAAGTGGGGACCATCTCACCTATACACAGTGCTTAGGATGGTTGAGACCACCCCACAAAGACAGGGTCCTGGGGACCCCCTCACATGCACACACACACACATGCATGCCTACAGGGAACCCCAAAAAAGAGGTCACACTGTAGGCCATGGCCTCCCTCCTGGAAAAGTCCCCACCTCACAGAAAATGCCATAGGCCCTGCAGATATTCCAGCAATTTCCAGTCTGGTCAGGTGGAGAGCCTAGAGAAGGGGCTGATGGGAAGGGATAGGAGGTACAGGCCTAGAAGTTGAGGCAACAGAGGCCAAAAGCAAGAGGCCTTGGGCAAGACCCTTCCCTCCCTGGGGCGAAGGGTAACAGACCAGAGGGAGGCTGGACGGCTGGCAAGATGGCATCCGCCAGAGCTCGCTGGGCTCCGGGTGTGCTGCACACTTCCTCCTCCTCACTGAGGCCCTCAGGCAAGGGCTGCACCACCTTCACTCTCCAGAGAGGGAAGGAAATAGCCCAAAGTCTCACAGCATGTGACAAGTAGGCGACTGGGGTCTGCAGGGCAGGACTGCAGGAGGCCAGACTCCTGTGTACCTCGACCCCCACCGAACGGGGGGGACACGGAGAGCTGAGGCTGCAGATTGGACCACGCACATGGGTACACAGCACCCCTCTCTAGGATGAGAACACTGAAAAAGTGTCTGGTCAGGCACCACCCTGCCCGGTGGGTCTCAGGGTCCCCTGAGCACAGGCAGATGCCTAGAGAGCCCCCTGACCCCAGGGCGGGCATGTCCCACTGAGGACATGGTCATAGGGAAGCACTGTCAGCATCGCCAAAGGCACCTGGCCCTGGGCAGCCACCCCACGCTGGCAGACAGGTCTCAAGAGCTGGGCTGCTGCTGTGTCAACACGTGCTGGACGGCGGGGTGATTTACACGGGCCTCCTAATCCCCCGCTGGGCATCCTGACTCATACGGCCTGGCACCCCTGCCCGCCCGCAGGTGGACGGGCACTCACCGCGACGGCTGCGCCGCTGTTATTTTTTCATAAGCCTGCCTTGAAATTTGTCAAACCACATATTGTTCCAGCATACGCCCGTCAGAAGAGCCTGCCGCCAGATGGGCTGGCTCCCCCCGACACTTGCTCCAGGCAGCGAAGTTATACATAGGCTTCAGCTTTATGTCAAACCTTTAAAAGGGGGAAATAAAAAAAGAAGACGGGGCAGAAATTTTTTAAAAAGAAAAAAAGAAATGAATTGGAGTCTGAATAGGCAGGTCTATGACCGTGCACAAATCCCAGCCTGCCGGTGCCCGGGTTTCATAGGAAAGCTCGGGCCAGCGGTAAATAAAACTTCCCGCCTGTCAAACCGTTCATTAGCGAGGTGCACATAATTTATGTACTTAAGAGCTGCCTTCAGCCAAGCTATCACACGGCAAGCATGCTTCATAGGTGTTAGTGTTTATACGGACAGTAAATAAATGTCAAACACACACAAAATCCACTCTCCAGCGGGCGCTGACGTGGCCCATCCATCATCCCCAGCTGGAGACTCTGGCCTGGCTGCCAAGGCCCATGGGCTGCGTGGCCTGGCAGCTGGGCTGGAGAGGTGGGGAAGACTTCGTGCAAGAAGGAAGAGGCTATGGGGGGCTTCCACCTGTCCAAAGGTAGGTAGAAACCCCAAGCCAAGATGGGGCCTTTCCATCATGAAGGCCTGACCACCTTCTAGCCCCCAGTTGAGTCTGTCTGCTGAGTTTGTCCACATGAGACCAGGCCAGGCGGGCTCTTGGGGCTCCTCTGGCCCCAGGGGTTGGAAGGACCTCATGAGTCCCAGCCCAGCCAAGCCTGTGGAGTCTGGAGCCACCTCAGAGGCCAGCACGAGCCCCAAGAGCTAATAATAGCAACACTGTGTGCTGGGCTCAAGCCCGGGCGGGTGTTTCCATCCATTAGCTCACTGGCTCCTCACCCTGCCTACCAGGTAGGTCCTGTTTTTAAGGTTTCAAGCTATTTTTAATAGAACTTTCAAAAACTGTTTTTGCAATTCTTTTATATGCAATTCTTTTCTCATACAAGCAGCAGGTCTTCGGGGACAGATCTCCTCCATGCTGTCCCCACCCCACACTGTCCCACCCTACAAAAGGTTTTCTACAGTTTCAGGGGGGCACTACGGGAGAGGGTGCCATAACAACATTCTCCCCTGTGCTGGTGACCTCCCCACATATCCCCTCCCTGCCTTTCCCCTGAGAGCCATATCTGGGCTCAGCAATCCTAAGACACAGGGGCTGCCCTTGCTTCCTTGGAGGATGCAGCGGGCATTCCACCAAGTAGGTGTCCTCCCTCCCCGAGGAAACAGCATCATCCAGGGGTCTGACATCCATGCTAGGGGAGCTGGTGTAGTTTGGATTGTGTCCCCTACTCCCAGTCAAATCCAATTGTTGACATAGTACCTCGGAGAACCTCGGGAGGTGACCTTATTTGGAAATAGGGTCAATGAAGACATAGTTAAGATGACGATCAGAGTAGAGAAGGGTGAGCTCTGATCCAATATGACTGTGTCCTTACAAAAAGAAGAAATTTGAATATAGACACACACACACGGAGAGAACACCATGAGAAGATGGAGGCAGAGGTGGGATGATGCTCCTGCAAGCCAAAGAATGCCACAGATCACTGCAAGCCACCAGAAGCTGAGAGACAGGCCTCAGCAGATCCTTCCCTCAGAGCCTCAGCAGGAACCAACCCTGCTGTCACCCTGAGCCTTCAGACAGCAGGAAAGTGAATGTCTGCAGTTTTAGCTGAATCACAGAGCTTCCCTGGGCTTGGTCGATATGTTCACACAACGATACATTAACAGCCCGCCACTGGGCTGCTTCAACCACAATATATGTAATCCACAATGGATATAATCCACATACAGAGAGGCAGTCCTGTCCCAGGTGGAGCCTCAGCAGAATTCAATAAATGCTACAGTTCAGAGACTGCTCAAGTGTGGGGTCATAATGAAATCCATCAATTGGAATTACTTGCTGTGGTGTGGACTTAAGGGGGCACCGTGGTGAATCCACCTTGGGGTCCATGCCACACACAGTCAGGTGAGCCAGAGGCTGCTGGAGCAGAGCAGGTGAGAACAACCCAGATATCAGGGTCCAGCCTCCTGGTTCTGCAGGTGTGAAAGCCAACCCAGAGAGGGCAAGAATTGGGTCAAGGCCACCAGCTAAGCTGGGGTTCCTGCCTCCAGCATCCCTGCCACAGCCCATTCTGCTTTTCCCCCTCCACCCTCACCCTCCCATAAGTTTCATCATGCTGGGTTTTCCAAATAGTGCCAAACTCTTGAACTCCTGTGGCCACATGTACCACCTGAGAGGCCTGTCACTTGCCACTGGATTAGCTAACTGTGGCCACAAAGACAGGGCGTAACAGCCACATTAGCTCAACGGACACCCTGAGCATACACTTACTTGGCAATACTACAAAAGCAGAGATTTGGCTCAAATACCCATCGCTAAGATGAGGTTTGGCTGAGGCTGGGCTGATGGAGGCTGAACTCGGCAGGACAGTAGGGCCATCTCATCTCCTGGCCAGTTTCCCCCATGGCAATGTCAGAATACACACCCCTAGGGTTGGGCCCCAGGATGGCCACCGGTGCCTTGGCTGCATTCCCCTGACCCAAGAAAAGTGTATTTAGTACAGCAGACATCCTGTGGTTAGGGCTTTCTGAACATTGCAAAGCATAATGGTGAGGAGAAGGTCTCCCACAAAAGCAATGGCAAATGCATAAAATCCCAGATACAAAGGTGAGGCCAAACATGGAGGAGGTGCCCACAGGACTGGAATTTGGAATAACTGGCCTAATCCAGGCCACCTCCTACCCAGGGAACATTTGTATTCTACTAGAGATCTCCAAAGAAGAGAACAAAGTCAGGGGAGATGATGTTTCAGGCCTGATATCAGGTAGAAGGAGGAGGCTTCCCAGATCACTACAAACCAAAGCAGCTTTGGAGAACCAGTCAGGAACTCCAGCTGCAAGTAACAGTGAAGTTCACATCCAGGATGTGGCAAAGTGTCCGTGAACATGATCTAAGGCATTCATTGGCCACAAGCTAAAATGAGGACTTCACAGACAAACAGAGACATCATCTCAGGCCACACAAAGAGAATGAGGCTCTCTGAGCAGGGGAGGAGAGGTGTCACCCACACCCTGGGTAGAAAGAACATTCTCCACCTCCATCTGAAGAATGTCGTTCATTTCCAGCTCTGCAGGTTGCAAAGGACATTAACCTTGTGGCACCTACAGTGTTCAATATACACGTGCCACTCCTGGGCCAGGGCGGGAGGAATTCAGAGACAGGACTCGACAGGGACCATGAGGAAACAAGTCACCCCAAGACTGGAGGGCACACTGGTGTTACTCACCTGCAGTCAAGCTACCACAGGTCCCCTCTGGTCTGGGGTCCAGATCTGTGTCCCTTCAGCATGAAGGTTCCAAGGAAGGGCCTACACCACCACTGTGAACCAGGCACATGGAGCACGGGTGTCACAGCAGGAGACTGAGGTGAGAGGGTGTGGGAGCCACAGAACTGTGCACGTGTAGCCTGGGCGTGCCTCGGTGACAAGTGACAGAAACCAAATGCAAACGGAGTAAAGAAAGGCATGAGCTGTTCAGTTAAGGCAGAGGCAGTGAAGGACCCAGCGGCAGAAAGCCCTCCCGCGGCTTGGTGTGTGAAGCACACAGGCCAGGACGCAGGCCGGGCTCCAGAGTGCACGGGCAGGCGGTTTCATTCCAGAAAGACCAGAGGAGGCCCTCCCATGGCTCCCCGGGATACTGCAAGGGGTCCTGCCTCTACTGGACACGGTCAGCCTCAGGTGGTGGCCCGTGGACGTCGTCTGCATGAAGGAATGAGTGAAGGAACATATGAAAGAAGGAAGGCTCTCTAAATCCAGATGATAAGACGCGACACATCCATGACCATGCGCTCCACCTCTTATAAACCTTGTCTCCCAGAGAGCTTGTCCCTCTTCCGGTCCCAGCCACCACCGCCCCACCAGGCCACGCCCACCCAGGCTATACCCACCAGGCCACGCCCACCAGGTCACACCCATTCCCCAGCCCACGCCCACCTCCAGCTCCTTCACACCCTAGGCCCTCCTTTCCCCACCTTGTGGTCACTGCACATAGCGCTCTCCAAGCCGGTTGCTCACCTCCTTTTCTCGCACCTGCTCCATCCTCCACACTTGCCTTGGCACCTCCTTCTTAAGGTCCCACCATTGCTCCCAAAGCCCTGAATTCCCACCTGAGTAACCTTGGATGAGGCTGGTCTGCATGATCTCCACAGAATGGGGTGACAGCATGTGCCTGGGAATTAGCTTTCTAGGTCTCCTTGCAGAGCAACAGTCACTGGGACCAGAAAGCCAGGGACACAGGGGTATTTTCTACCCCTTGTCTCACCGATTGCACAGTGTTCCCAAGTCACAGTTGTAGCATTTCTCCTTTCTTTTGGGACCAGTTTCCCATTTTCCCTCAAGCACCTATTTCCCTTCTGCATCTGTCTCGTTCTGGCAGGTCTGACCCCACCCTGACATGGGGATCCTGATGCATTGGCCCACCTGACACCATGATAAGATCCTGGCCCCATGCATCCTAAGTCTACCCAGTCAAGAGTTCAGGTCAAAGCCTCCCTGGGGTCAGTGGGGAAGGGGGCCACTCCTTCCTCTGACAGACTTGAGGCTTCATGGTGCCAACGCCAGATCTGCCTCTGTAAGGGGAGAGACTGCCTGAGAATGCAGGCAGCAGAGAGGGGTGCAGCAGAGAGCCTGACACCTCTCCAGGCAACAGCAGCAGATGCTCAGCTCAGGGCTCACAACACCAACCGCTGTCCTCCACCGCAGCATGCCTTCCCTGCTCCAAAAGCACCAAAGGACATAACTTGTGTGTGCAAAAGCGTGTGCATGCGTGCGTGCACCCAAGAGCATATGTGAGTGTGCATGAACCAGTGTGCACACGTGAGCAAGTATGTATGTGTGCATGTGAGTGAGCATGTGCTGTAAGCACCCTGATCTCCAGCAGAGGACACAGACAGAAGCTCACTCAAAAGAGAGGGTGTCCAGCAGGGAGATCTGGCCCCAGCATGGCCCCTTCTCTGAATGTTTTGGGCCAGAGACGTAGTACTAGGCTGTGCCACAAACTCCCAGGAGCCTGTAGTCCCTGGACCATCCACCCTGGACCCTGCTGGGCCCCATGGGTGGTCAAGGCTGACTTCCCAGCTGCATGAAGAGTGCAGCAGAAGGAGGCACCATGTTCCATCTGCTACCACCTGCCAGAAAAACCAGTACTTTCACCTGGCATGGAAATCAAGACTCAGGAAGGGTGGATTCCTGAAATTAGGCTCAACTAGCAGCTCCTAGAGGGTAGGAAGCCTAGGCCTGGATCTACAGCAGAGAGATGTCCACAGACACAAACCAGTGATGACTCCTTGGTCACCCTCCCCCATGACAGGTAACACCAAGGGGTGGCACCATGCACCCCAGGAACAGACTTCCTACCACCACCACACTCCCTTCCCGAAGCCTCTGTGGGCTCCATCCCTCCTTCACGCAGCCTCTGCCCTAGCCCCCCAACAAGGACAGTGCCAAAGCCCAGACTGGATCTACCATTCCCAAGGACACCCTCTCTTTTTGCCTTTCCTTCAGGAAGGGAACCTGGGGGCCTCCTCCATCTCAGGCTTACTTTTCTGAGAAGGCACCACCCCACTCCTATTCACGACTTGCGGGAGGAACGTCAGCACAGCGTGGCTGTGTGCCCTCTCTGAAGTCTGGTGTCCTGATCCAGAAGCCTGAGTCCTCCTACTCCACTCTCTCGAGAGCCATGAGACCAAGGGAGGGGTGCCTCAGTCTCCCCGCCTGTACAGGGGGAGGCCACCAGCCATGCCCACCTCCCGGGCTGCTCTGAGGGCAGTGCCTAATCACCTGGACCCAGAGGGTACTGGCTCACCCAGGAATCAGAATGCTGGCCAGGGCTTGTGAAGGTGATGCTGTCACAACTGGCCTTGACCCTGCCCCCGACCTGAGCATCACCCTGTCTGGTAGCACGATGGTTCCGTTGACACTTCTGTCACCTACAACCCTGTGGCACTCTGTTGGGACTTCAAATCATCAAGTCCATAGACAAAGGCACCCGATTATTCCTTAAGATAGGGAACTCAGCTCCTCCAAAACCTCAGGAACTGCTTGAAGGGGACCGAGAGGAGCCGACCCCAGTCCTGCCAAATCTCAGTCCCAAGTCTTTAGGGTTTAAGTGCTTTTTGACAGGCCTCAGCTCCTAGCCCTGGGCTGTGCATGCCCCCAGTGGAGGACCCCGGCCACAGATGCCTCTCACTCTCCTGGGCCTGGGCCTGGCTTCTCACCTCTGCCCTGTGCCCTCCCCTTCCCCTGTCCCCAGCCCTACTGAAGTCCCCAGTTCTCTAACCAGTCGGGGTTGCCTCACCCCTCGCAACCTACCTGGGTGGCCCAGGCACCTGGACACTCTGCCTACCTTCTCCCCGACTTGGTCAATTTCCTCCTGGCTTTCAAACATCCCTCCTGTTGGAGGCCCTGCCCCTCTGCCCCGTTCCACCCTCCTCTGGGTCCGTGTCCCCCCAGCCCATCTCTTCTTTTGGGCCAGCAGTTCTCAAACACACTGGACACACTGAGTCCTCTTGAAGACACCTGGAGACCCTGGTGGATGTTATGACTTGGAATGGCATGGGAGAAGGCTCCACACCCTGAGCGCACAGGGCGGCCCCTCCACAGAAAATGACCCTGAACCGGATTCAATCGCCTGAGGCTCAGAGGGGTACGGGGCGCTGCAGGAGTGGCTGAACGGAGCGCAGGCAGACCGCAGGGTCTGCAGCCACCTCCCCCTCCTTACTCTTCTCCTCCCCTAACCCTGTTGCCAGAAGACAGCCAAGGAAAACACGCACAAGTCCCCACTGGCCGGAGCACGCAGCCTTGAAGAATTCAGTTTCTCTGTAATTAGGCCCATCCGGTGCATGTGCAGGGGGCTGGGCCACGCTGCCTCCGGACACAACAGGGATGGGGTGACCAGGGATGGGATGAGGGGGACAGACACCTGAGGTAACCAGGGTGGCCAGGTGAAGAAATTGAGAAGGAGGGAACAGTGGTCTGGGGGTGACAAGGGGCCTGAACCCTGCCAAGGGCCAGAGCAGACCCGTGATGTCTTGGTGAGTGACAGGGGGCCTGGACCTGGCTCCCAGGTTTCAAGAAGGATGGTTCAGAAGAGCAGAGCCCTGAGGCCCAGTGGAGCAGACCTGGCTCCCGACGCCTGCCTCCCCTCCCCCTCCCCTTATTTTCTTCCCCAGAGACCCCCTTGCCACCAGTCTGCCCCTCTTCCCTAAGAGACTCTTCTCTCTCTCTCTTTCTCTCTCTCTCTCTCTCTCTCTCTCTCTCTCTCTCTCTCTCTCGCACTCTCTCTCTCCCTCAGCCTCTCTGCCTCTGCCTCTATCTCCCCCTCCCTATCCCTCTGTCCATGCATCTTGCTGCCTTGGTCTCTCCTCTTGCCGGGCTCCCCTGGTCCTGCACCCATTTTTCCCACACCCACTCCTCTCCCAGGCCATTCCCACCTGCTGGAGCCTGAGGTCTTGGTGGCCTGTGGCGCCTCCTCATGGCCAGCACCTGAGGAGCAGTGGGCAGCGCTCAGACAGCTCCAGATTTTGTTTTAAATATGAGGTGTCCCCTGAAAGCTCATGTGTGAGACAATACAGACGATATCTTTTTGTGTGTGAAACAATACATTTCATTCAGAGATGAAATGATTAGATGTTGAGAAATGAGAATTGTGACCAGATCAGTGGATTAATCCCCTGATTAATATGGATTAACTGGGTGGTAACTGTAAGCAGGTAGGGTGTCGCTGGAGGAGGTAGTTCCCTGGGGATGTGCCTTTGGGATATAAATGTTGTCCCCTGGTGAGCCTGGATTAGGCTCTCTCTGCCTCCTGAGAGACTTTCCTCCTCTACACCTTTAGTTATGATGTTCTGCCTCACCTCAGGCCCAGAGCAAGAGAGTCAGACCTCTGTGAACTGAGACCTCTGAAACTGTGAGCCCCAAATAAACTTTTCTTCCTCTAAAACTGTTCTCATCAAGTCTTTTGGCCACAGCAACAAAAAGCTGAGTAAAACAAGGCCATTGGCCTGCACACCTTTGTGATCAAGAGCAACCACGTCTCTGGGCTTGATCTCCTTCTCTGTGCCAACAGGAGTAGCAAGAGCAGCCTCAGAGGGCCCCTGTGCACCGCAGCAGGTAACAGGTAGTGACAGAGAGGCCTGGTGGTGCTCCACCTGCACCCAGAGCTCTAGCAGAGTCCGGTGAACCAGAGCTAAGAACGGGGAACAAAGGTTTGTGTCTAGACTTCACTTGTCTGGCTGGGGTTGTGGCTCAGTGGCAGAGTGCCAGCCTAGCACACGTGATCCCTTGGGCTTTCTCCCCAGCACTGCATACAAAACAAGACCTACTTTGCTCATCCATAATTTGAAAGGTTTCTTTGCCAAATCAAATCCTGGAAGGATAGTGTCTTGATTTGGGTGTGATTCGCAAAGTATCTTTCACTAACTTGAACCTGTATTATTAACTTTTTCTCCATCACGTTCTTAAATTCAGACCAGAGCTGAGTGCACTTGGGCCGACTGACCAGAAGTGGTGTATGGCCTGGTTTTACACAGCCTGTGAGCTAAGCCTGGTTTTAACATTTGTAAAGGGCTATAGAAGAGGAGGAAGAAAATAAAGAAGGGGGGGTAACAAGGGGGAGGAACAAGGGCAACAGCCATCCTGAGGCTGGTGCTTCCATTACACAAGCTATGAAATAATATGGGGAGGCTTGGCTCCTGGCATAGCGGCCTTCCACAGCACCCACAGCCACTGCAAACCACTGACACGTGGTCACTGAGCATGCGCTGGAGCGAGAGGCCCAGGAGCAGCCCTTGCCTAGAACTCACCCCTGGTAGATCACGTGCTGAACGGCCTCAGGAGCAGGGATAACAGCAGCACGACTTATTTGCTTCTGTTACTGTATAACAGAACATTTGTAAAATGTTCATCTGTATAACGTGCTTTCCTTAATGAGCGTCAGCGCCTGGCTCACACAACCTTGCAGTGCAGCAGATTACTGAGAGCCATCTCCTGGCTGGTGCCTAGCTCATGAGGGACCTTCCTCTGCACAGTGTGGGGAGGACCAGGCAAGGGTCAGGGTCACAGGTGGCAGATCTGGGACCACATTTCATCACTGGAGGAACTTCTGTGGGTGAGTGCTGCTCCAGCCTTGTTTAAATGTTCCCTCCTTTTCCAGACTAGACCATGTGGTAATGGAGAAGCTTGTCCATCTGCACTTGGAACACTGATAGGGGATGGCCCTGCAACCGGGAAGGTGACAGCAGTGAGCATGGGAGACCCCAATGTGGGGAAGGGGTTTGAGTATATGCTTCCATCTTGAGAGAGTGTCCCCAAGTGGCATGCCCTGCAAGATCCAGGTATGCTGCCTAGCGCTTGTTAGTGCTTCGTGACGATGTGCTGGTTGAATTTACACAGGCATGGTGATGCTCCGCCTGGAGCCCAAGTTCAGCGAGCAGCCGTGTGTGGACACCGGTTAGTGCCCTCTCCCAGAGACTCCCCCCTGGATTTGCAGCAGCTGATTTTCCTGGGAAACACTCACTCTGGGTCTATGGAGAAAGTCATTTGGCTATGCAGACCCGGGAATGCCCAGCCCTAATCCCACCCATTGTTACCACTGAGTTCCAATCAGATCCTGTCCAAGGTCTTTCTTGGGCTTTTGGAGAAAAGTTCCTTCCCTTAAGGAGACCACTGGCTCAGAGGGCAGCCTGGAGTGGTGACATTTGCCCCGAGCAGACTGGGGCCTGCATGGAGGAGTGGGTGATGCCAGCCAGGACCACGGTTCCCTTTCCTGGGTCTGCCTGAGCTCCAGTTCTGGGAGCAGAGGAATCCCTGCCTAAGTTTAAACCAGTTCAGTTGGCTTCTGTCACTGGCAACCAATCGTCTGGCTAATACGGCGGGTCTCTGCATCTCAGCTCTCCCATCCGTACAGCAGAGGCTATCCCAGTGTCTCTAAGACGGGCTATGAGGACATGCAACGTCCAAGTTACAGGGTCAGAGGAGCCTCATTGAATTTCAAGATCAGAGCCAGGGTTAGGGAACCAGGCGGCCCAGAGAAAACCTCAGCAAAGGCCGAGGGAGGCCAAACAAGTCAGTGGAATCGAGAGGGGCTAGGAGGGAGCGAAGAAGGAAGAGCAGCACAGATGGGCTGGAGTGCACCATCCCACGTTCAGCTACTGGCAGAGTCCAGCCCATACCCTGCAGAAGGGGCAGAGAAGCAGCGGGTGGAGGGGGAAGGTGAACTGCAGGCAAGGAGGCAGGACAGGCCTCGTCCAGAGGTGGTACTGAGCTGGTGGTCGGGACCTGGGACATGGCCCTCACTCACTGAGCTCACTCCCAGGCATGGCCCATCCTGGGCCCCGCCACCTGCCTCAGAGCCCCCTGCCCCTCTCAGCCCTGACACGCCAGGCCTCCCTGTCTTCAGTGACTTCCTGCTTCCCCCTCAAGGCCCAGATCGAGTGTGGCCTCCCTCTGGAAGACTTCCTGCACATGCCCACTGGACTCAGGCTCCACAGACCCCCACAGACCCCCACAGACCCGACCACAGCACTTGTCATGACTGTCCACGGGTCCTTACCCAGCTAGGCCACCGTCTGTGCCATGCTGTGGCGGATCCCCAGGGCTGGTCCCTGAGGGTAGAGGGAGGCATAAACCCACCCAAAATGCAGGCCATCCTTCATCTGTCCATCGCTGGCTCCTCCCGCAGGGCCAGCTCACCGAGACATTTCTTTCATTAAAAAGCCAACAGAAGAAAGAACGAACAAACACCGGAAAATCAGAGTTTTTGGAAGTAGGCCGCGAGCCGGCCCGGGCTGAACAGGCGGCTCTTCCCTGGCCTCTGATTTTCTCGTCCCGCTCCATCTTGCTCAGATATTCAATACTTCCTTTTGGAGAACACATACATTTGTTTGACTTGCTATATTGAATTTGGAGGCCGTTCAGCAATTTCAAATTTCAGGAGTGGGGCAGTGGGGAGACACTGTAAATTAAAAAATTCTTTCCTCTTCGGTTTCTACCCACGATTGTATATTTTTTGATGGCAAAATTAGGGATTAACTATAAACATCTGTTTGTTCGATACTGACATGGTTGTGAGAACAATTACCAAAGCCATGGACGTGGGGGGAGGGTTTAGAAGCTCAAGTCCACAGTAGAAAGCTCCAGGTCTCCTACAGAATCGAAGGGTTCTAGAAGGTCGGAAAGAGAGAAGCAGGGTTCAAGGGACAGGGAGCGGGAGGGTGAGACCCAGAAGAAAGCAAGTGGGAGAACTCTCTCCCCTGCACGCATATGCACAGATCTCAGACCATCACCTGCCCTTCACCCCACCCTAGCACGAGGGAGCCTCTCCCCACCCTCCTGGTCCTGCTCGGTCCCCATCCTTCTTTCCTTCATTCGACAGCCTCCCATGGGGCTTCCCTGAGCACCTATTATGCATCTGGCACTGCAATAGGCTCAGGATACTTCCATAGGAGGATAGAAGGGTGGTTACTTACATGACTGCTACTCCCTCCCAGTGTGAAGGAACAGTCACTGAGCTGCTCAGGTCAGCATGTTCATGACAATGATGACAGGCAGGTGCTGCACTGGATATGGACCAGAAGAGCCATGTCCATGCATGACAAGAGCTGGCAGGACCTGGGCTCAGGAAAAGCTCTGGAGAGAATGATCATCAGGCAGAGCTTGAAGGAGAAAAGGAATGAACTAAACAGGGAAATGGGGAGGGCCTTCTGGGTAAAAGGAGAGGCCTGTGCAAAGGCCCTGGGGTAGAAAAACATGTAGCTCTGGAGCTAAAACACCTGGTGAGTGCAGAGTGTGTTGATATGAAGAATGTGGTTGAGACTTAAAACACCAAGAGACCTCTGAAGGTGTCTCAGCCCTGTCAGGGAACAAGATCAGACCTGTGCTTCTAGGAGATTCCACCAATGGTAATCGACAGGGAGGGAAAAGCAGAGTCGTGGGAGGGGTGAGGTCCTCAGAGGTAACAGAACTCAGTGAAGGCAGAGGCAACCACAATGATCCAAGGAGGCTTGAGGGTAAGAGTGCCATTTGCTGCAGCAGGGACAAAAAGGAGAAGCCTGAGGAGAGATGGCAAGCCTGGCTTTAGATACGGTGAGCGTGAGGTGGTCTTCCAGGGACAGCAAGGAAGAAGCTGTGTCTCAGTGTTGGAAGTCAGGGACCTGCCCGGGGCCAGGAGTCCATGCCGAGTTAGTGGCAAAGCGCAATTTGCAGTAGTAGGAGGAGGAGGGCCTAACAGCAGACCCCAGGGAACCCTGGAGTAAACGGTCAGGAAACAGAAAAGAGGTTCTAAAAGAACAAGGTTGGGGTGCCGAGCAAGTAGAGGTCGTGGGTCAGGTATCATTTCAGGAGGAGGCAACTGCGCCCATCTAAGCAAGGCGTCGGGTGCTCGTGTTGATTTACTCCTGGTAGTGACCCTGGGAAATTGTACTATTGGCCTCATCTTACAGGGAGAAAAACTGAGGCACTCCAAGGTGAAATGACCCTACCCAAGGCTTTGAGAAGCAGCAGCAGCAGGCTGGGTTCAGGAACAGTTCTGGTAGCAGCAGGATCGGAACCAGAGCCTACCCTGACCACCGCCCCACCCTGCCTCTCCATCCGAGGCATTAGGAAGTGAGCTCTGGGTTTGCTGAGGGTTGAGACGGAGCAGGCATCGGGCACACTGACTGGTGACTGTACTAGGCATCTCTCCGCCACAGCAAAACAACAGACTGCCACATGTAAACATCTGTTGTCTCCGTTCTGGAGGCTGGAAGTTGGATCAAGGGTCAGCAGAGTTGGTTTCCTCTGAGGCCTCTCTCCTTGCCCTGCCTGGGGCCATCTTCTGCCTGTGTCCTCAAGTTTGTCCCTCTGTGTGCTGTGTTCTGATTTCCTCTTCTTATAAGGACACCAGTCAGATTGGTTAAGAGCCCACCCCGAGGACCTCATTTTAACATAATCACCTCTTGAAAGACCCTGTCTCCAAATATAGTCGCAATCTGAAGTCCTGGGGTTAGGGCTTCAATGTGGGAATTTGGGGGCACACGGTTCAGCCATCATGGTGACCCTACTGAAAGCAGCCTTAGTGGAGAAACCTGACGCTTTGAGAGGAGGCGGTCTGGAGACAGGGAGGTGGGCAACCCCTTACCAAAGGCCATCTGGGGTGTGCGGCTCATATCTATGGCTGGATGACCAGTCATGCCAAGACTTAGTGCTTACATTGATCGTGGGTGTGGCTGGCCTCCTGGGGTGGCTAGCAGGACCAACATGGCCCCATGCACAAGGCTGGCAGTTAGTTGGAGCCATTAGCTAAAGCTCCCTGGCTTGTCCTTTCCACTACCTAGGCTGGCTTCGTTGCAGCCTGGTTGTTGGGTGTCAAGACCCAGCACTCCCAGGGTACAAGCACAGGGGACAGGTTTCTATTAAGCCTCAGTTTACATCACGCTTGCAATTTCTCATGGCCAAGCCCAGAACCCAGTGTGGGAGGCATGGCTCACTGGGGACGACCAGGGTCAGAATGCAGGAGTCAGGACAGGGCAGGTGTGGGAGGGGCTTCAGGTAGAGGCAGGAAGTGCTTTCCACGTGGACGGTATTGACTAGCTCATGTTTTAGAGTTGAGCAGTCAGTAGGGAGGGAGGAGGCTGAAGGTAGTGGGAACAGATTGGTGTTTAAAATACAGGGAGCTTGATGGAGCACTTACTGCATGCCATGCACCATTCAAAGAGCTTTGAATGCCCATTTTACAAATTAAACTCAGTGTTCTGGAACTAAGTTCCCAGATGGAGAAATTTCCTGTTCTCCCTAGCCTCAAGGTCATTGTCCCTAACAACTGTACTTCACTGCCTCCCAACGATAGGTGTGATGAGCTGAGTGTCCCCCTATTCACATGTTGAAGCTCTAAACCCCAGTACCTCAGAATGTGACCTTATTTGGAAATAAGGTAGTTGCAGGTATAATTGGTTAAGATGAAGCCTTGCTAAGTGCTAATCCAATATGCCTATTGGAAATAGGGGAAATTTAGACACAGAGACTTGCATCTTCAAATGCCATGTGAAGATGGAGGCAGATATTCAGGGACATATTCGGGATATTCAGGGGTCAAGTGCTCACCTAGCCTGTGTGAGGTCCTGGGTTCCGTGCCCAGCAACACCAAATAAATAAATAAATAATTGATTAATTAATCAATAAACTCAGGATGAAGGCAAAGAGAAGGTGATGCTTCTGCAATCCAAGGAACACCAAAGCTTGCCAGCAAACCCCCAGAAGCCTGGGGAGCGGTGGGGACAGATTTTCCTTCACAGCCTCAAAAGGAACCAACCCGGCCCACACCTTGATCTCAGACTTCTGGCCTCCAGAACTCTGAAACAACAAACATCTGTAGTTCAGGCCCCTGGTCTGTGGGGTTCTGTTACAGAAGCTCCAGGAAGCTAATGTCCTGTGGAAAGAGCAAGATGAGACCCAGGGCTCAGGGCGGAGAAGGCTCCAGCAGGAAGAGGTGCCATTTTCCTTCATAAAAATGGAAGCAAGACGGGTTCCCTTTGTAGGCACAGGAAAGGATGATAAGCTTGATGTTCGGACTTCAGAAGAAAGCCAGGGTTGTCCCCCATAGAGTTGAGGCAGGGATGGGCTGGGAGCCTCAATGGTGGTATATCATAGCTATTGCTCTGTAAGAAACCACCCCCAAACTCAGTGGCTTAAAACCACAACCCTTTCTCACCACTCACACATCTATGGATGAGCAGACCCTTTCCTATGGTTGACTGATGGCTTTTATAGGCTGACTGGTCCTGTCTGTCTCCGCTCCACATGACCTCTCAGCCTCCAAGAGACTAGACCAGCCCTGTCCTCATAGGCAGAGACCGAGGAATTGGGGAGGCCAGGACTCAAGTCTGAGTTCAGAACAAACATGACTTTAGTTCCAGCACATTTCCTGACTGAATCAGAGATTCAGAGAGGGGTGTAAAGTGGGAATATGTTCATGGTAAGTCGATCATACTTGAAATCATCTCTGAAGAGAACAGGAAAAAATTGACCAGGACCCCAAAAGAATTCCACACAGTGCCCACCCATCAGCTCAGGTGAGAAACCCTGTGTGGATCCTGGATTCAATCTGGACACTTGTGTCTTTGAGTTCTCTTGGAGTCTGGCTTCAGGCAGAGGTGGGTGCAGAGGCCCTGGTGCATCTACTGCTGACTTGTCCTGTGTTTGGGACAAAGCCCACAGGCAGAAATGTCACAGGAACCCTTTAGCCTGCTGTGAGCCCCAGTTCACCACACACTCGCTGCCAGGCAAGTTATTCTCCTTCTTGACATCTGGGAAATGGAGAAAAGAAACACCTGGTCCCTAGTTCTAAATCCAGAGAACACTGAAAATGGTATTGTTTTTGAGGTCTGGGGAAAACCAGTTTGGTGGCCTCCCCTGACCTTTTGTAAAGCCATCGATGGCTCCTGGAATTCTCACCTTCACATTCCATTCCATGGATATGTGGTCGGACAACACAGGACATATATGTGACTTCCAATCTCTGGAAAACTTGAAGCCCAAACCACCCAGTACCAAAGCCTGGTGCAAGATGGTAGGATCTGAACTGCCTTTTCAGCTGCCGAGGACCTGGATGTGTTGGCCTTTAAAGCACCAGCATGGTTCCTGGTATGTGTGGAGTTTCCCACTCTTACAGTGGGAGGGACAGGTGGAGTGAAGAATCTGACTGGTTACACCATGTCCTGATGAGTTTCTTGATTTTTCAGGAGGCCTGTATTTGTCAGATGAGTGAATGGATGAATGGGTATCCCAGCTCCCTGCCTCTCCAAGTTCAAGGGCAAGGACCATGCATTGTTCACCTCTGTACTCCTGATGCCCTCCACAGAAGCCAGCATGAATGGACAGGGAATGGACGGGGACTTGTTTTGCACTGTGTATCAGCTCTTCAAGCCAAATCAGGATTTGTGAATTCTGTGACCCATATGCAGGGCTCAGGGCTGCACAGGGTGTCTCTACTACTGAATTATCCAATGTGCCATTGGATCTGAAACTCTAGGTTTATTTTTGTTTGTTTCCAAAAGCACTAAGAGAATTTTAAAAGTTCTTAACCTTGCTATACCTGGGAGACTGAATTAGTCAGTGTGGCCACCCTAACAAAGTACCACAGGCTGTCATTTATCCCTCATGGCTTTGGAGACTGGAAGTCCAAGGTCAGGGTCTTGGCCAGGTTGGTTTCCCTGAGGCCTCTCTCCTCGGCTTGTGGTTCTCCATTTTCTTCCTATGTCCTCAAAT
The DNA here is from genome assembly GCF_902686445.1 of Sciurus carolinensis. Lineage (NCBI taxonomy): Eukaryota > Metazoa > Chordata > Mammalia > Rodentia > Sciuridae > Sciurus > Sciurus carolinensis. Next base: position 9,552,774 of record NC_062227.1, read on the forward strand.
GTTGTCCCTCTGTAGGCAGAGATCTGTGATGATCTCTGAAAGATCTGTCTTCAAATAAGGTCACAGTTTTAGGTTCCAGGTGTTGGGACTTTGACATAGGAATTTGGGATTGGGGGACACAATTCATCCCTTAACAAGACTCTCTTCTATGGTCTGACAATAGCAACTTCTGCTGGGTTAGAAGTAAAAGATCACAGACACTTACATTCTCCCCCAGAACAGAAAGTTCTTTGAAACTATGATTGATTGGTGTTGGGGACCAAGGATCAGGGGCTCATCTGCCCACTGGTTGTCGCTTCCCCAATCTGGGTCTCCAGTTCCCAGTTGTAAAATGCGGTCCAGGGCCAGCTGAGCACTGCGATCCTACCTGACTTCTGGCTAGATGGAGGCAGGAGCCAGCACTGGTCAGTCACAATCAGCCAAGGGAACCTTCTTTACACTCAGAGTGCTCTGTGGCTGGACTGAGCCTCTTGAACTCTCCAACTGAGCAGTAATGGTCTTTCAGCATCTCTCAGGTCAAGGTGACCTGGTGCCCCTAAGCAGTGTTAGGAGGGGGCTAAGACTCAGAGCAAACCTGGCCCTGCATCCCAGGGGAGCTACCTGCAGTCCTTATCTGGGCCCCAGGTGGAGGGATAGAGAGTATGAGTGAGAGGATGAGAGAGAAAGGAAGGAGGGAGGGAGAGGAAAGAACCAGAACCCAGAGGCCTGGCAGTGGAAGGTCCCTCTTACATGATTTCACCTTGACTGTCTCTGGGCTCCAGGACCAGGGTCCAGGATCCCAGATGTGACCACCTCCCCTGCTCGCCCCTCCAGCCTCATTCTGGCTCCGGAGCGAGCTTCTGAAGCAGGCCTGAGTGGACACATTCTGACTTTCCAGAAGGCACTTCCAAGAAAGGTAGGGAATGTGTGTGCCCAGGCCTGCACCTCTGTTTCCACCTGACAAGCGCCCCTAGGAAGCAGCTCCCCTGAACAGCAGGCTCTTGGGAGGCCAGACCCCAATTCCTGCCTGGTGGTATTGCCTGCAGATTTGACAGAAAAGGGCTACCCAGCATGGCTGGCCTTGCCCAAGCCAGAGAAAGGTGGCTGAGAGTATTACCAAAGGGAGGTCTGTGTCCTCATAAACCACACCCACAGTTCTCGCCTGAATCTACCTGCCAGAGCACCCTCATCCAGCCCAGGAGCAGCCTGCTTGTGTTGAGGGTGGAGGGAAGTTCAGAGGCGGTTCTGCAGTCACCACTGGGAGACCATGATGGGCACGCCCTGGCGCGTCAAGGGCCGTGGGCGGGATGGTTCCCAGCAACACAGACAGAGCTTAAAACACCACAACGCAGAGTGGGGAAGCAAGATGCAGAGGGAGGCCCAGACGCAGCATGATTCTGATTATTTAATAAAAAACTCATTTCATTCATTCATTTCATTAGACAAATACGAACAGTGTGCCTGTATTTGCCAGGCACCGTTTGAGATTTCAGAACAATGGTACGCATTTCATAAGAGCACGTCAGAATTGTCCTCTTGGGGCAGGGTGGCGGAAGGAGGGGTACAGGGGCGGGTACTGCACTTGAGGAGAGTGGCCCGGTGGGCGGCAGAGCTGAAGGTGGGCGACAGAGCTGAAGACCCTGGGCGCTGCTGGCTGGGAGGCTGTGCGACAGGGAGGGGGCTCAGGTGGGCGGGGCCAGCTCACCGCCCCTCCTATCATCCCCACCCAGCCTCACCCTTGAGCCAGGCCCAGGCCCAGGCCCCAGGCCTCCAGGTGGGTACAGACACCCAGGAGCACAGGAATCCTTGGCACACCTTTCTACCACCTTCTCACACCCCTTTGAATAAAGACTAGGCGACCCTTGGGCTCCCAGGCTTCCAGCTCTGCAGGGTCATGGTTCCATCAGAAGTGATAGGATTTTCTTCTTTCATTATATTTATGTTTAAACTTATCTTCCATTGATGGGAAAATGATGCTGGCTTTCCACTTATGATAGGGCATTTCTTTTTTTAAAGAAGTGCTTTGTTCCATCTTTAAGAAGCGAATGGACTCAAATCACAGTCTCACCATACAGTCCAGCACTTATGCTCCTTGGTATCTACCCACAGGAGCTGGAAAACTGTGTCCCCACAAAAATCTGCACACAGATGTTTACAGCAGCTTCGTTCATAACTTCCAAGACTTGGAAGCAACCGAAGATGTCCTTCAGTGGGTGGAGGGGTGAATGTGGTACACTCAGGCAGCAATCAGAGCGAAAAAGAAATGAGCTACCAAACCATGAAGAGACATGGGATGTCTGTCGTGTGTTAGTGAGTGAAAAAAGCTAGTCTGGAAAGGTATGTATGATTCCAACTGTATGACGTTCTAGAAAAGTCGACAGTGAGACAGTGGAAAGATGAGTGACCACCTGGAGGTGAGGGAAGAGGAGTGGATCAGGGGGCACAGGGTGTTTAGGACAGTGAAGCTCTCCTCTGTGATACCGAAGTGGTGGAGATGTGTCACACACCCGTCCACACCTCCAGAGCCAACCTAGTGTCACCTACGGACCTGGGTGGTACGGATGGGCCCCTGTAGGTTCTCCAATTGTAACGCATGTCCAACTCTGGGAGGGGTGTCGGTCATGGGGAAGGTTGTGCATGTGAGAGGGCAGGGACCCTTTGGGGGCTCTCAATTTTCTGTTCAATTTAGCTATGAACTTAAAACTGCTCTAGAAATAAAGTTTTTGTTTTTTTGCTTTTGTCGGTGGTGCTGGGGATTGAACCCAGGGCCTTGTGCAAGCGAGGCAAGCACTTTACCAACTGAACTGTATCCCCAGCCCAATAAAGTATTGTTTAAAAGACATTGGAAAATTTAAAAACATGAAAACAATATGATTCTTGTTTTTAACTAAATTAGAAGATCCTCCAACCATGTCTCTTTAAGGTGAAGGAGTTTAAAGAGAAATGTGAGGTGCCTCACAGCCTGCAGGTGGGGAAGGCATGAGGCAGGACTGACTGACCAGTGCTGGAGTGTGGGTCGCAGTGACCAGAAAGCCCCAGTGTCGAAGTCCTGCCTCTGCATCCCTTCCTAATGGAAGAACACAGATCCAAGGCCGAGGTGGGCTTCTCCCAGCCCTTTGAGAGCACACATTTGGCACCTGCTGCATGTTGCAGGTCGGTGTTCAGTACCCAGAGAGGCCCAGGTTGACCTTCCAGGTCTCCCAGTGACTGGGGAAACAAATACTTAGACAGCAGTGACTCAAACACAGAGTAGGCCCCAGGAGAACAGGGAGGCAGCTTCTAAACTGAATCTTGAAGCGGAAGCAGGAGTTCACAGAGCAGCAGGGTGGCGGGGCAGGCAGGTATTCCAGCAAGGATGTGGCTGGCCAGGTGGGATGGGGGAGCCCCAGGGCTTAGCCATATCCTGCACGGGGTCTGCTTCTGAGACAGACATCTAGAGCCAAAGCCTCCTACTGCCAGTCCAGCTCAGTCTGATTTTATTCAGCTTGGAAACAGACCCTTCAGCTGAGCACCAGCTGAATTAGCCACAGGTGAAGGTTTCTCAGGATGAAAACAGAATTGCAAAAACAATTGCATGCTCACACCCAGCTCCAGACAGATGTGCAGGAACGGAGAACAGGGTCACAATTGTGATGCTTGCAGTGACAAGGATTTGTGCAGAAACAAAACAAAACAAAACAGGCAGCTCAATAAGAAAGCAGGCAAAAGTCTTGCATAGCCATTTCCCAAAAGGGAATAGCCATGTGGCAATAAACTCATGAAAAGGTGCTAATGCAAATTAAAATCTCAGCCAGCCAGCCTTACACACCTACAGAAAAGGCAATGCTAAGAGATGGAGCGTGCTGTGTCCAGGGAGATGTGAAACAACTAGAATTTGCATGGAAGGAGTTTAAGTCAGTGTGGTGACTTTGGAGAACTGTTTGGAAGTTTCCAGAAAAGCTGAACCTATGCATGTTCTGTGACCAGCAATTCCACTCCTGGGCACATACTGAAATTTGTACAATAGATTCACCAAGAGATGTGCCTCAGTAAATCAACACATCCATCCTCAACACATCCATCCACCCATTCCATAAGTGTTTATCGCACGCACTGTGTGCACCAGGCACTGTCCTGGGAACTGAGGACACAAGTGATGACAGACAGAGGCGCTTGGAAATTTCATTGTGGAGTAAGAGAGACATAGACAAGATAGAATAAGGACACTGTGCCACTCCATGGGGATGCAAACTAAGGAGCGCACTGGGCAAGGAAGGGGAGAGGAACCTAGCTGGGGCTGTTACATGAGCGTCTGGGGAGGGGACTCACTAAAAAGATGGTGTCTGAGTGGCTGTGAGAAATTGGAGGGGGTTGGTTGTCGCAGGTCTGTAGGAAGAGAGTCTAGGCGGAGAAAATAGCATCTGCAAAGGCCCTGGGGCAGGTGCTGAAGCAGCAGCCAGGAGGCCAGCATGACTGAGGGACTGGATCAGAAGAGAAGGTCACACAGCTAGAGAAGAGACAGGGGTCTCAAGGAACATAGGGGGAAGACAGGGTCCACTGGCCTGTCTACCTCCTTGCATACAGGAACTGATGGAGGCAGGGTTAGCTCTCACCCACCTGTGGGTTCCCCCTGCACCTGACACTGAAGATTTTCAAAAAAGTACACCCAGTCAGCCCCACCAGGACAGAACCTGGGCTGCCTGGGGTAGGACTGTGTCCAACCATATCTGGACTAGGACCCAGCAGTATTTCCCTCTGACCAGCCCCTTCTCTGGGTCCTTGGAAATGACCATCACTTAGACAAGTCTCCAAGTCACCCCAGCTCCTGTGCACAGGGAGCCCAGGTTGTGGGGTCTGCTGTGCCCTAGAAGGGAGGTGTGCTGGGTCCATGGCAGGACCACTGTGTGATCCCATGGCCTGAGCTGCCCTCCACGCTGCCAACCACTCTGTGACCCCATAAATTCCCTGGCCTTGGTGGAGACCTTCCTGGTCTTATTATGAGCAGCCTAAACAAAACACCTTTAATAAAAAGAAACACACGGCCCCATTTATACAGAGTGTAAAATAGATTAAAATAATATTAAATGCATGAGTCACTCACAGGGACTGTGTTTAGGAAAAAAATCACAAATAGCACTTTGTGGTGAGGACAGCCATGAACAGGGACTTGTCCTGCAGGGGACCCCGGCAGGGCTGGGGCTCGACCATGTGTGGGACATCTACGTGCGCCCCTGCAGACCTGCCTTTCTGGAAAGGGGACCCTGTGTCCAGGGAGTAGGTGGCAGAGCAGGTGCCAGCACCAGGGTGCTCTCCACTCTGCCCACCAATGGCACCACAGGGGGGTGGTGACCCTAGGCAGGGAGGCAGGCAGCAATGACGTTTTAGATCTCACCTGCTTGTCCTGGGCTTCAGGATCGTCATTTGCGAAGTGATTCTATGCACTGGAGGCACCTACAAATTGCACATCTCCTGTGATGGAAGGTCACCCCCCGATGGGCGTCCCTGGTGGCCGAAGCTGGGAGAAAGCTCCTCTGGACCTGCACCCACCACCCAAAGGAGAGCAGCCCACAGGCTGTTTCCCAGAGATCTATGCAAACAAAGCCTTGGTCTATCCCAGCTCCTTTCCTGATCCAGGACACCCTCCTGTGCCCTCCCTGCCTGAATCTCTCCTTCCTCCTGGTTAGAGTAGGCTGCTCCTCTCCTCTGCGTCCCCAACCTGTTCCGGTTCCCTATCACAGACACCAAGTCCCAGCTGCTGGGGGACTGCTCGCTGAGGAACTGCAGCCACCGAGTGAGCACCACCTTGCACTGATGTGCCAGGTGCACCATGGGCCTGCCGCTCCCCTGTGGCCCTCCTGCCCACCAACAGCACAGGCCCACAGTGACGCACTCTTCCTCATGGGACCAGTGAGCCTTAGCTCTCGACGCACACTGACTCTGGGGCTCTGCTCACCTCTGCACACCCAGGTCGCAGCCCTGCCACCTCCCTCCTGCACCGATCTCCCCCACAGCCCACTGCCTGTCCCTCAATCCACCCCCCAGACACAACAAAAGGGACCCGCAGGTCTCCATCAGACCCTCTCGCAGAGAGAAGCCTGGCCTGACTGTGCCTTGTGGCCTCTTGCCACCCAGCCCTCCTGTCCCTTCCTCTTCCCTCTTGCTTTGCACCAGTGTCACCTTGGTGGTGCCTGTTTAATTTTGTACTTCATCCTCCTTCCTTATTTTATTTTCGCCAAGGCCCTTTACATTTTGTGACATATCACAAACTTCACTTATTTATCTTGCTCATGTCTAACCCTGAAGCTGGAGAAGGCTCCCGAGGGTGGGGGTCTTGCCTGTCCTGCTCATGGCTGTGTCCAGAACCTAGACAGTGCCCACACCTGTGGGTGCTCAGCAGTGTCCACTGGAGGCATTAGCAAATGAAGATTGCAGTACTCAAGGCCAAACGAACAAGGCAGTAGATGCATGAATGAATGTTCTCTGAAGGGACAGGGGACCTCAGAATCTTGTGCAACGTAGGCACAATACCTTTTATAAAGTTATGGTAAAATATGCATAATAAATCCATCATCTTACCATTTTTAAGTATGGTAGTCAGTTGTTTTAAACACATGCACATTTTTTGGGAGTTTTATTTTGTTCTCGTTTTTATTGTTTTTTGATACCAGGATTGAACCCAGGGGCATTTAACCCCTGAGCCACATCCCCAGCCCTTTTTATATTTTATTTTGAGACAGAGTCTCGCTGAGTTGCTTAGGGGCTTGCTAAGTTGGTGAGGCTAGTTTTGAACTCGCTATCCTCCTGCCTCAGCCTCCCGAGTTGCTGGGATTACAGGTGTGCACCACGGGGCCAGTTACATGCATGTTGTTTTGTAGCTGTAACCACCATCCATCTTCGGAACTCATGATCTTCAAAACCAACTATCCTCTTTAAACACTGACTCCCCATCCCCCTTGCTCAGCCCCTGAAAGAAGCAGATTCACTGTACAATGCTTGGCATGTGTCTGATCCCATAAGAGAAACCCCCCCACACACACACACAAGATGCTTGAAGCAGGTTTGCTATCTACAGGTCGCAGCAAGGACAAGAGAAGCCCAGGGTCCACTGTGAGCAGTTCCTGGGGGCCCAGGAACTCTGCCTCGGTCCGAGGGTCTTGTCTGCATTTGCCCCACTTACACCAAGCTGAGGGACTCTGGAAAGCCATCTGCTATGGGCTTTATACTCTGGGGTAAAGCAATTTTCTAGACTAAAGCACTGAAGGACTTTGTTTCCTGGGTGTTGCACCAGCCAGCACCGCCACCCCAGGGCCTTACCTTCCCAGCGCACTTGAACGTTACTCTTGAGAACTCCAAACAAGAAGGGGGAGAACTGAGTTGGTCCAGGTCCACCCCAGTCCTGGCAACCACCATTGCCCTTTCTGTCTCTCTCTATTTTGACTGCTCCAGAACCTCAAATGAGTGGAGTCTTATAGTATTTGTCATTCTGTCACTAGCTTATTTTACTGAGCATGGTGTTCTCCAGGTCCATCCCTGATTTAGCATTTGATATAATTTCCTTATTTTAAGACTGAATAATATTCCATTATACATACAGACCACAGTGCATTTGCCCATTTATCTATCAACAGACACTCGAGTTGCTTCCACCTCTTGGCCATTGTGAAGAGTATTGCCATGAACACAGGTATACAGATAGGGCATCATCAAGCTCTGGTTGCAAAATCAAAGGAGGGAATTGGGAAAAGGACGTATAAAAGAATGAATGAATGAGGCATTCGGAAGGAATCCAGCCTTGTGCTTCCCTCACAGGCCCCATGGCACTGGTTCCAGCTGCCTCCTCCTCCTCCTCCTCCTCCCCCTCCCCCTCCCCCTCCTTCACCTCCTCCTCCCGGCTCCTCCTGCAAGCTGCCACATCCCTCATCATGGCAGCTCCACATGGACTTGGCCTCCCAGGATCCCGCCAGGCTGCTGGGCACAGACCCACCACAAAGAAACATGCTGTCCCATCTTCAAAAGAACTCCTACTAGTTTATTTTCATACAACATCCAAGGTCTCCTTGAGCAAGAAATGTGGGCTGGCATCCAGGCGTCTCTGAACAGCCGCCGCTGGCATCACGCAGACCAGGCAGCAGGCAGCCCGCTGTCCTCCTTGCTTCTTCCTCACTTTCTCCGTCTTCTCTCTTCCTGCTCTCCCCTGACCCCTGCACCCACCAGGGCAGCCACTGCTGGGTGGAAGCAAAACCAGCAGCTGCTTGAAGGGGAAAGTGCAGCAATGGAAGATTCCAGAAGCTTTGAACTGGGCAGGGTACTCAGAAAGCATCTACTCATCAGATAGTCTGAAACCTCGTCGTGCAGCCTCATTGCTCAAATCAGATCTCCCCCAGAGGCCAGAGGCCCAACAACTCAGAGACCTGAGGAAGCTGCTCTGGCCGTTTTCCCAGCTGCTCTCTGCCGTGCTTACTCTCCCACCCACTTCCCAGTCTGTGCATTTTACAGAGGTCGAGGCCCAGAGGCAGAAGCACCAGAGCACCAGAGCCATGCCACACAGCTGACAAAGGATGTGGTGTCCTTTGAGTGCCCACTGAGGAAGCAGGAGCTTGAGCCTTCGGGGGACTCTGAGAACCAGTGTGGATGGTACCACCTGGGGGGTGAGGATGTTTATCCACCACCTCCCACCATCTCCTGGTTGGGACTGCTTGTTGGGGTGAGGACGTGTGAATTCCTGGGAACCCCCAGGGTGCTTCAAGGGCACTCTCTGATGCTGATGGTAGCAGAAGCCCTCAGAAGGAAAAGCCAATGCTTACAGGTGAAAATCAGCTGGGCCATCATCCAGCCAGCCAGCCCATCCACCCACTGCAGGACCTTAGAAGTATAAGCATAGCAACAACACAACCTGACCTAGAAGACCTTGAACAGTCACTCAGAGTGGGGCTCCCCGTGGCCACACCCAGGCTGCCCAGGACCTGCCAATCACATGCATCTGCTCACTTTATGAGGCCCTGGAGGAGGGGAGGTTGCAATGCAGGCTCTGTGAGAGCAAAGGCCAAGCTAACTATTGTCATATGAGATCTGCACAAATATATTATAACCAGACCTAGGGTGTAGGTGACTTGGCATTCATTCAGTGGTCCACAGATGATTGTTGTGTATTCTCCTGGTTCTGGTGCCATCTGGGACCTGGGGTGCAAGACAGGCAGGTTCTCTGCCCTTCTGAAGCAGACACCAGTGGAAAGACACACAGGAGTCCATCCATTGATAAGCTCCCAGAGGTTTGCACACGGTATAAGTTCCATGAAAACAATGAACAGGAATCAGGGGCCAGAGTTACCTGGGAAAGGTGCTGCCGGCCCTCTGGGGACCCCAGTGCAGGCCTGTCTCCAAAACCCAGGATCCTCCTTGCTGACTCTCCATCTATCAGCCCACCAAGAAGAGGAGCAGCAATGACCAGCCCTGTCCCCTGACCCAGAACCCTGCCCTAGTAGCTCCCATGAGCACCAGGGACACTCACAAAAATCCTTTGTGAGGAACAAATCTCACTTACTATGTATCCATTCACCTCAATTAGGCCATGAGATATTTTTATTGGTTTTTATTTTAAGGAAGAGGAAACAGACAGAGAGGAGAGGGTAGGACCAGGGTCCTACTGCTAAAACATAATGGAATCAGGATCTGAACTAAGGCAGCCTGACTGGAACGTGGCCCTTAGCCAGGGAGCTGGGAGGCTCTGCTGCTCCATGACCATGTCATTCAGGCTTTTTGCTGATTGGTCTCAGAATAGCTGGGCTGGGCTCAATGGTAGAATGCTTGCCTAAGACCCTGGGTTCATCCTTAGCACTAGGTGGGGATGAGGGGGGTGTTAAGGAAGAGAGAGAGAGAAAGGAAGGAAGAAAAAGAAAAAACACAGCCATGTTTTGGGACAAAGATCAGCCAGTTACACTGTCCTTAGGTATCTGCTTGGGGATACAGGTACAGGGCTAATCAGGAAATTATTTTGGCCTGAATTTATAACCTAGCTCTGGCTTCCATTCACTACCTGAGTCCCCTTTCCTGAGCTTCAGTTTCCTCATCTGAGAAATGGACTTGGTAGCCTTCTTCTAAGAAACTCGGTTTTAAAGAAGAAGGAAATTATGGCATTTATCAGTAAATAGATGGAACTAGAGAATATCATGCTCAGTGAAATAAGCCAAACCCAAAAAACCAAAGACTGAATGTTTTCTCTGATATCCGGAAGCTAATTCACAATAAAGGGGGGTGGGGCACTAGGGAAGAATAGAGTTACTTTAGATGAGGTAGGAAGGGAGGGGGAGCAGCACAGGGGTAGGAAGGGGAGGAGAGTGAAACAGACGTTATTACCTCATGTACATATACGGCTGCATGACCGATGTGTCCTACAACATGCACAATCAGAAACATGAGAAATTATACTCCATTTACATATGATTTATCAAAATGCAAAAAGTAAAAAGTAAAAGGCCTTAAGGAAAAAAATGGTAGCAGCAAAAATGTGCCATCACCGACTGAAACACACAGCTGGTCCCTGCTGCAAACTGGCCCTGTCCCTGCCTCTGCTCAGGGAGGGTGCTGGGTTCCAGTCAAGCTCCAAAGCAGAGAAAAAACGCTACTTAGAGGTCCCACCCCATGTCTTCACATGGCCCCAAACCTCTCCAGACCTCCCCCTGTCCATGCCCATCTACCAGCAACCATTCAGACACGGAAAGGAACTCTACAGAGAGCTCCTGGGAACAGAGTCATCTAGCTAGGTGTCCTCCTGGCTCTGGAAAGTTCTGAGCATTCCATCGGGAACCAGCCCCTCCAAGAGCCAGGTCTGTGACCACAAAGGGTGTGTTCTCTGCGTGGAAGAGAATGCTGCCTCAGTACCCTGCGTGGGCTGCACCGGGATCCAAGAGACACCAAGCAGGGATCCCAAGCAGATGCACAGAGCGCCTGAGGCTGGTGAGTACTAGAGAGCAAGCACCCCCCCGGGGTTTCAGGGTCAGAGCTGGCGGAGGGCGGGGGGCACCTCTGGAAGAGTAGGAAGAAACCGGCAAGTGCTCCCAGGAAGGAGGGAGCTGAGCATGCAAACGCAGCAAGAAAGTTTTCCATCCCTTTCCATTTTCTCCACTATCAAGCAAAGAAACCCCGCGTTTCTGTGCCCAAGATCACACCCTGGCCTGGGGGGTAGCTGACCGTGGGCTCTTTCATTTCCTCGCCTTCTATAACCCTTCCATTGCTGCACCCTGTCTCCACCGTCCTCTCCTTGCTGCTCCCCATCTTCCCTTCTCCAATCTGTCTCTCCTGCGGTTCCAGCTCCCTTCTCTGTTTTTAACCTCTACTTTCTTCTCCATGCCACATTCTCTCTTCCCTGCCCCGCTTCCTTTCTCTCTTTCCCCCTTGGACATTCTCTGCCCTTGTCTGCTTTTACCTCTCTCCTCTCCACCTCCCCTGCCCCGCCCACCCGTGTTTCCCCTGCCTCTCTCCTACCTCCCGCTCCCCGTCTCTCCGCTTGCCCGCTTCCAACCAGGCAGGTCCCCTTCCCCGGGGCGTGCTCCCGCCTCCACCTGCCCCTTCCTGTGCTCAGCGCCCGCCGCGCGAGCCCAGTTAATGCGTTTCGCATGGCGCGTCAGTCAAACGCCCTTCTAATGTCCTTAAAGCACGCAGAAAATTGCATCCTTATGAAAAAGAAAGCGGGGGAAATAGAGCAAATTGCCTGGCGGAGGAGGAGCCGCCGCGGGGCTGCGGCGGCCAGGCGCGCGCGCGGACAGTGTTGAATTCGAGAGGCAGAGCAGGCTGGAGGCGTCTGCCCCAGATCTCCCTCCCGGGAAGCTGGGCTGGAGCCAGGACAACGCCGCCTCCTTGCGGCCGCCTTCCGGGCAGCTCCTGAGTCCACCTCCTCCGTCACAACCCTTCCCCACCACTATGTACTTGTTCCTCTTCCTCACCTTTAGGTCAATCTCGTAACTGCCTCAGGACCTTTGCGCTTGCTACCCCTGCTATCTGATGTCAACGCAGCCATTTCCTTCTTGTCATTCAGGTCTCCTCTCAATGTTTGCTCCACAGACGACCTCCCCTGACCACCCTAAGTAAACTCATGTCTATGGCCTGCTTCATTTTTCCACATTCATCACTCCATGAAATCATCAGATCATCATTTGTATCTTCTGCATCTTTCCACCTTGTTCACCACCTCCTGCCACCAGGGTAAGCTTCACCCAGGTCCGAGGATGTATAGGCAACATACCTAACATTCTGGCACATAGCAAGTGCTTAGGAAGTGCTTCATGAGAAAATGGTGAGACTATTATTGGTGAGAGAAGGCTTTCGCATCCAAGGTATCTGGAGCACCCTACAGTGGTCCAGGAGACTGCTGGGCAAGGAGTAGTGGAGACTCACACAGCTAAAATCAGACTCGAATTCTGCTGCTGGTATCTGGGTAAGCTACCTAACATCTCTCAGTTTTATCTTCATTGGAAAAATGAGAATAGGCGCACCTTATTCACTGTCTTGCGCTGGATCAAGGAGATAATTCAGGTTTATACTGGTGGACAGTGTCCCCTGTGCTGGAAGCTGCCGGCTGCACTTCAATAAGTGCTTGCTAGATGAATGAAGGGCCTACAATGTAAGAACCTAATAAATATTAGGGGGCCCATGCTGCCACTGGTATCAAACACAATTATTTCCTGAAGCACTAAGAAAAAAAATTAAATGTTGACAATGAAGCCATGACCCATTGCTTTTATGTCACCTGGGATTGTTTTGTATTTACCCAAAGATCTCTTTTAGATTGATTAGGACATACATTTTTAATCACAGATCACTACTAAGTTTACATTAAAAAGAGAGAGGCATGTGGGGGGGGGGGGCAGCAATGTAGGCCAGGAATAAAGCACTTGCCAAGTATGCATGCACAAAGCCCCTGGTTCAATCCCCAGCTCTGGGAAAAAAAAATACACACACACACACACTGCACATATACACATATATTAATATTTTTTAAAAAGAAAATTATCAGGGAAATCAGTAAGGTGAGGTGTTCCTAAAATTTGTTCAGGGTCAGAGCCACCTCTCTCTGAAATGATACTGTTCTTCCATTCACAGGTAAGCAGACCATTGTCCCTTCTAAGCAACCCCTCACCCCATACCCCATGAATGCCCACGCCTCTTGGAGGGCATGCGCTCTCTGACACCTCTTTTTAGGCTCCCTGGATTTACCCACCCAGTTTGTGCCTGAGAGGCCAGGGGTCATCACACTCCATACCAACTCTCCAGAATGGCCTCCTTGGCAGTACACAGGGTGCGGGTAGCATGGTGCTGACAGTGCCTGACACCTTCATCCTCCACTGTCATAGGAATCCAGAGTTCAGAAGTGGGCTGATGCTCTTAACACTGACAACTAGGACAAATTAAACTTTTGGAGTCATACAAGTGAGCCACTTCCAGGAGGCAGGGAGGGTGGGGCAGGGAAGGTTCTGTCCTTGAGGGGCCTCTGCCTTACAGTAAATAGGGCTGGGAGTGAGGAGACGCCAGGGTCCCGGGCAGGGGAGTCTCGGCATGGAGCCTCAGGTGTACTGGTCCTGTGGTTTTGTCACCATTTAGCCTCATTCACTGGCTGGGAATGAGGAGTCCCATCGCCCTTACCTGATTAAGTGGGGCTGGGGCGTTTGGGAGAACTTTCCTTCAGCTCTGAGATCCACTCAAGCACAGGCTGAGCTGAGGGTGAGGGCAGCAACTGGTTTTCTTGGGCGACAGGAGTAGGGGCAGAGGTTCCCAGCAGGGGATTTCTCTTGACTTCCTTCTCCCGCAGTGTTGCTTCTGGGACCAGGACTCCCTTGTTTGTGGAAACGAAATCAGGCCGCAGGGCAAAGGTAAAGAGAGGAAGTGCCTGGTTTCTGCTGGGATCCTGGAGGTTGGGGACCGTGGCAAGACTGAGGTGCTCCCCTGGAACTGAGAGGTCAGCATTTTGGCCACTCCCAGCTGGCCCGCTCTGGGCTTGTTTCCCGTAAACAGTAGGAGAGTGCCCTCCTGCTCCGGGAGACCTAAAATTCGGACTCCACCGCCGGCAAAGTCTTCCGGGGCCTTCTCTCCGACCCCTTTCCTTCCACCTTAAAAAGGTGCCTCCAGAGGAATCCAGAACAGGGAAGGGAGAACGCCAGAGTCACTATTTTTTTTAAAAAGTGGAGCCGTAGAGGGAGGGATGGGGTACCCTTCTCCTGCCTGTGCCTTTGACGACCCTGGCGGTGCTGGGGCTTTGCAAGGAGCCTGTGGGGAGTCAGAAGCTCCGAGACCACTGAAGACCAGGTCCGCCGCAATAGGACGTCGCTGGGTCGAGCTGAGCGCCACCTAAAGCTGCGGGACCCTGGCTCCCCTCCCCCCTTCTACAGACCAGGAAAACCACTTGCTTTGGGCCAGGGGCACAGAAAGTCGGGATGTGATTCCACACCCGCAGCCTGGATCCTTCAGCCAACTTTTCCCCAACGTCTCTCTTGCTGTCCAAACCACCTCCAACCCAAGGCACCCTGGGCACGCTTCGCGGTGTGGTGGAGCGCTGCCGCCTGCTGATCCCAGCCCCCACCGCCCGGCCCTTCCTTTCCCGAGGGTCCGTTTGGGGGCAAGTGTTGCCCTCGGGCCTTGGCTAGCGCGAGACCCCAGATCCTTCCCTCCCCCCATCGCGGGCCGGGGGACTCCGGGAAGCGCAGCCGCGGCTTTGACCGCCGGTGCTGTCTCTGCGTTTTGTTTCCCAGGACCTTGGGGCGGAGAAGAGGCTTGTGTGGCAAGAGTCCAGAAGGAACCGGAGCGGAGGGACCATCTTTCCCCAAGCCGCCGTGCGCAGGAAGGGGGTCCCAGGACTCGGTGGCGGGGCGGGGGGCAAGCAGGCCGGTGCCTGGGAACTCGGGAAGATGGGACGAGGCGCTTTACCCAGAGTCTGGGCTTTGCGTCTGCTTCGCGCCTACGCTCCTCCCGGGAGGGGCCTAAAGCTTCGGTCGGGTCTCAGGAATTCTCCCAAGCCAGAAAACCCCCAGCGGTCCAGACAGGACAGGCGTTTGGCCCACTCTTCCCCTGCCTCCAGGGCTAGTTCTTCGGTTTCGGTCTCTGATCATTAGAACCAAGAAGTTTAGGGGCGCGGGCTGTGACTAAAACGCCCTCTTCTCACTCCCGCCCGCCCTAGGATTCGAACCCCCCTTTTTGAGGCCCAGCTTCCCCATTGACTGGCTGGTGACCTCAGGATCTAAGTTCTGGGGTCGGGTTCCCCATCTGTGACTGGAAGGAGCTGTACTCATTGAAATGCTGGGGTCTTCGTGCTCTGTAGCCGGATTCCCGGACTGGACCTCTTAGAGCTCCGGTGGGAGGAGGACAGGCCAGTGAGGGGCCGCCCTGGGAAATACCTT
Organism: Sciurus carolinensis; assembly: GCF_902686445.1. Lineage (NCBI taxonomy): Eukaryota > Metazoa > Chordata > Mammalia > Rodentia > Sciuridae > Sciurus > Sciurus carolinensis. Next base: position 9,568,115 of record NC_062227.1, read on the forward strand.
AGATGTGTAGCCCAAGGAGTTTTCTAAGGTGTATTCCTCAACTTTAGCATAAACAGCAGGACCCTGGAGGAACTGTGATCAGCAGGATCAGACCCCAACTCGGCCCATTTTAAGTCTTCTCTGAGTTTTACCCTCCTTCCTTCCACAATTCTGCAGAGTTGACAATGACATAGCTGGAGTCTCATTTCCCCTGCCCTCCTGATGACAGAACTCAACCTTCACTTTGCTCTCCTTTGAACTATAATGGATAAACTTAGTCAATCACCTGGCTGCTGGAGCCTAGTACAAGAAAGTTACTAAGCATTGCTAGGTTGAATTGACCTGGATGTAACCTCAAGGACCGGAAGGAATTAGGGGGCACAGTCACACATTCCTAATTCCTTCCTTCCAGGAAGCCAGGGTCCTTACAGTCTTCCTGGGGCCCCTGGGGAGGGAGAGTGGAGGCCTGGGCGAGTTGTCTGGGAGTTGTTTCCAAGGCTGAATTAAGAGCCCTGAGCCTGTAAGAGATCATTTCCCAGAGTTTTTGCAGATCTGGACTCAGAGAATCACCTGCAACCTCAGAAAGTATGGGTTCTCTTTCTCATTCCTCCACAGCTCCAGGTTGGAGATTCTAGGGAAGAGAAGTTCAAGCATGGGTTCTAGAAAGCGAGGAACTAGCAGATACATGAAGAGGAAGCCATCTTTGCTGTAGGTCTGGGACATAACTGACCATTACCACATTCTGAAACACAAAGCCTACAGCTGAGTGAGTGTGGATATCCTGGACTCTTCCTCATATTTGGGCCTGGAAGGACCTAGTTTTGAGACCTGGTCCTTCTGGGAAAGGCATGGCCAAGTTATGTCACTTTCCTGGGCTTTAACTAGTAAAGTGGCCATCTTCCTACCCCTTCATCATCCCCCTTAGGAAGCACAGGACAGAAACCCACATGTGAGCTTTGAGAACAGTCTAGATGGATGAGATCTTCCCCGTGAGGAGGGGTGCCAGCGGGCACACGCTGCCAACCTGTGCTCCTCAAAGCCTCCACCTGCACCAACTGTGGGCTCGGGCAAACAGTAGTCCTCTCTCGCTATCCACCAGGTACTCTCACTTCTCGGAGCCAAGTCTCAGTGGCCCAGTCGCCACCGTGCTGCGTGTACAGCGGGAAAAATGCAAACGGGTACCGCCCTGTGGAAAGGACTAGGAGCCTCTGCAGCTTGAGACTCTGTGGGAACCTCGAGTCCTGAGCTTCCGGTTCGCCTCAAAAGGGGCTGATCAGGACCCTTTCAAGGACCACACAGTCGGTGATCCTTCAAGTCCCTGGTGACCGAACCAACAACCTATGCAGCTCTGAACCCTGAGACACTTCGGAACTGCTATTGCCGAGGGGCCCCCGGGCTGGGAAGGAAGGAAAATGGAGTTCAGACTGACCCTTCGTGCCCAGAGTGAAAACGCTGGTAGGATTCTGCAGCAACCGGAGGAAAGGACGTTCTAGAGGTGACTGTGAGCGCCCTTCTTACCTTGCCTCGCCCTTCATTCCCCGTGGATTGAGAAGCCCCCGCACCCCACTGTGTCATAAAATATTTTATTGGAAAAAAAAAAGTCACCGTCTTCGCAAGATGGGGGGTAGGAGCCCCAACGACGTCGGGGGCCCGGCATCAGGCCAAGTCGCAGAGTTTTCCCGGCGCTGTCTTGGGCTGTGGTGTCCTGCGCCCAGTCGTTGGGTCACCGACACGCGGAAGCGAGTGAGAGCCTGGAGGCGTCCGGGACCGGAAGACCGGCCGGAGGCGGGGTGAGGGTGTGGGCAAGGAGCAGGGCGTGGATGCACGTGGAGCGCACGGCGCCGCGGAGCTCCAAAGAAGTCGAGTTGTTTCCGCCGCGATGGACGTCCCAGTAAGGACCAGGAGCGCGCCGGGGCCTGGGTTTGGCTTCGGGGTCTCTGTCCTTCCTTGTTTGACCCCTAACTGTCCGCATTCAAAGTAATAATAAAACGCTTAGAAAGCAAACGGTGGGAATGCGGAAGGTTCCCGCGGACTCAGGCGGCCGCTGCAGCGCCGGGATCCTGGCTCCGCACTCTGCTGAGCTCAATCCTCGCGGCTCCTGTCGCTGGGCTCGCCTGGCACCTCCGCCGGCTTCTCCGCCTCCTTGGCGCGCTCCTGCTCTGTGAGTTGCTCGCTAGTGGGATGGAGTTCTTCTTTGGCCGCCCCTTGGGCTTGGTAGGGGACTCCAGGCCGCCGCCCTGCAGCACCTACAAGAAGGATGACCAGTGTATCGATGGGAGGTGGACTGTGCCCAGTACCCAGGGGTGACCGAAGGACCCAACCAGGTCATCAAAGACCGCTCCCCGCCCCGGGAAACAGCAGCCGTTTGAGCGCAGCTGGGGAGAGGCAGGCAGCCCCAAAGTCTAGCAGAGGGGTTCAAGACTGCCAGCGGACCAGAGGGCGCCGCGGGACGCCAAGGATTTTGGCCCCGGTAGGGCAACTAAAGGGGCAGAGGGTCCTTATGAGCAGCAAGTACGGAGGGAGTCGGAAGGGTTGAGCAGCGGTCCTCGCGCAGGAGGGAGAAGCGGTTCTTCCAGGGCACAAAGGCATGGCCCGGGACACCAAGGGCCTAAAGAGCTACACTCACTATTTTCTTCCACTTCATCCTCCGATTCTGATACCACGTCTTCACCTGCAACTGGCTCAGGCCCAAGGACTCGGCGAGATCTATTCTGGAAAGAGCAGGGTGTACCTTCAGCACGGCAGATGGCCACCCTCCCACCGCCCACTGACCCCAACCTTGCCCAACACTACCTGTCGGGCGTGGAGAGGTATTTCTGTTTCTCGAAGCGTTTCTCCAGGCCCATCAGCTGCAGCTCGGTGAACACAGTGCGGCTCCGGCGCCCTTTCTTGGCTTTGGTGCTGGGCTCACCAGGGCCTGCTGCCTCCAGCTTCCCGCGGAGCTGTAGCTCCAGCGGCAGGTGCGGCGCGCCGGTGGCGCCAGGCAACCCAGGCCCGGCGGCCAGCAGCGCTGAGCCCAACCCGGAACAGCCTAGCGGCGCCAGCGGGAATTTGAACACCGCCGCCTGTTCCGCCTTCAGCACCGCTGCAGGGAGAGAAAGAGAGGAGCCCGTGAGCTCCAGCTGCGCTTCTCGGCCTCGGCGTCGGCCGCACCAAGTGCCGCCCGAGCTTCAGCTCAGAGTGCCACCACGCAGAACCTCCACGCCTGGCGGTCGGGCGCGAGGATTTGAGCCACGCGCAAGAATTTGAACTGCGCGCAGAAGGCGATCCTCCTCAACGTGATGTTCCCGGGAGTCTGGAAGACAGACCTCCCCAACCCGGTGCTCTGCTCTGGCGTTCCCCTTGCCCAGCCGCCTCCGAGATTTCAGCGCTCCAGAAACAAGTTCACGGGTCTGAGAAGCACGCTGTGTATCTTTCGTGAAAAGGGGAAACAAGAAGAGACCGGTGCGAATTAAGAAGGTGGGCGTCTGCCGGGACCAAAGCCGTATTGTTGCTTTCGGCAAAAGAACATAATGGACTCTGCACAGTTACTCTTCTGTGCTCAGCGCAGCAGCCACACCGCGGGCTGTGGCCCTGGCGTCCTCTGGGGTGGGGTCGGGCGCTTCCCGGAAATTCCAAAGCACCCTGAGAACACAAAATTTGTCGTTCTTGTTTTTCTGTTCAGGCTCTTCCCGGTGAAGATGTTTCCATGTTCTTTAGTCCTAAAATGATTTTTTGCCCGCTTCAAACGAATTACTAACAATAGAGCAGATAGAAGTGAAAGGCAGCCGACATGCTGCGTCCCAATTGAACTTAGAACGTGCAAACTGACCCTGCCATCACCGACCGAACAAGCTCAACCTAGAGGGGACGGGAGTAGTGCAAAAAGGGGACTGGTGGGGCTGGGGTCCCCGCCAAGTTGGGTAGGCCGCCCTCCCCTTCAGGCTTCTCTGTGAGTGGGTTCCTAGCCCCTTTGGAGTGCTAAGGGGACCCGCCAAGGTGCAGGTAAGCCTAAGGAGGAGGAGAGGGAAGAAGGGAAAAGGACTCCTTGGGGGATAGGTGGGAGAGGGGAAGCAAACCTATGCGACCAAGAGAGGAAGAGGAAAGCCAAACGCTGAGCAGAGGATAGATGAGAAAGGTTAAGAAGAGAATGGAGGCAGTGGAGAGGGCACCGCAGGACAAGGCAGGCCCCGCCAAGGAAAAGACAGGATGGGCAAAAACGGTTTGAGCAAATGGTACAAGCTCTGCCAAGACCCAGCCGACCTGGAAATGAAAGGTCCAGCCCGGCAGCGACTCACAGGCAGGCCTCTTGCCCACAGAAGGGCCCAGGCAAGTCCGTGCAGCAGCGGAGGCCTCGTTTGTCGCCGGCTGGAGCGCGGGACTCCAGGAAACTCTGGGCCGGCTTGGGACAGTGTCAGTATCTAGCAGTGGAAGCCGGGGGCCTCTTCCAGAGGTTTAGCTCCCAGGTTTGGGTAGCCACAGGCCCCTCATTGTCAGTTCTCTGGCGAAGCTGAGGAGCCCTGATCTGAGGTCATTTTGACCCTCAGTAATCAGCAGACTGGTCGTACGCCTGTGATGGGGAGGCGGGATCTGTTCCTCGGACCCAGACCCCCATCTGGGGCTGAAGGCCCAAAGAGCAGCCATGTAGTCGAAAGCAAATGCCCTCCCTGGCCTGGTCTTCGGACACAAGGCCTGTTTTCTACGGAGCCTGTTGCCCGCACCCTCCGCTTCCAGGCTGGACTGCGCCTAGAGATCTGCCCCAGGGCCTGCACGCTCAAAGCAACGTCCGGGGTCGGTTCTGGAGCCCGGGTAAGAAGGGTAGGTTCTGGGCACCGCCACGGCGTGGCTCTTTCCCTCCCGCTAAGACCGACCCACAGCCCCAAGGCCCCACGGCCGCCGCACGTACCCAGGTGGCTGTGGAAGGGCCGCGCCGCCAGCAGCGCCTGCACGCCGAACTTGAGCAGCTCGCCCGCGGCGGCGGCGGCGGCTGCAGGCGCGGCGCCCTTGGGCCCGGGCGGTTCGGTGAGGATCTCTTCGATCATGAAGCTTCGGTAGCGGTGTGGCCGGTGGTCTGCACAACCCTCGGGCGGGCCGAAGCGCACGGCGCCCGGCTCCCCCGGCCGCTGCATCGCTGCGCCCGCGGATGCGCCCGCGGCTGAGCAGCGGCGGCGGCTAGGCTCCGGCGCGGGGCCCGCGCGGGGCTCTAGGCCGGCCCGCAGCTCCCGGCCGCGCGCGGGCGCCGGCTCATGCCCCCTCCCCCGCCGGCGGGCCGGGCGGAGGTGCAGGGCGCGGGCGGGGCGCGCGGGGCTCGGCCAGTCGGACCCGGGACTGCGCCCCCGCCCCGCGCCGCCGCGCCTCTTGCCGGGCCAGCCCCGCGTCACCGCCCCGCCCCGCCCGCGCCGCGCCGCCCCGCCCCGCCCTGCTCCGCTCCGCTCCGGGCTCCGGCCCCCCACCCCTAAGCGGAGCCGGAGGGAGGAACCCGGGAGGGAGGGAGGAGGGAAGGAGGGAGAGAGCAGCGTGAGAGGGGCCGGCCGACCGAGACCCAAGGAGAACCAGCGGAGCGCACGCCCAGGAAGGACAGAAGAAGAGGAGGAGACCCTCCCCTAGAGATGAGACACCGAGGGATCGAGAGAGAGGTGAGAAAGGGTCCAGGGGATGACAGGGCCAGAAGAGTGAGGTGCCCGGGATGCAGTGGAGACGTGTGCAGAGACCGAGGGGAGAGTGAAAGTCTGCGGCGGGAACGTGCCAGAGGGCACAGAGGCAGGGCGGGCAGAGGGAGGGGACAGTAAAGAGAGGAGACAGGTAGGAAGGCTAGCGGCCTAGGCAGGGGTTAGGAAACCCGGGAGAGATCCGGAGAAGAATGGGAAAAGGCCCCGCATCTCGGTTGGGAAAGGAGTGCGTGCAGCCTCCCGCCAGGGTGCAGGGCTGCAGCCGCGCAGGGGTGCTGCAGCGGGCACCTGTGCACCACCTTCGGAGCCAGCCTGCGCCTCAGTCTACCATGACCGGCTTCATTTCCCTCTGAGTTGCCCTGAGAGGAAAATGTTCTCCAGGCGGGATTCGATTGAATTGCAAATCCAAGTGATACGTGGACACTTTCTCCTTGGCAACCCGGGAAGGCTGTGGGCTGGGTTATGTCCTCCTAGTTAGAGGATGAGATGGAGAGGAAGAGAAAGGATGCACTTTCCCCCTTTCCCAGCTTTAGAGCATTAAAGAAACGGTTGCCAACTGGAGCTGAGGGCAGGAGCCATCGGATGCTCTGAGAGTCTGCTGCCCGCCCCTTCTCTGAGTCTCAAAGCCCCCTGCAGGACTGAGGAAATTGGCAGCACCTCTTCTAGATCTGTCTCTTCATCATAAAGAGAGTATAATCCCAAACCTTGTGGTGAACAATCCCAAAGCTAAACTCTCCACCGAGTTTGTTTTTGACTCTGCCACTGTGGGCAAACCACTGCCTGTTTCTGGGCTCCAGGCTTCTGTCCCTTCCGGAAGAGATGGCCACTTGATTCCAAGGAGTTTGTGAGGACTGGGGGATCTCCAAGTAAGGAGAGTGGGGTGTACTGGGAGGCTAGAGGAGGAGTTGCTGCCCACTCTAGAGACTGGTCCTGTCTCCAGCCCCAGCCACCACAGCCAGTCAGCCCCTGGTGTCTTGGACCACTCCTACTTCCTATGTGAGTGCTCTATGGAGCCTAAGTCCTCACCTCTGGGAAATGGGCAGCATGCCCTGCCCCCTTGCTAAGTTGATGCAGTTTCTTCAATTCAATGGACTGGCAGGGGGCGATCTTGAGACTGGTCCTAAGTCCCTGGCAGCTGGCCCAGACTCTGGGGAGACCAGGAGATGGAAGACCCTTTGTTCATAGGGGCTGGGGTAAAGGACAAAGAATGTCTTACCAGAAGCTCTGATCCTCTGTTCCCCAGTTGTTGGGTGACTTTCTGATCCCAGGGTCATCATCAGGACTGAAGGAAGGTGGCCTCTGTGGCCTCCAGCTGCTTCAGGCTCCCCAGGGTAGGTGGTTCAATGATGAAAAATGCTTCTTTGGAAGGGGTGATGTGAGACCCACTAAGAGTAATAGCAGCCCACACCAAGCCTCTCAGAGATGGAACAGTTGGGACCATGTTACTGCTTCTCTTGGACCAGCACCCACTGCTTCCTGGGGTCCTCAGAAGCCCAGAGGGGCTCCTCCCCATGAGGAGAACCCTTCCCTAGATAGGGAGTCCAACCACCTCCTTCTTCTGTTGGGTAACTGAGGCCAACAAGAGAAAGGGACTGGCCCGAGCACCCCCGTGAGTAGGACCATCTCTCCAGGGTCCTCTGTCTCAGAATCTTTCTTTCCCCTGCCTCAGACCTTCTTAAGACGCTTAGACTAGGGTTAGGACTAGTCAGCCCCCGCCCCACCTCTCAATTCTTATTTGGACTCTGAGAGAAGCCACCCAGATTTGAAACATCTGTGCCCAGTCCAGTTGCAGCCCTGAGGGTCTCACATGCTCAGGACTGGGGTCCCAGATCTGAGCACTCATATTGTTGATCAGCTGTCACCAAATTTATTTTGCCATCTGCCAGCTTCCTAGGGTAACTCTTTGGTCAGGTTGGTGGGCTGGGGCGTCGGTCATTTTCAGCATGGAGGTCTCAACTCTAGATTTGGGGGAATCAAAAGACTATGACCCAGCCCTCTCCCCATTCCACAGGTGTGCCCCTAGCTTCTTGGACTCTGGCCACTGCTATTTCCTGGTCCTAGGCATAGGCCTGCAGTGAAGGCGGCCTCTGGGAATGAGGCCCCAAGGGTTGTGGGGTTTGCCTGGAGGGTAAAGCTGAGAGGCACTACACGCCCCCGCCCCCGCACAAAGACACCACCCCCCTGCGGATCCGCCCCTAGTTCACCTTCCTTGGGAAAGCCACGACTCCTCTGGATCCTAAGGCAAATCCGTAGATAAACCCCTTTTAGGCGAAAAACTCAAACGAATGACTAAGAGGCCCCTGCTGCTCAGGCATTGCAGCACTGGCGGCCTGGAAGGGGTTCACAGAGAACGGGGCCCCACTCGCCAGTCCAGGCTGCGCGAAGAAGGGGAGTCCCCAGCCAGAGGCGCAGCCGAGGAGCCCGACGCCTGGGACCCGCCGGGGCCTCCAGCCGCCGCCACGAAAATCCCGGAAACCGTCCGCTTGCGTTGCGCGCAGTGGAAAAGATGACCTCAGCGCCCCGGGCCAGCCACCCTCCTGGGCAGCCTGGCAGCAGGGGCTCTGAGCCACAGGGGGTCCTCTGCACCTTGACGTAGGGTGGGGGCCCCTGAGCACAGAACTGTCCCCACCCCTGTGCGCTGTTCCTGGGACTCCACATCTTCAGTTGGCACCGGAGGGGCGAGGCGGAGAAGTGGGTCTCCTCACCCGATTAACCGAAACTCTTAAGCACTGGTGTGCGGATTCCAGGCCCTCTTCCCTCCAACTGCACCCTCCTCCTGCCCCAGCGCTTCCCAGATGGCATTCTGGAACCGCTCCGGAGCGAAGGGGTCGCAGAATAAAGATAGAGAGGCTGAGTCCCCAAGGGGCATCCCTGGGTTAGGTCAGCGTCCGGGAGCTTCTGGGTGGGCCTCTTCTCCTGCCCTCCCAGGACTGCGGGCCTGTTTCTTTTCATTTCCTCTCTACTTGCCCCGGGTTTGTTATCTTACTTGGCAAAACGAAGTTGGGACCAGGGATGTAGAGAAGGTTTCTTTAAAATGGTCATCTCACCTCTTGGTATAATCCACCAAATAGCCCACAGCCGGAGGTCCAACAGCTTCCTCCCAGTTGACCGAGAGGACCTCGATTTTTGAGCAGCCCAAAGATGGCCCTTCAGCCCAGCGCGCCGAGGGCATGTTCCTTTTTCCAGGGACGCGTCGCTAGCGCCCTGGAATGGTGCGGGCTCTTGCCCCGTTTTCTTTCTTGAAGCCTGAGGTTCCGACCGTCCCTAATCAGGGGCAGGCTGGTGGAGATGGCAGTGGTGGTGGCATCCGAGTGGGGTGGGGGCCAGTCTCGGTCTGAAGGGGTATCGCAGATCAGCGCAGAGACCCCGGTGCGGGGGCGGGTTGGGAGGCTTCGGTCTGCGCCCTGCCCCTGTCTGGAACGGGGACTGGAGACTTCCGTTCTGTCTTCAAACAGGGTTATAAAATTGCTCGATCCCCAAACTCGCAAGTGGCTATCTCCTGGGAACGGCCAAACTCTTTCATTAGAGAAGCCATTCTTTGTGATCCTTTCTTTAATGAAAAGTTCGACGTCAAGCGTGGACTTTCGTTTTGAGTCATTTCAAATGCCAGGGAACTCGGAGGTCAAATCGTGTTTTGGGCGACAGCGCCTTTAGATACGTCCCTCTTTCTGTCGGTAGTTTTCCCTCTCGGAGCACGGTATGACATCGTTCCTTGGAACTGGTCATTTGTTTTGTTCTATAGGGTTTTGTTGTTGTTGTTTAATGTATAATTCCCTTTGGAAGCGTGAGTTTAAACAGATGGATCCATAGGTACATAATGACTGGCTTCCGGGACTGCGAGGACCCCAGGACTCGGTTCTTTGTGGTCAGGGTCCTGGAGCAGCCCTTGGCCAGTTCTGTCTCCATTTTACACCCACCCCTGGCCAGCTAGGGCGGGTCCCGCAGCGACCTCGTATCTGAGTCGGGTCCTGCGAACCCGCGGCACTCGAGGCCACTTCCAGGGCCAGGAAGTGGTGAGAGCTGGGTGACCGAGCTCGGTGGGGCCGGGTGGTGTGGGCCGGAGCTGCCGGGCTAGACAATCTAAGGGACCGCTAGCAGCTGCTGGGCTCTAAGAACCGAACCTCAGAGATCCTGTCCCGGCGCCTTGAGCACAGTGCGGGAAGGAGAGGTTTGACCCGGCCGGGGCGCATGTTGGGGAGCCCAGTTCGGGCGTTGGGGCCTCTCTGCCTTCCGTGGAAGGGAGAAAGTCACGTGCTGACCGCCTGGAGGAACGCTCCTGGCTCCATCTGGGCAGGTGTCAAGTCACCCACTGGCCACCTAGCTTGCACCCGGAGCTTCTCCCCGGGCTGCGGGTGACCCTGTTCTGAGGCCGCGCTCACCCAGGAGCATACACAACGCTGCAAGGAGTCGGACCGCAGCGCGCCCCGCTGGGGAACGTCATGCGCTTTTCTCTACTTTTCCTTTACTTTCTTGCGTGTCTTTCTTCCTCCGTCCATTTCCCGCTCTCCTTTGCTAGAATTTCTCCTCATCCTCCCCAGCTTCTCACTCTGGCTTATTCTCTCCTCCCGTATACTCCCCTCTTTTTCTTCCTGTTTTCTTTTCATCAGGACAGCCAATAATGAGAAGAGGGGTCTTCACACTCACCGGGTGCCCACAAGGTACCGGACACTGTGGGTTTAGCCGCTTCCAATATAGGCGGAGTCCTTGGAGGGTTCAACAGCCAACATGGGCCAGAGTCCTCCAGCCTGGCACCCTGGGGAGCCAGCACTCTGTGGGAGAAGGGGCCCAGGCCCTGCCCCATTAGCGGGGTGAGCTGGACCACAATGCCTCCCTCAGGATGTCTTTGCCCCCCATCCAGCAGGTAGTAACACTTGGGTCTGTCCTCCCTGGCATGGGATGGTGCTGTGGCCACAAGTCTTTTCGTGTTCTGAAAATTGGGTGGTGGGTAGGAGGCCTGGCACTGACCCATCCAGCAGCACCTCCCATTGGATGCCTTGCAGGCCCTTGGGAGGGGACAGAAGAACGGTCATGGATGCTTATGTTGTAGGCAAGGATTCTGGGGCCTAGAGGGAACACAGGCCACTACCACCCTGTTCCTCAGATGCCAGGCCAGGACCAACCTCATACCAGGGCTCCAGGCCAGCCCTTCTGCTTTCTGCTGGAGATGACTGAGAGGATAGTGGCAGGAGCTGCAACCATCTTCACAGGCCCTGATTTTCTGGGCCCTGTTTCCCCACATCACACCTGCCCTGTCCCTGCCACTCAGTATCAAGGATGATCTCAGAAGCCTCCATAACTAATGCCCAAATGTCATGCAAAGCACACACGGGACTTCATCACACATCCAGGACCCCTGGTTTCAGTCCTTTTGCTGCTACTGCCCTTGAGCAAGACCATTCCTTGTCCAAACTTCAGCTTTCCCAAGTAAAAGAACAGGAGAGGTTCTTTAGATGCAAACTTCTCCTAGCCAATTTTAACAGCCTTGCTCAAAAAGCTTTTTCCGTAAAGAGCTAGATAAGTGAATATTTTATGCTTTGCAGCTCAGACAGCTCTGTTGCAGAGACTCAGTTTTGCCACTGCAGTGTGAAAGTAGCCACAGATAATACATAAACCAATCAAACTTTGTTTATGGACACTGAAATTTGAATTAATTTTACTTTACATGTCATGAAATATTCTTGATTTCTTTCAACTGCTTAAAAGTGTAAAATCCATTCTGCTTACTGACTTTCTAAAACCAGGCAGAAGGTCATGATTTGCCAATTCCTGGTTTAGAATCAATTCTGCTGATTGCACAAATTCACTTGCATGTGAGAAGTGTTCTTACTTTAAAAATTCTTTTTCTTTTAGTTTTAGTTTCTTTTTTCCTGGGAAGCACCCATTTGGTTAATAGTGTGTGAGCCTTAGAAACACAGAATCACCTGGTTCATTTCCTACTCCTTTTTCTGAAATTTCTACAATTAAAAAATTTCCTACTACGAATACTGTACCCAGACACTAGACTGAATGAGGCAAAATCATCCTCACAGTGGTCTTTGGAGTAGAGATTGTTTACTTTGCTTTCTAGTTCCTTCCACACTGCTGGTGACAGGGTGCTCACTTCCTTCAGTGGCAGTCCTAACAGACTACTGAGAGCCCACTGACCTGGACCAGCAGCCTGCAGCGAGGGGGAAGGCCACTGCCGGCAAGGTGATTCTCTCCTGGGCCATGTCCTTTCCCATCTCCTCTCAGTTCCATTGAAATCTTCTCCAATGGCTGAGATGTAAAGCAGACAGAAGGCTATGGCCCTGACTTTCTGGGAGTTTCCCAAGCCCTGAGCCTTTGCAGCTGCCAAGTGACAAATTTGCAAGGAACAGGCGAAGGGAAAGAATATGACATAAAAATAGCTGTTATAAATGTGTAGTTGGCTAAAAGTATTTCCAGGAAATCTTGCTCTGGGGAGGCCAACTCCGAGTCTCCCCATGGCCCATGGTTCTTGTGCCCTCTGCTGGTCACATTCTGTCAACCAGGATCACCAGGGATCCTCCTGAAAAGGAAAATCAGACTGCATGACCTGTCACATGCGGAATCTGGGAACAGACTGGAATGGTGGCTGCCAGGGCCGGGGCTGGAGAAGGGTCAGTCATAGGGCACAAACTTTCAGCTATAAGATGAACCAGTTCTGGGGACTCTAGTTAATGGCGTGTGCTGGGTATTTGGGATAATGTATTGTGAAATGTTCTGAGGGTAGCTCTTGAGTTCTCACCACAAAAAATGGTAACTATGAGAGGTGCAGGTATGTTCATTAGCTCTACAGTGGCAGTCATTTCACAATGTATGGGAATGCCAAAATATCATACTGTCAGCCTTGAATGTGTACGATTTCTCTTTGTTAATTATGCTTCAACAAAGTTGGAAGAAAAAAAATTTTTTTAATGAAGAAAAGAAATCTGCATTTTCTTTCCTTTCCCTCTCTATGTAGTAGACACCTTGCTGGATGCTGTAGACACAAAGAAAATAGCATTTTGTCTGCCTTCAGGGAACTCAGTTTAATTCTCCTGAGACGGGTGAGCTCAGACAGAGGCCAGGACCAAGCACACAGAAGGCCGTGGCAGGCGAGGCAGGCAGACAGCTTCCCCTGGCGGGAGGCAGGCCACGGGCCCTGAGCCCAAGGAACTTTCAGGAGCACAGGAGGCGAAGTTTTCTATGCATCTTATTTTTGTGTTTTGACCGATGGACCGGCCAGCACAAGTTGGCTTGTAAGTATTCCAATACTTAGAGTCGCCCACCTGACCTTCAGGGACATGAAAGGCCTCAGCCCCTCACCCCCAGGTTCTTTCCTGTCTTCCGAGCCTACTTCTGACAAGGGGCACTTCTCAGAACGACTGTGGCGTTCACTGTGCACACCCCAACTGGAATAGCCCTGGTCACATGCAGAAGCTCGTCCTCCATGCACAGCATTGTGTACCCCACCCCCCACAGGATCTCATGCAATCTCACATCTTCCACTCCAGGAAGGTGACCATATTTTTACCCTTAATTTACAAGCAAGGAAACTGAGGCACAGGGGTGACTTCACTTGCCCAAGTTACAGACCTGGCATGTGAACCAGCATGTCCTCCATGGCGCCACAGTGGCTTCCTTAGGGTTCTCTGCCTTCTCACTTGGCCCCCCACTTTCCCTGCAGCTCTGATGATTGCTGAGGTTCAGACCTGTAGCTCCAGCTGCACAGGGTCACCAGCCAGGGGTCACACACATTCCATGTTCAGTGTGCAGACCTGGGCCCATTACCATCAGCCTCATCCTGTGCTGAGGGAAGATGGCGTTGGAGCAGCCGTCCCCCACAGACGTACCTTACCGACCACTGACCAGGGAGGGCCCCAGAGGCAGCACACACCACAGGGGGTGCATGCAGGGGACAAGGTGCTGTGAGCTCAAGCCTGGTCTAGGATACCCAGGATACTGGGCCCTCCCACAGGCAAGTCCCTGTGCTAGTCCCAACCCTGTCCCGCTGCAGTTTAGTCTAGAACAGGACTGTCATGTCATATAACTTCTATGAGTGCTGGAAATAGCTGTTCCTGATTGTGCAGTGAACAACACACATGACTGTGCCCAGCAGTCCTACCTATTGTTTTTTCTGTTCTCATACAGAACCAGATACAGTTCAAAAGATTGCTACTGTTTCAAACTCTGTCATTCTTATCTTTCCCAGAGGATAAGTGGCATGTTGAAACAAGGGAAGAAAACATCATGTTGGCACATTTCCTGTTAAAAATCCACATAAAAATTAGAAATTTACTGGCTGCCATTAATGTTTCTATTACCTGATCAAAGTTAAATTCTTCCTTCAAAGTTGTGAATGCGGAAAGTGTGGCAGGCCGAACTCTAAGATCGCCCCCTGGTGCCCAGGCCCTGCAGAATCCATCTCTTTGAATGCGAGGTCCTATCACTGATAGGACGGCACTGTCTGGTTTATGTTACTTTATAACTGTTGACTTTGAGTTGATCACAAGGGAGATTATCCTTGGCCTAACCTAACTGGACAAGCCCTTTCAGATCCTCCCTGAGGTCAGAGATGTTCTGCTGGCCTTGCAAAATAGAAGCTGGCCCTCAGAAAGTCCTTGTGGACAGGTCCCAAGAGCAAGGAAGCAGGTTCTACACACAGTCCAAGTGATCCTTCCTTAACCAAGCTCTAGGGGAGACCTCAGTCCCACAGCACCTAATTGCAGCCTCATGAGCCTAAGCAGAGGACCATCTGAGCCATGCCCAGACGTCTGACTTACAGGAGCCGTGAGAGAAGAAAGCCACTAAATTTGCAGAGATGTTATGCAGCAGTAACAAACTAATTCAGTCAAGAAGTTGCATGTGGGCAGAACCTGTTGTCTGCCCAAGGGGACAGACCTCAAGAGGTCAGGACACCCCTGTTTGTGTTTTTGCTCTTTATCATCACCCGCAGCAGGTGGGGGCAGGCTTCTCGACAGGTAAGACTGTGCCCTGCCGGGCACAGGCCTATGGTTCCCTCCAGTGAGTCCTGGTTTGCTTTGCTGCTTGTTGGGGAGCAAGTGCACATCGAAGGTGTTCTAACAACAGGCCACGTCCTTGGCACTCAGGCCTCCAGAGCTGCCGTCCTTACTTTGACAGTGGACAGAGCCACTGTCCAGGAGGCCACTTCAGAAGCTTGGGGCTCCCTCTGAGGGTCACAGACTCTTGGTGGCAGATTCTCTGTCCTAACTCAGAGGGAGGACACCAAGGCCTTGTGCATGGCACCCCAGGAGCCTTACGGGGTACTATATTCACTTGCTTCATTCATTTCACTCCAATGGAAGACAGCCTCTGCCAGGGCAGCCAGCATGTGGCCAAGGAAAGCCAGGAACACAGGTCTCAGAGCGGGGACAGCTCGTCTGGGTGCTGGTCTGGGAGCTCTGAAGGAACGTGACTGTCAGCAGTGTCTACGAGGGCCGAGAGTGCTGGCCAGGGGTGCGTGGGAGGCTGGCGGCAGTGTGGAGGCACCTGCCATCCTGCTGCACTGCCAAAACGCAGTGCCAATGTATTTACCAGGTGACTCTCCAGCAGGTGTTGGGTGCCTGGTCTGGGGATTGTGGATCCACATCAGCCAGACACTCTGGAATGTAAATGCTAGGAGCACCCTCATTTCTTCGAGAGAAAGACTAAGGCACCCAGAGCAATCTGCCCCAGGTCACCAGGAACCTACCCCAGGTCACCAGGAACCTTCCCCAGCTCACCAGCACCACCAGAGAAGATTGACTCATATATCTTTAGCCTGACTCAAATTCACTCCGTGGTTTCTGCTGAGTACTCATCTTCACACCACTAGAAAGTCAAAAGTTCATTCAGTTAGGGACCATCTGTATCTGTGCCTGTGTGCTATGTTGGGAGCCTGGTGAGTCCCCTCTGGGCCTCAGAGATGAAGGCCTAATCCTCTTCCCAGGTTGAGCCCACATCCCTCCCCAGCACCAGGCGGAAGCTGTCAGTACCAAGCACTAGGAGCCAGAGCATACCTAGAGGTGGGTTGGGACTCTGAGTAGGAGACACACACCAGTGACATCCTCCCTGAAGGCCTTTGTGGCTGGTTCCTATGAACCCACTGCCTTGGGAAAATCACAGGCTGGGGAGAACTTGGGTACTATCTGCTCATGATCCTGATCCTGCTCCCCCTCCTGCACAGACTGCCCCCTAGACACTCGGGCATTCATGGGGAGATGCTCATGCATCTCCCCACCTCCTCCAGCCCGGCTTCAGACAAGGCGAATCTGCTCACTTCTGCTGCTTGATAGATGAGGAGCCACTGGCAGCGGCCATGTCTCCAGGCTTCTGTTTCCTCAGGGCCTCTTCATCTAAGAAGGCTTGGATCTCTTGTAAAATGCCAAATGGTTCAGTGAAAAGAGCTACGGTCACATTGAGGGCTCGGCTCCACTACTTTGATCTGTGTTCGTGTGAGTCACTTCGTTCCCCTGGGGCCTCAGTGTCTGGGTCCACATAAAGGCAGAACACCTTCCTCAAAGGTGAGCATTGTAAAGCACCAGGTATTCTCAGGACAGAGCCTGGCCCATGGCAGGTGCTCAATAATGTGGAGTGTCTGTCCCCAACATGCAGGAGACTTGGACCCAGCTTGTGGTCACTGCGGCCTCCAGAACTCTGCACCTGAAGGGATTCTGTGAAGTTCCCTTTTCTGAAAAACACTTTCCACCCAGGGCCCTTGCCCTCCCTGGACCTGTACTGTCTCTTTCTCGGACCACCCAGCATCTGCCATGGTTTCCAGAGTGTTCTCTTCTCTCATCATCCAAACTCCCTTGTCCTCTGTCTTTATCTAGATCCCACTCTGTAGCCTTGTCATTGGATGAAAAAACTTTCCACAACATCCTCACTTACTAATGGGGAAACTGAGGCAAGAGAGTGGACAGTTGCCAGCAGATCTGGGACAATGTATAGGTCAAGACAGGATACTGGGGTGAAAGCACCAACACCCCAGGATTGCAGGACTGAGCTTCCTTCTCGCTCCTGCAAACCAGGCTCAGCCTCTCCTCCCAAAGGGCCCACCTGCACAGTGACTTCTTCATGTATTCATCTGGTGTTTAGTGCAACTTACTGTCATTTAAACCTCGCAACTTATCTACGGCCTGAGACTCTCCCCAGCTGGCTCTTCTGGTAGAATAGGACTCCCTACAGCAAGGAGGCATTTATTGTTGCATTTTTCAAAAAACCTTTGTCACTGGACCTTTCAGTCCCTAAAGAACAAGATCCACCAATCCAGGGTGGGGAGATAGCTGAGTCGGTAGAGTGCTTGCCTTGCAAGCACAAGGCCGTGGGTTCAATCCCCAGCACCAAAAAAAAAAAAAAAAAAAATCCACCAATTCTTACCTCATCCCAGTACTAAGAAATTTCTGGGGAAAGAGGGAAAGATTCTGATATTTAGAAATGCTGAAAAAAGAAAATTCTAACAGGGGACCATCACTGTCTGCTTAGTTTCCTGTGGCTGCTCTTAAGAAAGCACAGATGGAGTGGCCAGAACAACAGCTATTCATTGGTTCATAATTCTGGAGACCAAAAGTCTAAGATCAATGTGTTAGTCACTTTTTGTTGCTGTGACAAAATACCCGAGATAATCAACTTATGAGGAAGAAAGTTTTGTTTGGGCTCATGATTTCAGAGGTTTCAGTCCACGGTCTCTTGGCCCCGTCTCCTTGGGTCTGTGGTGATAGAGTACATCATGGCAGGAATACATGGTGGAGGAGGTCTGGTCACTTCGTGGTGACTGAGAGAGAGACTGGAGCCAGGGGCCCAACATCAAGGGCCAGATGATCTAACTTCCTCCTGCTAGTCTCCACCTCTTAAAGGTTTCACCACCTCAGGCCGGGGACCAAGCCATTAGCACACAGACCTTCAGGGACACTCCAGATCCAAACTAGAGCAATTAAGGTGTGGGGGCAGGGCAGTGCTCTCTCTAAAGGCTCAAGGGGAAGAAACTTCCTGGTCTCGTCCAGCTTCTGGAGGTAGCCAGCAGTCAGTCCTTGGTATTCCTTAACTTGTGGACACATCATTCCAGTCTCAGCCTCCACCATTCCATGACTTTCTCTTTGTCCAGGTCTCCAAATGCCCTTTTCCTCATATCCAGTTGCTGTTTGAGGGTCCACCATAGTTGAGCCTGACCTCATCTTAACTAATTACATCTGCGAAGACCCTAGTTCCAAATAAGGTCACACTCAGGTTCCAGGAGGTTCAGATGTCAACATATCTTTTTGTAGAACACAATGCACCTCACGACACTTCCCCCATGACATTTTTGTACAAATTAGAAAAATACAGCCCCTCTTGTAGGTGAGCACAGCTGCAGCACAGGCTGGGCTTAAACCCCAGCTTCCTGAACCAGTCACCCTTATGAAGCCTCAGCTCTGTTCTGGAACTTATCCATTTATGAACTTAATATCCATTCCTCAAAATATCCAGGCTAGAATTTCAACACAAACCTGGGCCAGCAGGTGTTGCAAAGTCCAGTAAAGAGCCCCCCAGTGATGCCCCAAGGGTAGGACCAGGGCAGGGAGGTCACTAGGGGAACATTATTTGCAGAGAATTTTAAAACCATAAGAAATCTGGATGGCTCTTTAATACCATCCTATACCCACAATCAGTCAAGAAACACTTCCCCCGCCCTCAGATCCTTTGTTGGTTTAAGTTTTAAACAATTGCTGCAGTTATCCCTGAACTTCATAACATGCAAGAAAAAGTTTGCATCTGTACTGAACATGAACAGACTCGTTTCCTGTCAGCCTTCTCCATATAATACAGTACAACAACCATTAGCACCGTGTTTACATCGTATTAGCTATTGCAAGTAATCTAGAGATGATTTACAGTACTTAGGAGAATGTGCATGAGTCAGATGCAAATATCATGCCTTTTTATATAAGGATCTTGAGCATCCTTGGGTTTTGGTGTCTGAGGGGATCCTGGATGACTGTACATGAGCTTCAAACTGGTGCATATTCATTATTTATCTTTGCATCAACTTCATGTTCTACGTGGAATTTATTTAGAGACCCTGGAGGTAACACAGTGGGTTGTCAGATATGTTCATCATAAGACTACCTTCGTGAGGTTTTGGAATTGCTATCATTTGGATCTGAAAAGTCTCCCAAAGGCTCATGTGTTAAAGACTTGATCTCCAGCTTGTCACTGTCGGGAGGTGGTGGGAACTAGAAGTGGGGCCTTGGGAAGACTTTAGGTCATTGAGGCTGTGCCTTCCAGGGGATTGTGGGATACTGGCCTCACTCTCTCTTTGCTTCCTGGTCACACTCACTGTGGTGCTCTACCACCATGATGTGCTGCCTCACCACAGACCCAAAAGAAATGAGGCCCACCAAACATGGATTGAAGCTCCTGAAACTGTGAGGCAAAATAAACTCTCCTTTCCAGGTTTTTGTTTGTTTGTTTGTTTGTTTTTGTTACAGTAACAGAAAGCTAACACATTTTAATCAAATTCACATGCTGGTTTGTTTTTTTTTTGTTTTGTTTTGTTTTTTGGCACTGGTAATTGACCTGAGGGGCACTCTACCACTGAGCCACATTTCCGGCCCTATTTCATATTTTATTTTGAGACAGGGTCTCACTGAGTTGCTTAGTGCATCTCTTTTTTTGAGGCTGGCTTTGAACTTGTGATCCTCCTGCCCCAGCCTCCTGAGCTGCTGGAATTACAGGTTTGTACCACAGGGCCTGGCTGCTGATGGTATTTTGAGGTAGGAGTTCTGGGAGGTGATTGGGTCATGCAGGCTCTATGCTTATGAATGCATTAATTCATTCATGGATTAATAAGTTACGGAGGAAGTGGCTTTACTATAAAACACGCTTTCTCTGACACATATTTGTTCTGTCCTGCTGCTATGTAATAACCTCTGCCATGCTATGATACAGAACAAAGGACCTCACCAGATGCCAGCACTATGCTCTTGGACTTCCTGGCCTCCAGAACTGTAAGCCAAACAAACCTCTATTCTTTATGAATTGTGCTGTCTTGAGTATTTTATTATAGCAATACAAAATGGATTTAGCCCCTCAGAGATGTTGAGAAACTGACATGGATATGATAAGTGATGAGGTTCAGGTTCAGGTTCACCTGGCTGCTGAGGCCAGGCTGTAAGGAGTTTCCTGCTCCATGCCAAGGACTTGGGACTGTGTTCTGTGGTAAGGTGCTGAGGAGCCATTACTGCTCAGATGCAGTATATGGTAGACAGCTATAAAGGGAACTCTAGTAGTAGTAGAGCCAGCCTGGCCATAGGGTGGGGAAGCTGGAAGGCCCTGTGAGAGGCTGCAGAAGTTGTTCACACTGGAGCTGATGTGGAGCATCTAAGGAAGGATGGTGGGATTAAAAAGAGGTCTGACAGGGCTGGGGATGTAGCTCAGTTGGTAAAGTGCTTGCCTCACAAGCACAAGGCCTTGGGTTCAAATCCCCAGCACCACCAAAAAAAAAAAAGAGGTCTGTTACCAAGTGGATGGGAAGGAGTGGACTCAGGCACCAAGGAGGGGTCCAGGACTCACTTCAGGGGCAATGAGAGGGAGCATGGAAGAGACAGGTTTGTTTTAAGTGTATTAAGAGCATACCTATCCCTGGTTTTAATTTTTTTTAGCATAAAAAAATAAAAGGTAAAAGGCAACTCCTTTAATCGCTCTTCAATTCCAGTTAAACTCCCCCAAGCACTATCCCACTTAATACGATTTCATTTGTATTTTTCAGAAATTTTCTCTACAAAATCAGGATATGAGGGGAAGACAGTAAATTTACCTTGACTCTGTTGACTCCGAGGCACCCTCAGACACTGGAGGGCAAGGACATACCCTGGAGGTCTCTGAGAGAGTTTAGCAGAGGAATCTGAGCTGAATATTTCTGTGATATGGCCTCAGTGTGCTGGTAAATGGCATTATGATTATTTTCCTAGATATTAATATTATGATCATTTTTCCTACATGTGATAGCTTACGTGACCATGCTCTTTTCAATCGTGTCTATACATGTTTTGGTGGGAAATTTCTCCACCTGAAATCTAGCTATTTGGGAGAGATCTGTTCCTTGTTTAATGCTGACTCCAATTCTCAGTGTAGGGAGGTTTTTAGTTGCACAGGTTTCAGCAAGGGGCACAATCTCTGCCTTCTTGGGTGCAAAAGCTGTTACTAAAAAAGGAATCAGGACTGAGTTTCACGCTTCCTGCAATTGTGGACCAATTTGGTTCCAACTAACCCTCACCCCAAGAACGACTAGAAAAGCTGCATAAAATGTGGTCTTTCCAACCAAATTTCAGAGAGGCAGGGAGCCCAGAGGGGCAGACTGGCATCTGGTACATTTTCCTCCAAAGACATTTTCTGGTAATAAATGCTGCTGCCGCCACAGAGGCCAAGAGGCTGAGCAAGACTACAGGTGTTTGCTGGGCCTGGGGGACAATGACTCTCACACAAAGCTGGCCAAGGAAAAGAGGCCTCTTCAAACTCCCCAGGCTCTCAGGTGGGTAAACAGGAGGAAGTTCAGCTCTCAAGGATCAAAGCCAGTCTTAAATCAGTCCAAGCTTTGGTTTGATCATGGTTATCTGTCTCTCACTAACTGCCTGCCAAAAACAAAAGCAAATCCTCTCCATATGACACAGAACCCAAAATCTCATATTATATTTGTGATTATTTTTTGAAACCACAAAAACTGACACTTGATAAAAATTAGGAAGGCATACAAAAAGACATGAACTCACCAAAAGAAGGAGGAGAAAAATATATACACGCAGAAGGCCTAGCTATCCGAACTTCAAAATAATTAAGTTTCATGTTTCACATCTTCAGTAGGTCAAATGAGAAAATAGTGAACTCTTAGAGAACTGAAAACTTTTGAAAGTAATCAAATAGAAATTCTAGAATTGAAAACTCCAGTAACTGAAACTAAGAGCTCAATGGATGACTCCCCTTCTGTCCCTGAAGGAGTAAATGCTATAGGATTTACTCCCTCAGGCTGCAAAAAAGGAAAAAATAAAGGAAGGAAATAAGGCAGGCAGGCTGGCTGACAAAATCTCTGAATCAAAAATGTTCAGGCACCGAAAAAGAGCACAGTAATGAGAAGAAGGAAGGAAAGGAAGGAAGGAAATGCCTTGACAGACTGCCTGGAGCCAGTTTCCAAGGTCAGGTTAGGACTCAGAAACCCAACCAGGATCCCTGACTCGCTCAGCGGAGAAGAGAGAAATCAGGGTCTAGAGACACCAAGAAAGTTAGAAATTTAAAACAAAGTGTAGAAGATGGTGTTGAAGAGAGGCAGAATTCTAGGAAAATTGCAGAGGGATTCCAATTTTTTTTTTTTTTTTTTGTCAGAGGATCTACTTATTTGTGTATATTTAGGAGGAAACTCTCCAAGACAAAGGGAAGGAATCCCAGAAAACACTAAGCCAAGCAATTCTTGGAGTTGGAATAAGTTGAGAAAATAATTTGTGTTCTTACAAGTCAAAGTTGAAAGACTTCAAAATGCATGGGTTGGGTAGCATGTTCATAAGGGCTGTGCTTAGAAGTAGGGCCAAATAACCCCAGAATAAAAGCTTCTCTGGAATCACCTTAGTAAAATAAAAAAAGGTTAAAAAAAAAATAAAATAAAAAATTCAACATTTAAAACCAAGTGTCAAATGAATCAAATTGATGTGCAAGAAATTTAACTGCAGCCAGAACAATGCAATACCTTTTAAAATAATTTATCAATGTCAAGAACTGAACATCATGAAACTTCACTTATGCATCATCCAAATTAGTAGACATACAGAGAAGCAAGAAAATATGACCTGTAACCAAATCCAAAAAATTAATTCAATAAAAACAGACTGAGAAATAACAGGAATAATAAAATTAACAAATATTTTAAAACAACAATTAAAAATCTTAAAAGTATATTAAAGCCTATGAAATGAAAACATAAACACAAGGTGAGAAATGGAAGTTACTAAAAAGACTCAGGTGGAACTTGCAGAGATGAACTATGACACTGGTATATAAAATGCTGGATGGGATCAGAAGCAGATTAGACACTGCAGAAGGAAAGTTAATCTGCAGCCATAGCAATAGAAACTCTCCAAAAGAAAAAAAAAAAACTAAACAAGGGGGAAAAAGCCAAGAGAAAGAACAGAACCTCGGTGAGCCATGGGCCTTGTCTAACACACTGGTCATTGGAATCCCAGGTGAGGGAAGGATGGAAACTATTTAAGGAAATGATGCCTGAAATTTTCTAAATTTGAAGAGAGGCGTAAGCCCAAAATTTCACAAAGAAAGAAACGATTTCACAAAGAAAAAAAAAAAAAAAAACAAAGATGCCTCATGGAAATTGTGTTTTCATGGAAGACATGAAGAGTACTTAAAATGGCAAATAGGTTGATCAACTGAAATATGTTTTCCAATTTTTTTAAAAGATAATTGTTTAAAGCGAAAAATGACTGCAATGTCTTGTGGAGTTTAAAACATATGTAAAATTAAAATATGTGAGATCAATAGTGCAAAGATTATGGAGGGGAAATGCAAGTATACTATTATAATAATTATATACTACATGTGGAATAATATTCGAATGTAGATTGTGATCAGTATAAATCCTAGAGTAACTAAAAATGGGGGGGCGGGGGAGAGAAATTTAGCTAATAAGCCAAACATGGAGACAAAACAAAATCATAGAAAGTACTCACCTTAAAAGAAAATAGGCAGCTGGGCACCGTGGCACATGCCTGTAATCCCAGCAGCTCAGGAGGCTGAGTTAGGAGGATCTCCAGTTCAAAGCCAGCCTCAGCAAAAGTGAGGCTCTAAGCAACTCAGTAAGATCCTGTCTCTAAATAAAAATACAAAATAGGGCTGGGGTTGTGTTTCAGTGGTCAAGTGCCCCTGAGTTCAATCCCCAGTAATACCCCCCCACCTCAAAAACAGAAGGCATGCAAAGAGGAAAAAAAGGAATGAAGAACACATTTTAAAAATCAATGCAGTAGACTCTAATCCAACTGTATGGATAGTCACATTAAATGAAAATGGTTTAAAGGTTTATATTAAAAGGCAGAGATAAATGGATAAAAAAGCAAGCCCCAATTATGTGTTTTCTACTAGAAATTCAATGAAGTATAAAAACAGGATAATGATGGAAAGAGATATGATAGGCAAATGCTACTCAAAAGAATTTAGAATAGCTAAATCAATATTAAACAAAGGAAACTTCAGAACAAGGAATATCAACAAGGATAATGAAGGACAATACATAAAGGTAAGTACACTGATTCTTTAAAAAGATTTAATTTGTGTTTGAACCATGGATGGAACTCAGGGGCACTTAGCCACTGAGTCACATCCCAGCCCTTTTTATTTTGAGACAGGGTCTCGCTAAGCTGCTTAGGGCCTTGCTAAATTGCTGTGGCTGGCTTTCAACTTGTGATCCTCCTACCTCAGCCTCCTGAGCCACCAGGATTCCAGGCATGTGCCACCTCACCCAGCAAGATTTAATCTTAAATCAGTGTACACCTAAAAATAGGCTTCAAAGTACACCAAGTAACACTGAGAGAGTAAAAGGGAGAAGTAGACAAATCCTCCCCTATAGTTGGAAATTTAGACATTTGTCACTCAAAGCAATTGATAAAACAAATTAGCCAAAAAGAAAAATCAGTAAATATATTGAATAATTGAACACTACCAATCAACTTGACTAAATTGGCATTTATAGAACATTCACCCAATAATAGCATTATATACATTGTTTTCAAGGGCACATAAAACACTCCTCAAAGCAGGCTAAATGCTGGACAGAAAGCCAAGTATCAATAAATTTAAAAGAATTTAAGTCATACAGAGTATTATCTGACTACAGCTAAATTAAACTATAAACCCACAAGAGAATATTTTTTGGAAAGTCCCATATATTGGGAACTAGCCAACAAATTTTTATGTAGCACATGAGTCACAGAAGTAATCACATAAGAAAGTAGGAATATTTTAAACTGAAGAAATGAAAACATTAGGGACTGGTGCCGTGGCTCAGTGGTGGAGCACTTGCCTAGCATGTGTGAGGCACTGGGTTTGAGTTTCAGCACCACATAAAAAATAAATAAATAACATAAAGGTCCACCAACAACTAAAACAAATTTTTTTAAATTAAAAAAAAGAAAACATTAAAAATTGTGGAGGGCACCCAAAGCAGTGCTTAGAAGGGAGCTTAGCATGTTGAATTTTTTTAAGAGAAGAGTAAACATCTAATATGAGTGATCCAAGCTTTTACATTAACAAATTAGAAGAAAGAGAACAAAGTAAGTAGAAGGAAGGAAATAATAAGGAACAAAGCTAAACTCAATAAAATAGAAAATGGAAGAATAGAGAAAATCAATGACACCAGAAGCAAACATTTTGAAAACTGCAAATAACAAACAAATGAAATGAGAATAAACAAAAACTGGTGAGATGTAGCCAGACTAATTAAGGCAGGTGGGGGGATGGCTAACTAGAACGAAATCGGAAACATTGTTATAAATCCTAAAACAGCAAGTGAATAATAAAGACAACTTATGTACATTCTTTCTGCCAGATAATTCTGAAACTTAAAATGGACAACTTTCTTGAAAGATACAAACTACCAAAACTCGCTGGAGAGATACACCTGCGTGACCCTACACACCTCTTATATACATTTAATTTGAAATTAAAAACCTTTCAAGGAAGAAACTCTCAGCTCAGGTGGTATAAGTTGTAAATTCTATTAAATATTTAAAGATAAAATAAAGCCAATTTCACACAAATTCTTCCAGGAAATAGAAGTGGAAATAATTTTCAACTCATTTATGAAACCAGCATTACTCTAATACCAAAATTAAACAGGGGCATTACAAGAAAGTCACAGGCAAATGTTTCTTAGATCCAAAAATCCCTCACAAATATTTTGCAATTTGAATCCAGCCATAGAGAAAAAAAATATATCATGACCATGTTGGGTTTATCTCAAGAATATAAGATTATTTTAATGTTTGAATATCAGTATAATTTACCAAATTAACAAGTAAAATGGGAAACATTATCATTTCAATAAGTGAAGAAGCGTTTCACAAAATCCAATGCTTATTAATAAATTTTTAATACTTAAAAACTGTGAATAGAAGGGAAGTTCTTCAATCTGACAAAGACCATCTATGAAAAAAACTAAATAAAGTTAACATCTTATTTAATGGTGATAGGTTGCATATTGTCCTGCTAAGATCAGAAATAAGACATTATGTATTTTCAATGCTTGTAGTTGACATTGTGTCAGAAGTCCTAGGCAGTGCAATAAGAAAAGAAAAACAAATGAGAGCCATCAGATTGCAAAGAAAGAGATAAAATTCTTTATTCAATGACGAAAGATCAGCTATGTAGAAAATAATAAGGAATCTACAGAGAAGTTTCTAGAGTCAGCATGGCAGTTCAGAACAAAAGGTTAAAAAATCAATAGTTGTCTCTATACACTAGCAACAAACAACTGAAAATTGAAGCTAATAAAATAAGGTCATTTCTAACAATATATTTCAAATTTATTTATTTATTTATTTATTTGGTACTGAGGATTGAACCCAGAGGTGCTTTACCACATCCCCAGCCCTTTTAATCTTTTTCCTTTTATTTTGAGACAGTGCCTCATTAAATTGCTGGGCCGACTTTGAACTTGCCATCCTCCTGCCACAGCCTCAGCCTCCCAAGCCATTGGGATTATAGGCATGTGCCAGATTTTGGTAGGTTCTGTGGAAATTGACACGCTTATTCCATCATCTATAATGAAAGACAAAGAACCTAAAATAACAACACAAAATTTTTTTTGAAGAAATAAGTATGACTTGATTGAAAGAGTTGACTTGGTGGCACATGCCTGTAATTCCATCTTCTCAGGAAACTGAGGCAGGAGAATCACAAGTTTGAGGCCAGTCTGGGCAACTTAGGTAGTCCCTATCTCAAAATCAAATTTAAAAATGGCTGGAGGTGTAGCTCGATTGTAGAGCATCCCTGGATTCAGTCTCCAATACCACACACACACAAACACACACACACACAGAGAACTGGCTTAAATGTATGACAATGATGATTGTGTGTTACCAGCATGGAGATGGACATAAATCCATGGAATGAAATAGAGCTCACACAAACACATACATGCATGTGTTCATAAATTCAGTGAGGGAAGGATGGTCTTAATAAATCACGTTAGATTTAAAGGACATCCAAACAGGATAAAGTGAACCCCACACCAAAAATACAAACTATTTTACAAAAAATATGTTCTAAATATATACAAAAATAACTCTAAATGAACAGTAGTTCTAAATGTAAGAGCTAAAATTGTAAAACCACTAGAATAAGGTGATACAGAGTTTTTTTTTTTTTTTTTTTTTTTTTTCTGTAAAGGAGTAGATCTTATGCTTTGCAGGTCAAGGGGTCTCTGTTGCCATTACTCAACTTTGCAGCACTAAAGTAGTCATAAATGACACATGATCAAATGAACGTGGCTGTGTGCCGATAAAATTTCATTTAGAAAAACAGTTGGAGTTCCAATACAACTTTGTTTACCAAATCGTGGGCTATCCTTTGCATATCTTTGTTCTGGAAGAAAGAAAAGGAAGAAATATTTTTGACTCTGAGTTAGGCAAAGATTTCTTATTTCAATACAAATAGTGTAAGTCATAAAAGAAAATATCAATAAATTAATCCTCATCAAAATAAAACTTTTGCTTTTCAAAAGAAAAATTTTAAAAGTGAGGCACAGGCGAGAAGAAAATATTTGAAATGCAGCCTTTTCTCAGTATTTGCAGGTGTTTGGTTCCAGGACCACCCCCCAACTGTGACAACCAAATCCACAGATACCTGAGACCCTCATATAAAATGGCATAGCATTTGCATATAACCTAACATAAATCCTCCAGCATATTTTAAATAATCTCTAGATTCATTATTATCCCTAATAAAATGTAACTATAAAGAGTTAGATTCATTATTATCCCTAATAAAATGTAACTATAAAGAGTTGTTACTCTATATTGCTTAGAAAATGACAAAAAGAAAAAGTCTATACATGTTCAATATAAATTAAAATATTTCTCCCAAATATTTTTGATCCACAGTTGGTTAAATCTGGAACCCATGAATATAGAGAGATGACTACATACATATACTACAAAAAAAGGTTTAAGCAGACACTTGACAGAAGAAAATATCTAAATGCACAAGAAGTACATGGAAAGACACAACATCATGGAAATTCAATTTAAAACTCCAATGAGAAAACATTACACACCCAAATGGCTAAAATTTGAAAATCCTGGCCATGCCTGTTGCTGCCTGCAGCAACAAGACCGAGGAAAAGAATCAGAGGCGGACTGGGAATGAACAACTTCTTTATTTTTCTTTAGTGGTGCTTCCTTGCTTGCTTCCTTGCTTGCTTCTCTCCCCAAGTATATGCCTTGGTGCCAACACCAACTCCGCCTTCCAGGATGGTTAAGGCCTCTCTTTGCCTTGTGGGACAAGATACCGATGGGTCTTCACCGTCCAAGGGCAGGTCTTGCGGGCTGAAGTGCCGCTCTGGCATAGAGCCGCGCCCCCAGGAGCCCGACATTCTGGCAAGCTCCGTGGTCCAACGCCTCCTGCACAAGTTTGCTGGGGCCAGGGTGCAAGCGCAGCAGGTTGCATGCCCATGTAAGGATGGGGGAGGAGATGATGCGCGCCAGCAGGGGGGTGCATAGTCCTGCACGTGTGCGCTGCGGCCGCCTCCCCAAACAGCTGCAAGCATGTCTCTACAAATGCCTAGTATTGGAGGGAATGCAGAGCGACAGGCACCCACATGCGTCATTACTTGGAGTGTAAAGTAATGCATACTTTGCAAAATAATTTGGTAATTCCTAACAAAGACCAACACACGTTTGCTATGTGACACACCAATTCCATTTCCTGGTAATTACCCAAGAGAATGGAAGCATGTGCCCACACATGGACTTTTATATGAATAAAAGTAAGCAGCTTTATTAACAATAGCCCTGCATCAGTTAATGCAACCAGGGGACAGAGAAGGGTAATTTGAGCAGAGCAGTTAAACGTATAGAATTTCTAACCTGTAATAAGGAAGAAGCTATAATAAAGTTAAAGGGACTCTAAAGTGTACCCTAAGGGAGGAAGAACACTTAAAGTAGAATTAGACTTGGAAGGGGGGACTCTTCCAAGTCTGGGATTATGACCTTTATTGAAGAATGGTTCCCGGGCCGCTGGAAGCAACCCTCCAGGGCACAGCAAGCCGAGGCAGATGTGCAGAGGGGCTGGCACCACTGTGAGGACCATGCCTCAATGCCAGCGACCATCTCTGGGCCCAGCCAGGGCTGTGCCATGCCAAGGGACAATGCTCTGAGTCTGTGGCTGGGGCAAAGCACTCTAAGTTGCCAATACTCACACTCTTACACACAGGCGCACACACACACACACACAAACACGCACACACACGAGCGCACACTGCTAAGACCATGCCAAAGGGGCAAAAAGCACACCTGTACCAGAAAGAGAAGACCCCTTCTTCCTGCAACGTCCTTCCAGCATCCTCTATGTGCAAAACTAATTAACATTGTGGTCACTCTAAGAGACAAATGTGTAAAGAGTTCAGATCATTTTTACTCAGCAGGTATTGAAGGGTGAATCTGAGCTGGGAAACAATAAACCAGTAATTGTCACCACCAACCCCAATATCTGCTCAGCTTCCCTAGACCCCCTTCACACATTTGGACTCCCCGACAACAGACTCTACACTTCTTCGCAAGATATGCTCTCCTTACAAATGAAGAAATTCTCGCCCTTCCCCCAAACGAGCAGACCCATTATCAAAAGTCATTGTACCCATTGCTGGCTAAATTACTCCTTCATTTCATTTTGGTGTCTGTGAATATTCTGCTACCTAAAGACTAAAATATAAAGTTGACTTTCAACAACTTGAAAGTAAAATAAACACGGGAAGAACATGAAACAATCCCAATAAACACACATTTAATAAGTGAGAAAATTTTCAGAGCTACCGCACGCAGTTCACATTTCTAAACTTGGTCGTGAAGTTGCAGTTGGTGCCCGTGGCTTCCTTCTTCAACCACCATGTCATAATTTTCCCAAAAAAAGTACCGCAGGCTCCTCTGCAATCTTGACTCTGTGGAGAGTCCCAAACCGTTGTTCCCCAAAAAGTCCAAGTCCTCAATTGTCCTGCCTGTTTCTTGCTGCTGCTGCTGCCCATTAATTTGATGAGCTGCGTGGAAACATGAAAAGGGGCACCAGAAAATTCCATGTGTTCTGGACATAATGGTCTACACGTCTATCGAGGACACGTAACTCAACGTGCCCTACGTAACCGTGGCTCTGTAAAGTGTTTGTGATCACTTGCTCTCATCAGGAGGTAAACTCCTTTAAGCCTGTTGGTTCAGTGGCATGAAGGGCTCAAAGTGCCCTGGTGGCTGTCTCCCTTCAAGTCCATGGAATCATTGTCGTGACCCCTAATAGAATCGCTTCCTCTCGTGGACTAGGAGCTTCAATACCACAGATGGAAACTTCCTGCACAGGAAGCAAACCTCCTTTCAGTGGTTGTTTCATTTGGTGGAACTATGAGGGGTCACTCCTCCCATTTCCACCTCTGGATTCCAGGCACCGTTATTTTGCTATGGGGAAAGGAACACACATGACAGTGTCTTAGTCAAGGTTCTTCAGAGGAACAAAACCTACAGAATACATATGAATACAAGAGGTGATTTAGTCGCTTGGCTTCCATAATCAGAGGTCAAATTGTCTCCAATGGCCATCTGCAGGCTGGAGGGCTGCTCAGTTCAAGAAGCCAGAAGGCTCAGAACAAGGGAGACCAGTGATGTAGCCCCAGTTCAAGGATAAAGGCCTGGGGCTCTCTGGAGTGTCACTGGTCCAAGTCTGCATTCAAAGGCTGAAGAATCTGGAGTCTGATACCCACAGGCAAGGGCAGCAGCTCCAAAATGCACTTGCTCAAGAAGATCATGAGCTTCCACCTTCTTCCCTTTTATTTCTTTGGGGGCCCCCAACTGAATGAATGTGGCTACCCACATTTGGGTGGTCTTCACCACTCATTTCACTTGCTCACATGTCATTCTTTTCTAGAAACACTCACAGACACACCCATAAGTGTGCTTTACCAGTTTTCTAGGTGTGTCTCAATCCAGTCAAGCTGACACCCAAGACTGATCGAATCAGTGTCCGATGTAAAGCATGTAACTCATCCACAGAACAGGACCCCTTCCTTTTCCAAACCAGCACCGTAAATGAGTCTTCAATAAGCCATTCCACCTTGCCATTAGAACCGCTTTGGGGTGGTGTGGGGTGTGTGGCAAGACCCATTAACTCTGTGGGCATGAGCTCACAGCCACATTTCCTCTGCTGTGAAGTTAGTCTGTTGATCAGACACAAGGCTAGTAGGGACCTCATGATAGGAAATAAAATATTCTGTGAGTTTATGGCTGGCTGGGCTGGTGAGGAAAGCAAATCTATAACCAGTCTATGTGTCTGTTCCAATGAAAGCAAGTCTCTGCCCCACTGTATTAGAAAAGATATGATGTAATCATTCTGCCACCATTCATCTTATCAGGGGCTCAGTGATGATTTTTTTCCCTGTGGGAAGATTAGGTACTCAGCAGTGGCATTACTCAAGTCAACCTTGGTAAGGGGAAGTTCAAGTTTTCATGATCATCAATTCATTTAGATTTGTATTTCTGGGAATATCCACTCATATTCTCCCTCTCCCTCTCCCTCCCCCTCTCTTTCTCATAATCTTTTCACTTCTCAAAGTTCTACCAACTGGTACAATTTTCCTGTATGACTATTCTTCATGGTCATCTTTGAGTGGGTTACAGTATTATAGCTATTCATTCCTGGGTGGCAAACCAGGCTCAGATTCTTCTTTCTCAGTTACTTGGTTATAAGGAACACTGTGGGAGACAAACAGTATATGTCAGGAGAGAGAAGACAGTGAAATAGGAGTCAATGTCCAAGGAGCTGAGTCATCTGTTCATGGCACTTACTTGACCTTCCAGAACTGTTTTTTGTTTGTTTGCAGTCCTGGGGATGGAGCCCAGGGTCTCATGCATGCTAGGCAAGTACTCTACAACTAAGCTATATCACAGTCCTTTTTATTTTTTTTAAATGTTGAAACAGGGTCTGCCTAAGTTGTCCAGGCTGACTTTGAACTTGTGATCCTCCTGCCTCTGACTCCAAAGTAGCTGGGATTACAGGTGCATGCTACTATGCCCCTGAATAGATTGCTGTGCTATATGCTAAATCTTATGATTTGGTATGTTAGACAACACTGTCTTCATGATAGACAGCTGAGGTCACATCCTCACCTCATTCCAAAAACTGTTTCTCAGAAAGAGAATAATTATCTGCAGAAGAGTGCAGGGGTTTGCACTGTGTTCTGCTGCTTGCCAGAGATCCCACCTGGAAATACTATTAGGTACTGACATTGTGATTATCACTGGCTCTTCTGGATTACTGGACCACATGGCAGATGTGAATTCTTCATAGTCTTCATTCTCCCACAAGCTTTTACATTGACAAGTTGATCAGAATGCTAATATCTGTTTTTAGAGAAGAATGCTTTCCCCTGTTTTTAATCCGAATATACACTTTGTCCCCAGACCCCAGCTCCAGGGTTAGAACATCAGGCAAACCTCCTGCTTCACTGCCCTTATCCCAACCTCTTTCATCTGACTATTTCAAAGTGTCCTTCCCACAGTAATTAGGTAATGAATTAATGAACAAAGTTACTGGTTAATTGGCTTTTATTTCTGGAAGCACTTCTAGAAATGTCAGGAGAAATTACATTTTTCACAATTTAAAAATGCATTCCCCAATCTGAAATGCTGGGCTACAGAGGTGGTTTCCTGCTAGGCCAAATCAGCATGAACAGGTGGGTATGTGTGGCAAGGGGGCAGGAGATTTCTGTTTTTGTGGCAGTCTGTCATGGTTTGAAGTGTGCACCCTCTGTTCTGTGATTCTATTTCAGCAGGTAGAGGGAAAGAGCATTGTGCTAGAAGTTGGAAGATCAAGTTTATCATCTCTGTCATCTAGCTGCCTGACCCTGGATGTCAACTCCTGAGCCGACTCTATAAAGTAGATACAAATCTACCCAATCTGGTCTTTTGGAAATAATTATATTATTATGTATACAAAACACTTTGTAAACTATAAAGTTTACATATTAAAAGTTTATATAAAGTTTACATATAGAAATATATATTTATATATAATACATGTAATATATGATCCAGTAATCCAGGGTGGTGCCTAACTCAAGCTGGAGGTACGAGCATGGGGGGACGCCTTCCTGAAAAAACTCATAACTAAGCTGAATGAGTAAGAATGAGGAAAGGAAAAGGGGGACACCCTGGGCCAAGATAGCAACATGGCAAAGGTGAGAGGGTCTGTCCTATCTGAAAAAGTGGCCAAAGTACACACAGGTAAATTTAAGGACTGAGAGAGAGAGAAATGGGGGTGGGAGGAGGGACCAGGGGCAAGATCATGAAGCACCTGGCACACCATCCTAGGGAGTTAGGACTTTGATTGATGTGGAAGCAATAAAAGCATTTTAAGAGGAAATGACTGGGTTCAATCCCCAGCACCACAAAAAGAAAAAAAAAAAGAGGAAATGACATGATCAGATCTGTATTTAGAAAGCTAACTTGTGCAGCAGTATGGAAGATAGACCAGAAGCAGTTAAAACTAGGCAGAGCTACCACATGGGCGCAGTAACCCTGTCAAGGACCTAAGATAGTGCAGTCGTAACAGAGGTGGAGAAGAGCATATGAATCCAAATGGCTCTGGGGAGGTGGGATCTACAAGACAGATGAGCAGTGGGGGAGGTAAAGTTAAGGATCGCTGGTAAGACCCAGTCTCTGATTTGGACTAATGGATCAATAGCGGTGGTTACAGTAACTCCAACTAGAAGAAGCAATACGAAGGAGAAGAGTGAGTTGAATTTTCGAATGCCAGACGTTCTAAACTCAACATTCTGAGGTACAAAGTTTAAGAGCAAGAGCAGAAAGAGGGAGGGCCCTTCCTTCCTCTGGGTCTTAGATTCTTCATCTGTAAAATAAGAAAGTTAAACTAGATTGAAGTCAGATTTCAAAGCTGGAATTCCCAGGGGCACTCAATGAATGAATGGGCGTCAGTAAGCTGAATAAAATCAAATACACATTTCCTAAGTGCCCACTTATCAGGCTCATTTTCTTCATAGTTATTTAATGAAGCAGGTGTTGTACCCATTTTACCATTTTTATTTTGAAATGAGGAAATAATCCCACAGAGAGGAAAGATGACTTTACCAAGGTAGAACTGGGATTTTACAAAGTTAAATAAGACACAAAATTGAATATATTTGATTTTATTTGGAGTTATGTCAGTTATGAAATGTAACCTAGAAAAGAAAAAATACACTTTTACTTGATAGATGAGTCCATGCAGCAGGGAAGATAATCAATGGTACTCAATAAAGTTGGAGATCAATGAAATAATTATTTTCCAAAGCAGTGACTTTCCAGCTCAAGAACTAAGATTCTAAGAAAACCTGCTGGCAATGTGTGCACAGACAGCTAACTGCCACAAGATGGCATGGTTCTCAGTAAAGAAATGGGGTCTGTCCAAGACTGAAAGCTCACTTTTGCTTTCCCTATTCTTTTAGAAATTTAGTCCTGGTTTTTCAATTTAATGAGAACTAGTTTACGTGAATGTGGTTATTCCTTTGGCCTACAATCTCTCACCCTTCTTTCTTTCCATCCTCTTAATAACTCACATTCACCCTTAGCTATCATCTAAAAATAAAAATATATCTTTAGAGAATCTCACCTCCCTAGACCAGGATTTTCCCCCAAGCATGTACTCAAAGAACATCTTGTCCTTAGCCCTCAGTATTTTATAGTCCTGAAATTTCTAACGTCTATATTTTAAGCATCACACAAGGGCAAGGAACCATGTTGATATTTGCAGTTCAAATCTAGAAGCTAGCCCAGTGTTTGAGTCATAGTAGGTATTCAATATATATTTGTTCAATGAATAGTTTCATGGTAGACTAAATATCATAAAAATATAACTTCTCAGGTTTCTTCAAGACTCAAAAGATTTTAGGGAAAAAATCTCACCAAAATTAAAGATCAACCTACAACTATAAACTAAGTCGGTCTGGTCTTTTACTCTGTATAATGGTGGGAAATTAGCAATGCTTACAAGCCACTTAATAATTCTTTAGTGTCACACTATTAACCACAATTATTACTGTAATATAACCACCAATTCATGGAGCAGTCATCTCTAGTGATTTTAACCAAGTCTCCAGTGACTGATGAGGATAGCTCAGATCCAGCGTGGAGAGGAATTTCCTTCTGGCAGCTACCTTTGGGAGAAAAGCTGAATGGTTTTTCTACAGAACAGGGTCTGAAATGTGACATTTCTCCTGAGGAGTGCTGAAGTCACTCTGTTCTGAAATCATTCGAGTTAGGCGTAAGCAGAAACCCTGAGCACAACCCATCAGGAAAGTTTTTAACATAATCTCTGCTCCTTTTTTATTGCATACTAATCTAAATTTATCTCAAATTTAATTCAGTACTGAACACTGCTGTGCCCAGGAGACTGTGCTATGCTTCAGGTGATACTGAGATGTTGACAGGTGGTCTCCTGTCTGCGAGGTATTTACAACCCAGTAATTCTTGTTTCAACACTGTGATTTTATTATTCACATTATATTTTGAACATTTAATCCCCAGGACAGCCTAACTGGCTCTTGCACTGGGTGGCAGGTGGGAGTAGGAGGGAGTTGGGAAGTGATTGAGAAGGGTATAGTCAATATATTATTATTTGATTATTCTAACTCCAGAAAGTGAAGTTCAACAATACTAAGCACAAGATTAAAGGATGAGCAGATATCAACTATGTGGATTAAATTAGAGAGGTGGCATCTGACCCCAGGGGTCAACATGCTGAACATCCAGGTGTCCTGTTCATCAAGCTCTCTCTAGCTTCACCACTCAAAATGCCCCAGCAATAATCTGTTCACAAACAGTTGCCCTTTACTGAATACCAGGCTTTAGAATCAGCAAGTGCCATCTTCGGTCAGTCTCACGTCCTGTGCCTTCCTACATGCTGTTGCCTGTCTGGGCTGCTGCAGTGCCAACGGCCTGGCAGACCACATAGCTTCGAGACCTAGTCCAAGCTTTATGTCCCCCAGTGCTGCCCCCACCCTCCTCTGGGCTTCAGTGATCACTTTGCAGTCACTGCTTGTTGATGTGGAGAGGGTGGGCACTGTGCCCCGTTCCTACAGTAATTCTGACCTCCAGCACTGGCCTCAGGACATTGAAGCACCTCATTCCCTCCATGGACTTCCTGCATCTTCCGCAGATGACCTGGGAGCTTTGGAAGGAGTCCAGAGTCAGAAATTCATCTTTCAATATATCCACAGCTGAGACACTAAATAACTGATTACTTTTCATGAGGAACTGTCCTATAAGGTCCCAAGAGGCCATAGCTGACATTATTAGATTGAATACTATTTCATTTGCACAGTCTTTCCTCAAGATTAAAGTGCTTTCAAATGCATTGTTTTCTTTCAATACTTACAAACATGTACCCCCCAAACTGGGATTGAACCCTGGGATGCTCGTCCTCTGAGCTATAGCCCCAGCCCTTTTAATTTAATTTAGTTTTATGAAACAGGTCTTGCTAAGTTTCTGAGGCTGACCTTGAACTCGCAATCCTCCTGCCTCAGCCTCCTGAGTCTCTGGTGTTACAGGGACGGGACACCAAGCCCAACACCAAACACTGTTTTCTAAGAATCTTAAAATCATCGGAGCTGGAAAGACCATAATGATCATATCTAATCCTCTTTCAAATGAAAATTATAGCCAGAAAAGGTCAAGTACTTGTCTCAAGTCCTAAGATTTAACCAGAAAAGCAAGGTGCATTAGTTTTCTATTGCTGCATAAGAAATTTCCACAAATTTAAAGACGTAACAATTCCACAATTCCATGTCCAGCACAGAGAAGCTCTTGCTCAGAGCCTCACAAACCTGGACAGAGGTGTCGGCCAGGCTGAGTTCTCACTGCAGGCTCTGGGGAAGGGCTCACTCCCATGCTCATTCTAAACAGAATTCAGTTCCTTCTAGTTGTAGGAGGAAGGTCCTGTTTCCTTGCAGGCTACCAGCCAGGGATGGCTCAGCTCCTGGTGGTCCTCTTCAATTTCAACGTAAGAAACAGTACATCAAATCTTTCTTGTTCTTCAAATCTCTGATTTGTTTTGCTGCTGCTGCTACTGGCCAGAGAACTCTCTTTTAAAGGTCTCATGTGATGAGATCAGTCTTACTCCTGCAAGGACTTTTTCTTAATGACTGTGCCATGTAACATTTACTGCCATTAAATAGTAGTGAATTTCATCAAATTCACAGTCCCAAAGATTTTATGGGATGTGTACAAGGGGGAGGTGGAGAGGGAAATTTGGAAGACACAGAATCCTGCCTACCACATAAGGACTTGGACGTCATACAGGAATGGATTTGATATCAGCTTTATCTCTCACCATCTTTGCAACTGGGTAAATCGTTACACTTCACTGAGCCAACGTTTCTTCATCTGTGGGATGAAAAGAATAATACCCCACAGGGTTTTTGTAAGGGTAATGAGAAGATTGATATGAAAGTACTTTTCAGGTATAATGCATTATCTGGCAGAGTCAAATTGAAGTGATATGTACAAGAGTATGGTACCACTAGACTAAAAGATCCTCAAAGTTAGAAGCTATGTCTTTTTGGATGTGACAAAATTAGAGGCTGCCTCTCCTGCAGTGTAAGACTTACTTTCTTTTAGGTACAATAATGGAAGCTGAGGGTGCCAGGAAACAGAGGGCAGATAAAGGGTTCTGGCCATTGAATTTTTTATTCAAGGTAATACTAAGCCACTCTGTAGGCTTAGCTCTCAGCTGCAGGTGGGACTTCTTCAAGTGACTGAAAAGTCTTGCACCCCCAAGCTGGCATGGTTCACCTTGTCAGCTTGGGAGAGTAACTCAGGACTGTTCCACAGATCAGAGCAAGCACTGCAGAGATGACCAGGCCAGTGTTTCTGCAACAAACACAACCTGTCTGCCCCTGTCCACTTCTGAACATTAGAAATTGTGAGTGATATCACCTAATCATAACTCTCTTAATTTAGAATACTGAGGAAAGATTCTCTACTGTCTGAAGAACCACTGAAAGCAAGCCAGCACAAGCATCTATAGGAGCCCATGTTTTCTTTCTACAATGTGGTTTATTTTCTGAGAAGGGAGCACACAGGCCCTGATGTAACTTGCTTAAGAATGATGATCACATTACATTAACCCCATTTCCCTCTTAAGCAAAAGAAATCATTAGGCGATAGTCTCCCTCAACCCTTTCTTGCTAAATACTTACCACAGAGCACAGAGCCTGGCATGCAAGAGATATACTTCAAAAAGCATTTGCTAAATGGATGGAAAAAATAACAAAGAGCTGGAACCCAGTTATCTCTCTCTCTCTCCATCAATCACTCTATACTCTAATCAGTTTTCAACTATACTGGCCTAGTAGCTGCCTCCTGAACAGATTTAATAGGCAGGTATTAAGGTCTTAGCTAAACTTAAATGTGCCAGCTCCAACAGCCCCTAGGAATTTCAAGCCAGCCTGCCCAGTTGAAACTGTCTCTAGAAATAGCCATGCAGCTGAGGAAATGAGCAGCGCATTGACCATCTGCTGCCTTTCTTCTCTGGGGATCTGAGCTAAAGGAATTCAAGGAGGTTAATGAGCTCTCTCTGGCTCATGTGGTCTTGCACAATCTGTGGGCCTGGGTCTTGTCCATTTCAGAAGATAAACAATCAACTGAAATGCAGCGTGTGCACATGGCTACGCAACCATCAGGCTTCTCTCACCATAGTGAGCTGGTGATTTAAAGCGGCTCTAGCAGAATACTGGAAAATGACTTGGACTTTGTAATCATTACAATTTGGTTTCAGATCTTGATTCCTTCACTTATTGGCTAACTTTTTTTTTTTTTAACCTCTCTGAGTCCCTGTTTCTTCACATATAAAACATAAGTAATAAAATACTTATTCCTTGAACAGTTACCATGTTAAAGGAACTAAGGGTGCAAAGAACTTAGTACAAAATAGACATCCAACCAAAGAGCTATATGTTTACTGGCATGTAACTAAACTCCCTCTTGAATATCTATACATTTATTTCTCCAAACTACCCATAGTATTAAAACCTATGGTGATGAAACAATTCAAAAAAGATTCACTAAGTGATATATATATCACGTGGTAGAGCACTTGCCTTGCACTGTGCATTGGTGAAAGAAATTGAGACAAAAAAGAGGATGGGTCAGGAGAAAGGGGGAGAACCATGCAGAGCCAGGTACTGCAGTACGTGCTGGGAATCCCAGGCAAATAAGTCAAGCATTTGA
Source organism: Sciurus carolinensis (assembly GCF_902686445.1). Classification (NCBI taxonomy): domain Eukaryota; kingdom Metazoa; phylum Chordata; class Mammalia; order Rodentia; family Sciuridae; genus Sciurus; species Sciurus carolinensis. The sequence goes on from NC_062227.1 coordinate 9,607,224, forward strand.
TTTGATGTCTGCTTCCAATTTTTTATTTCACATATTCATTCTTTAAAAGGCATCAAGTTCACCAGGTACAGTGGTGCACACCTGTAATCCCAGCAACTTGGGAGGCTGAGGCAGAAGGATCACAAATTCAAAGTCATCCTCAGCAACTTAGGGAGGTCCTCAGGAATTTAGACCCCATCTCAAAAAAGAACTGGGGAGATAGCTTAGTAGTACAGTGCTCCCCCGTACAATCTCCAGTACAAAAAAAAAAAACAACAACCAGACATTGAGCTCATGAAGCCCCTGTGGCTTCCTAATTACCAGACTCTCTCCTTTGAATTTCACTAGAGCAGAAAAGTATGCCTCAGAGACTTACTTTACACTGCAACAGGCCTGGCCTATCTCAGCTTCCCACTCCTCCCTGACTATCTTCAGTGGCCTGTTAGCAATTACTCCACTCTCTCAATAGAAGTTTTGGTGCCCTTAGTCTCAATGTTTTTAATTTTGAAAATAATTGTGCTGTGGCAAAATCATTGCCTTCTTTTTCTTGGTGGTGGTGGTGGGGTGCCAGGGATTGAACTCAGGGGCACTCCACTACTGAGCCACATCCCCAGCCCTATTCGGTATTTTATTTAGAGACAGGGTCTCACTGAGTTGCTTAGCAGCTCGGGGCTACTGAGGCTGACTTTGAACTTGCAATTCTCCTGTCTCAGCCTCCTGAGCTGCTGCGATTACAGGCATGTACCACCACGCCCAACAAGATCACTACCTTCTTAAAGGCTTTTGTGCTGTGGACCTTGTCCCACGTCCTCCTGCTAGTTTGTTCCCTTTTGTCAATTTTGGTATTAAGACCTTTCATAGCACAGTGATATGCTTCCACAAAACTTCAGGGAAAAGTAGGCATTACTAGAAAAAAAATATTTATGAGAACCACATGATGAAAAAAAAAATCTACAAGTCTACAGCAACAAGATACTCATTCTAACATTTAGAATAATGTAATTTAAAAAATAAACCTTTCAGGGCTGAGGTTGTGGCTCAGTGGTAGGGCGCTTGCCTTGCACATGTGAGGTACTGGGTTTGAGTCTCAGCACCACATATGAAGAAATGAATAAAATAAAAGGTACATCGACAACTAAAAAAATTTTTAAAAATAAATAAATAAATTTTCATGACCACTAAACCAATCAGCATTATAACACAATAATTAAAAGACAATTAAAATGTAAATTTAAGATTAAAAAAACATGTACTAGGAACGGTGGTGCATGCCTGTAATCCCAGGTGCTTGGGAGGCTGAGGTAGGAGGATCCCAAGTCTGAGGCTAGCCTCAGCAACTCAGTAAGACCCTGTCTCAAAATTAAAAAATTAAAAGCAATGGGAGGTGGCTTAGTGGTTAAGTGCCCCTGGGTTCAATCGCTGGTACCAGAAAAAAAAAAAAAGTACAATTTTTAAAAATTTTATCTTAAATCATAAAAATTTCAGAAGAAAAATAAGCAAGAAGTTTTATACTCTTAGATGAGAAGGGAAGTTCTAAGGATGACATCAAGGACAAAAAGCAGTAAGAAAATCATCAATAGAAGTTACTTCAGAAAAATATTTAAATCTTTTGTATGATCAAAAATCCTCCATAAGTTGTCCAAAGAAAGAAAATAACAAAAATATTAACATGTAAACTAGCAAAAATAGTTGTAATTCACAAAGTGTACTTAACACACAAAGTGATTTTATAACTACAAAATCAGCAAAAGTAAATACAATTCAGAAAACACAATATTTAGTAAACATGAAAATATTTCCCTTTACTAATCAAAGAAATGCTAGTTAAAATAATGAAATACAATTTTTCACCTATTAGATTGGCAACTATTAAATGTATGGACAATGTCAATGCTAGCAAGTTATGTGTATAAACCAGGACTATCACACATTCTTAGAAGTTTAAATGGGCTTATTTTGCAATATGTGGGGTGAAAAAAACATTCAAAAAAGTACATGCCATTTGACCCAGCAATTGAACTTCTGGGTATTATCCTAGGGACAAGTCTTGAGCAGTCACAAAGCATGAGAATATTCATTGTTTAACAGTTCAAAATAAGCATGAGGATATTCATTGCTTAACAGTTTAGAATAAAGAAAAATTTGAAACAACCTAACACTTATAGAAAATATTTAAATAGTTACAGTCATATGGTGGAATATTATGCTGCTATTAAAAATATTGCTTCTCTCTCCTGTTGGCTTTGAAGAAGCAAGCTGTCATGTTGTGAAGTCTATAGAGACTGCCACATAACAAAGAATTGAGGGTGGCGTCTAGGACCCGATAGCAGCCCACTGCTGACAGTCAGACAGGAAATTATGTGAGTCTGTTTCAAGATGAATTCTGCCAATAAACTGAGAGGACTGGATGTGGATCTTTTCTCAGTCAAGCCTCTGATAAGACTGCAACCCTGGCCAATATCTGAATTGCAGCCTTGTGACAGACCTTATGCCACAAGACAACTTTGGACAAGTGCGGTGTTTTAACTCTTAAAGTTTCTGGAATTTGCTATACAAACATGTCTAAGATATGTTGAGTAAAAACTGGATTATGAAACAGTATGCATGATATGGTCTTATTTTAAAATACTGTTTGGAGTTACAATTAGATAGAAGGAAGTACTAGCATGCTACCTACTGTGCAGAAGGGTGACAGTTAACAATAATGTGTTATATACATTTCAAAAAGGTAGAAGTTTCTACCAAAAAGAAATAAGTGTTTGAGTAGATAGGTAATCTGATTTAAACATTATACAACATATTACATTATCCCCACCACATTATCCCATTAATATATACAACTTTTAAACACATATTACTTTTTTCCTTTTCAATTTTTTAAAGTAAAAAAGTCTAACCATGAAATGAATAACAGCGTAAAAATAAATTCCAGATGGAATAAAAATCTTAAAGTTAAGAAACACTACAGAGGTGTTAGCAAACACTTTGGGGAAATGTTCATAGAGCTTTAGTGGGAGAGAACTTCCTAAAGAAAACATGAAAGCCCAAAGAAGGGTTGACAGTCTGTCCACACAATATAAAAATGCACAGGGAACATCACACCCCGTTCCGTATGTGTGAGCTGTGTGTAATGACTTCCAAAGAGTCCAATATTGAAAGGAATAAAAAGAAGTGACCTTACATTGGAGAAATCAGATAAATGCTACTTCTCAAAGGGATCAAGGTTACTATCATTAGCATTACGTCATGTTAAGTTGTTAAGATACCTTGAGGACCTCTTGGCTGTGAGAGTTTCTCAGATGTCCTCTGGTTTTGATGACTCTGAGAGTTTTGAAAGAGTATAGAGCAGGTATTTCCAAATTCTGTTGGAATTTGTCTTATGTTAGCCACCAAGATGAAGTGCCATTCTCACTCAGCATCCATCTTTTTGTACTACCTGGTCTCTCTGCTTGGACCCCTCATGTGGCTTGATCCTCTTAAGCTTGATTTTCAAGATTCCTCTGTCATCATCTGTTTAGAAAGTCTTCTCTGACAAATCTCTTTTCCTCTTATCCTCCAGGTGGAATGCCTTTCTCATGTTACCATACCACCCGTGTACAATTATCATGCATGTTCAAATTATCTGTATACTTGTCTGTCTCCTTATAGGCTATGGACAGGGCAACGTCCAGTTCATCTCAGTAACTGTTGATGCTTAATGTAGTACAAGTATACAATGGGCCCTGTTTATGAAATACATGAAATCAATCCCATTACTTATTAAAACCCCCAAGTATGGGCACTGTTCTCCTTTGAACAGTGATGAGAAATACCAAGTTAATTTCTCTTACTCTGCTTATCAAAACTGTCTGTTTTTCCAACATCACATATTGGTGTTTTGATAAGACAGTATTTTTGTATTGGTTTATTATATAGGACCTGCTTCTGAGCTACAAGGCAGTGTCTTACTGTTTGTTGATTCTTGTCGGTTTTAGGCAGAGTGGCCTTTGTTGACTTAGTACACCCAATTACATCTCTTAGGTCCCTGTACTTGTAACGCTGTGCTCATTTGGTAGATCTAACAGCCTTCTGCATTCTACAGTGTGTCACCATTTTTTTCTTGCTGTGTCAACTCTATCCTGGGGCCAGTAATGATAGGAAAATTTATGTAGAGCATCAAACACAGGGTCTGCCAGGTATTCACCTTGTAAGCTGTTCTCGGGGAAGGATTTATTTCTACTGAGCAGTGTAAGATAATAGGAGGACCACCTGAAAAACATGACAAATAGAATGTACAGAAGCTGCCAGCTGTCAATGCAAGTTTTTTCTTCCCTTATTGGGGAATTAATGGAAGCAATATGCTTAGCTAAGGCTTTTATTTTACAGTTGGTGAGGCCATGTTGCTAAGTTCCAGTTTGTAAGATACAGGTTTAAGTTGCTGGGTGGGACTTATAGAAAGGGCTTTTTAAAAATAAGAACATGACAGCTGGAGTTCCAACTTCCATTTCGACCCATGAGGTAAATCTGACCCACGAAGCCAAGCTGTAGGAATGACAGAGCAGAAAGTCTGGGGCCCTGGGGTAATTACCTAACTCAGGACGAGAGGGAAAAACCTGGAGTTTAGGATACTGGAAACCGGGGATCTGTGTTAGAAGCAGGAGAACTCGGCCAGCCACTGTTCACTGGTGCTCCTTGGCAGACTTCTCAGGACCACCTGGAGCCAGCTGGAGGCAGCGATGCCCGGAGGACCTGGCTGCGAGGACTAGGAGCAGCACCAAGAGGACGACGGGAAGCCGCTGCGGGGAGGTGCATGAGACACGCCAGCGGGGCCCCTCGGCGCTCCTTGTTCTTCCTCCTTACTCGCCCGCAGAGTCCCGTCCGGGTAGAGTAGGGGGCCGGCGCCCAAGTCGGGCTTGCAGCCTGCCTCCCCGACACCCGCTCGCTGTCCCCCCACAGTCCCCACGCTATCCCCTGCCGCCCGCGCCGGTTCGAAAGCGCCGGGAGCCGCCCGCCGCGTCACGAGCTGCCTCGCGCCGCCATTGGTCGGCGCGTGTCACGTGTGGCCGGCGGCTTTTGCCATTGGTTGGAGGGCAGGCGCGCGGAGGGCAGGGTCGGGGCCACGGCCTCAGCCGGAGCGCGCGGCCGCGGTGCTGGCCCGTGCGCGCGCGGAGGTGGACGTTGCGGGTGCCCTGGGCTGGACCCCACCGCCCACCCTGCCTGGCGCGGAGCGCGGGGCCCGGGGCGGCCTGCCAGGTCCGGTGCCCGCGGACCCTCGGAGGCGGCGTCTCGCGGTCCGCCTGCGCCTCCGGGCCCTGGACGCCCAGCAAGACCGACCCGCCGGTTCACAGCGCACGGGATCCCGACAGCGAAGCGCCCGAAGAGGTTCGACCGTCGCCGATCAGCCGCAAGCTCCGTACCGCCCTTAGGATTCGTTTCTTCAAACGTCTGGTTGTTACGCGATGCGCTTTGGAGGCACGTCCTGAGTGTCGTGAGCCCTGGGGCAAAGGTCTGGGGTCGGGGGTCGCACGTGGGGCCCCGAGGGGCTAGGCTGGGCGCGCTGCCCGGCGCCCCCAACCTCAGGTGGGGCGCGCCCCCCGGTCCTGCGCAGAGTGACCCCATCTTCCGATTTTTTCTTGAAAAGTTGACCCTCTGGCTTTTTATGTCAAATGTCTTGATTTTTAAGTATCAGCAACGAATTAAAAACAAAACGCTGGGGAACCTAACAAAGGACAAGCTGCCAGTTCCAAACTGCCAGTTTGTGACTCCCCCATTTAGTTCTGATTCTGCCTCTAAATTAGTCACGTGACCTTGACCAAGTCACTTTTCCCTGGGACATGCATTCTCAACATGGGTGATAATTGCTCATGTTCCTGGGGCGCTGAAAAGGTCTTAGATATGAACAATGACTTTCCAAAGGGTCGCAGAGCATAAACGGGTATGCGGTAGATCTGTGGCACTGAGATCGTTGGCGGGTAGCAGATAAAGAAAAAAATGTCACAAAAGTTTTCTGGGAGCAGAGGGGAAACGAAAAAAGGTCGAGATGCAGTGCGTTAGGGAAACCGTTGAACAGATATTCCTGTGATAATTGTGTATGTTAAAGAATTAACACAGTCTGAATTAAGACTTTGAAAGCTGGAGAACCTGGAGGTCCGACATCACATTTTAAGTTTCCCGCCAGGTCCTCTTAAGCACGTGTATACGTGTACACACGCACACACTTATATCCACAATTTTGTTTGAGGTCCACAACCAAGTGCCAATCCACTTTTTTTTTTTTCTTTTCCTTTTTGAGGTACCAAGGATTGAAACCAGGAGCGTGTTACCTCTGAGCTACATTCCCAACCTGCCTTCTTTCTTTCTTCCTTTATTTATTTATTTATTTTTTTCATTTAATAACATCAAAACAGGATCTCACCAGTTTGCCCAGACAGGCTTTGAACTTGCCATCCTCCTGCCTCAGCCTTCTGAGTAGCTGGGATTACAGGAATGGGTCTCATGGGTAACTTTGATTCTACTTTCCATATGAGAACGTTGAAGAGGACAGGGTTGGGATGATTTACAGAGCTAAAAGAACTGGGATTTAAAAACATGTATATGGCTCCCAAATAACTCATCATGTCCAGTTGAACCCAAACCTTTATACCCAAGAATTCACCTAAGACTATTTAAAAGTGTAGATTTGCAGACACCCTCCCAGCCCCCAGGGGCAAAAAAAATGTGAATTCAGTATCTGGGACCCACCTGAGATCTGCATTTTAACAACCTCCTGGGTGATTCCCATTTGGTGATTCTGGGACCATTTTGAGAATAACTAATTGCCCACCCATTCCTAATGCTTTCTTGGGTTGTATCCCAGAGACTCAATTTTTCAGTTCCCAAGCAGTGGTTCCATCTCCTTCAGACAGTAACCATACAAACTTCGGAAGATAAATCTTTTGTTGGGGAAAGTCAAGGTTTATGAGACAGCAGCTTACATTCTTGAGCAGCTCTCATTTTGAGAGAGTTCTGACAATTTTGCTTGGCATTTTTTATAATATGATCTTCCTTCAGTGCTGTTGAGTCTCTTAAAAAACTAGGCTTAAGGCATTTAATTATGTATATACATATGTACTGAAGATTGAACCCAGATACACCTTACCACTGAGCCACATTTCCAGCCCTCTTCTACTTTGAGACAGGGTCTTACTAAATTGCTTAGGGCCTTGATAAGTTACCAAGGCTGGTCTGGAACTTGGTGATTCTCCGGCCTCAACCTCTATAGAGTTGCTGGGATTACAGGTGTGGGACACTGTGTCCAGCGAAGACATTTATTTTAAAGTTAATGTTAAACAGACTTTCAGACACCATGAAAAAAATTTAAAAAACACAATTCACCCATAGTACCAATAATCTAACAGAACTGGGGAGTTAACCCAGGGGCGCTTAACCACTGAGCCACATCCCAAGCCCTATTTTATTTTTTATTTTGTGGCAGGAACTTGCTGAGTTGCTCAGGGCCTTGCTGAGTTGCTGAGAGTGGCTTTGAACTCGTGATCCTCTTGTCTCAACCTTCCGAGCTGCTGGGATTATAGGTGTGTGTCACCATGCCCAGCTGTACTTTTAATTAATTAGTGATGGCACTACTGTTAGTCACATAGATTGTTCACGTTCACCAAATTTAGAAAATTCTTCTGAGAGAGGGACTTGAATTTCAGAATTAGAATTGGAATTCTGAAAATTATCTTGAGGCTAAACCTTAAATCAATTCTTTTAAAAGCCCATTTCATCCTTTTTCCAGACAAAAAACTACCTCAAATCTGAAGATGTTCTTTAGTTCAGAAATAGCAGTATACAGGGTTGTAAAAGTGAGTACATTGAAATGTTTCTTAATTAAGAATCATCTTTTCTAGTGAATTCCTGTATTGCTTTAACCCTGACCAAAATATGCATTTAATTTGTTTGATTATACAGTTCCTTTTCTAAAATCAAGATAAGTAGAATAATTGTAATATTTCTTTTCAAGTAATAACTGGATCACTTAATACATCAAATTGTGTTGTTACTAAAAATATATATTTTGTTTTACTCTTTCCTGTGGAGGCAGTAAAGTTGATTTTGGTTAAAGGAAGATCTGGTATTCTAATTCCATTTTCCACAGTTTCTAGTTTTGACCTTGGGCGAGTGACTTCCTCTCTGATTCCTCACTTTTCCAATCTTTAAAATGGAGGCAGTGCCGCCAAGGTCATGACAGTTCTATAATACAGCATGAGTAAAACCTTCTTTGAATGCTGGGCACAACTATTTTCCTATTAATATTAGTTTTATTTCACTCTCTTTTGAGTCTATTTGTGAGTTCCAATCCTTCTGTAATATTTAAGATAATTTTGATTTCAAAAAAGGTGCATTTTTGGAGAATTTACTATATATATATATATTTCAAAATTCCATAAACTTGATGAGCCATTTAAAAAAATTTTTTTTCTGAGAAAACTAAGGGCACAGTGACTATTACTTTCTTTCTTTCTTTTCATCGTCATCTTTTGTTAGTAGTACTGGGAATTGACCAGGGACTAATCCATGCTAGGCAAGCATTCTGTCCCCAGACTTTTTTATTTCGAGACAGGGTCTTACTGAATTGCCCAGACTGGCTTCAAGCTTGTGATCCTTCAGCCTCTCAGCTGGCATCTAGCTCTTTATCAGTTTTGCTGTCAACCAAAGTTGTTAATTCAGCAAATGTTTATGAATACTTATTATTTGCCAGGCACTATGGCAGGTATAGGTGATGTAACAATGAAGAAGAGAGACAAGGTGCTTGATCGTATATGAAGAAGATAGGTAAATAAAACAAATTGTAGATTGTGATAAATGCTAGGATGGTGTAACTATAAATAATATCAACAAAGTTAACATGGTTAAGATATGTTTACCTCAGTGGATTTTTCATCGGTGACAAAATAATTAGGAAATTATCTTAAATTCTCAAGTCTCAATGAAGATTGTGCAAGTAAATTGTGTCAGCAAATGGGGGATTGAAGTAAAATAATTGGGAGCATGTAAAAACAAGTGTTTTGCAGTTGTTCCTAGAGACATAATGTATAATTTTTCCATAAAAATGTCAATGTTTTGATAATTCTTAATTTCCTTGGAAACTATTTCCTTTACTAGCCACTAGTGCAGGTACCTTATTACAAAATTGTAGATGAAAATAATCTTTTGCACTGGTTTCTCAGAGATTTTTGTATTTTATTTAACTATACTCACCACACTGCACACTGCACAGCGAGGGGTTTGAGCTTCTGTGCCTTCTGACCATCATCTCCCCACTCCCATCTCCCTGCCCCCCGGCCTCTGGAATTACCACTCTACTCCCTGCTTCTGCGAACATGAGTATTTTAGACCCACATGTAAGTGAGATCCTGTGGTATTTATGTGCTTGGTATGTTTCATTAGCACAGTGTTCTCCAGTTCCATTCACGCTGTCAGGAATGGCAGAATTTCCTTTTTTAAGGTTGAATAGTATCCCATTGTACCTAGTACCGCAGTTTCTTTTCTTTTTTCTTTTTTAATTTGTTCTAATTAGTTATACATGACAGTAGGCTGCCCTTTGATACATTGTACATAAATGCACAGCTTCTCCTTCCTCTGGCTGTACCTGGTGCAGTCACACCAGTCGTGTAATCATATGTGTGGCATGGTGGCAGTTTTTTGATGGGCACTTAGGATGATTCCAAAATTTAACTATTGTGAACGATGTTGCCACCAACATGGGATTGCAAACGCCTTTGACAAACTCAATTTCTGGTCTTTTGGATAAATATCCAGAAGTGGGATTGCTGAAAAATATAATAGCTCATTTTTCAGTTTTTTTGAGGAACGGCCATACTTTTTTCCATAATGACTCTACCAATTTACATACCTACTAACAGTGTTTAAGAGTTTCCTTTCCTCCACATTGTTGTCTTTGAACTTTCTGATCATAGCCATTCTAACAGTCATGTGGTGATATCTCTTTGTGGTTTTGATTTCCATCTCCCTCATGATTAGTGATGTTGAGCACCTTTTCATGAACCTGTTGGCCATTCGTATGTCTTCTTTGGAAAAATGTCTATTCAGGTCCTTTGCCAATTTTATAATTGAATTATTTGAGTTTTGTTTGTTTTTGTTTTGTTTTTTGCTACTGAGTTGTGTAAGTTCCTGATATTTTAAATATTAGCCCCTTAACAGAATTATGGTTTATAAATGTTTTCTCCCGTTCCGTAGGTTGCTTTTTCATTTTGTTGGTGGTGGTTTTCTTTTCTGCGCAGAAGCTTTTTAGTTTGATGTAGTCCTACTTGCTTGTTTTTGCTTTTGTTGCCTGTTCTTTTGACCTATATCCAAAAATTCATTGCCAAGCCCATTGTGAAGCTTTCTCCCTAGGAATTTTACAGTTTCAGCTCTTACATTTAAGTCTTTAATCTATTTTGAGTTAATTTTTGTAAGTGGTGTAAGATAGAGGCCCACTTTCAATTTTTTTCCCTTCCGTGGATACCCAGTTTTCCCAACTCCTTAATTGAAGAGACTGTTCTTTCCCCAAGGCATATTCCTGGTGTCCTTGCTAAATGTTGTTGACATAAATCTGTGAATTTGTTAACATTTGACCTCCTAGGTGTAAACTCTGTGATTTTAATCAATAACTTTGAGTGGCAGGTTCTACCGGGACACCATCACCTAGCCTGATTCTGGTTGTTATAAAAGAACATTTCCTGTCTTTGATCTTTCTATGTGGAGGTGAATGAATTTCAGTCTCTGGATCCCCCATCCTGTCTGGATGCTATATTGTTTACCTAGCACAGGGGGATGGCCATTATAGGTGGAGACTGGTTAGGAGGTCCACAAATAATTACTTAAGGGAAACAAAGTCATTTTCAAAAAAATCTCTTGAGTCATTTCTATTGATTATAATTCAAGCAATAACATTTTTCTTTCCTACAGATAGCTATTTTCCCTAGTAACTTGTGACCTTCTGTTGTTCAAAAGGAAGGTTACCTTACCCTATATATGAACTCAGGCAATTTTCTTTCATCAAAAAGAAAGTTTGGGTGTTTTTGGAGTGGGGGGTATTGAACCCCTAGGGGCTCTTTACCACTGAGCTATATCCCTAGCCCTTTTTATTTTTTATTTTGAAGCAGGATCTCACTAAACTGCTTAGGGCCTCACTAAATTGCTGAAGCTGCCTTGAACTTGGAACCCTCCTGTCTCAGCCTCCTGAGTCTCTGTGATTATAGGTGTGCACCACGCCCAGATTATCAAAAATTTTTAAGCACTTACCGTGTCCCATATATTGTAATGGTTTAACTACATCTGCCACAGAATTCCACAGTAGATTCCTGTATGTTGAAGAAAGACCTTATGATCTTAGCTGCAAGGATATATTTTCTCATTTAGATTTACACCTTTGCCTTATAGTCTTATAAAGACTAATTTAACTTTTAAGTGGAAAAGTTTCTAGAGAATTTACATTTCCTACATTTTCTTGAGTCTTCTGTTTTAGGGATTAAATTACCTGCTTGTTTAATTCATGTTCTGATTGAGTTTTTATTTTATTCTGTTCCCAATACTGTTTCCCAAGACATTTGCAGTTAATATAATCTTTTAAAAATAATGTTTCTTTTAAAGATATTGAAGGTCTAATTTAAATAATATCAATAATCAGAAAAGAAAATAAAAGTGACCTATACTCTACCCTGATAATATTTTGGTACATATTCTTCCAGTCTTTTTTCTGTATTATATATATATATATATATATAAATGAGATCATACTTTATATGCTATTTTTGTAGCATGTTTTTTCTTATAATATATAGTAAGTAAGTATGGTTTTTGCTCACTATTTTTTAAAGAAAAGTTTTATTGTTAGAATTGGGACCAGGGGAGTCCTGTTAATAAATTACCATGCAGGATAAATGCAGAAATCCAAACTGCTGACCCAGGAACAAAATCCACTTCTCGGTCCTCCTCCTCTAATTTCTGCCCCATTCCCAGCCCCACCCCCAGCCTGAACACAGGAGGGTTCTGTGGGGGAGTCTCTGAAGGAAGATTTATCTAATCAGATACACAGTTGCACCATAATTCTTTTTTCATACTTTCCCAGCCACCCCATCGGAATGTTTATTTTTTAAAAATTTTTATAACTTTATTTATTCATTTTTTTAATGTGGTGCTGAGGATTGAACCCCATCCCTCACACATGCTAGGCAGGTACTCTACCACTGAGCCACAACCTCAGTCCGAATGTTTATTTTATACTGTATTGCTGCTAGAGGCAAAATATCAACATGAAATTAAGAAGATTTGAGTAATAGTGGGAAATATTATCATATACTAGAATACTTGAGAATTGTAGGAAAGTTAGAGAAGCCTGAATGTTTACAGTTGAGCAGTATTCAAGTTTTTAATTGTTATCTTCCAAAGAAAATGGCCTTTAAAATTCCACTTTGCCTCTTGTATATAACCTCAAACTTTCTAGCAATTTTGTTTTCATCTATTGCTAGTATACAAATATATTTGATTATTAAATGATCCCTGTTTTTAATGTTTTGGTCTTCATTCTAAATTACTTAATAATCTATAAGAAATTATTTTCAAACTACTCAGGCCACAGATTCAGTTTATACCAGATATTGAAAACAGTGGTAGGAATGTATTTTTAAATGTAACAGGAAAAGAAATTCCTTTAAGTGTACCTAATAATAACCAGTGCAGTTAGTCATTTGAAAATTGTTTTTATTTCTATGAGAGTAAATCATTGATTGTGAAAATTTAGCAAATACCAGTAAGCCAAAAAGAAAATTCCACTTGGAATCACAGCACTGTTAATATTTTATTAGTTTACTAATCTGATTTACCTTTATCTTTTTTAATCTATGATGGATTCTATTCAGAGTGATTATTTAAAATGACTGCTCTCCTGTGAATGTTGTTTCTTGTTAAAAACAAAATTTTAACAAATTTAAAGATCAGTTTGACTTTTATTAGAGATTTTTGAATCTTAGCATCACATCTAAAAGATTTTGAAAGGTGCTCCTATGAGCTGAGAAGCTATGGGCTTTTGTAGGTAGGGATAGCTAAGGAAAACAGAAACAAGGAACAAAATGTGGATTGGTCTTTCCAGAGTTTCTTTCCTTACAAGGTTAAAATGGGATTTTCCTTATCGTGCCAACTCAAGTAAACCGAGCCCCTTTGACAGGGTTCTGTGATTCTTCTGTTCAGTTGATGACCTGTCATCTAGCACAGGTAACTCCATTCTAGTTTGGTTTGGCCTGCTGGGCCTAATGCAGGAGCTTATTTCAAAACAATGACTTAATAATTTTTATCTAACCCCTTTTTTATTTGAACTGAATATGTATATATTAAGTCAATCTCTCTCTCTCCCTGCCATCCTCTCTCTCTTTCCTTGCTGGGATTAATTCCAGGGCCTCACACATGGTAGGCAAGTGCTCTACTGAGCCGTGCCTGCAGCCCTTAAGTATTGATTTCTATTTCTAACCTGTTCCTTGAATGAATGGTCTTATTCCTAATTTAAGGTCAGCATCTTTCATCTGTCCTATGTTTAAACCACAGCATATTTTTAATTCCAGATTGATTTTCTGTGGTTATCTATAGGCATGTGGGTCATCATGTATCTTTAGAGAAAAAGATGGTTAAACTAATATTTTATCTGAGTAATAATAAAATAATAACAAAGTAAGAAAATTATGTAATGGAAATTGTAGAAATATATAAGGAAAAAAAAGTTAGCCATACTCCCATATTAGCATTTTGATCAATCTCTTTCAAGTCCTTTTTCTATGCTTATCTCTTATTATGTACTATATACACAGCTTTGTATTTGGTTTTCTTTAAATTGTAGAAGGTTTATCAATTCATTTTTAATATTTTAATGCGTTGCCAAAATAATGTACTGTGGCAAATGCCAGCATATAACTTTCCCAGTGCCCTCCCTCCCCCCCGCCCCGCCTCCCCTCATCTGAAGTCTCCTAGATGCTGACCTTTGTGACTTGGATAATTTGTCATCATTACTGTAGTATCCTGAACACTTTCTGGTTCCTGGAGGTTTCTGGTCTCTCTCTCTCTCTCTCTCTCTTTTTTTTGTGTGGTACTGGGGATTGAACCCAGGAATGACCTACTACTTGAGCTGTACCCCCAAGCCTTTTTAAATTTTGAGACAGGGTCTCCCTAAGTAGCTGAGGCTAGCCTAGGATCTGTGATCCTATTATCTAAGCATCCTGAGTTACTGAGATACAGGCATATGCCACTGTGTCTTGCTTTTCTCTGGTACTTTCTGTCTGGCCTACCTGAACAAGTTGTCCTTCACCATGTCCTATTGAACCCTATTATTTGATTGCTTTCTCTTTCTTTTTACCCCTTATCTGAGTTAGTATTCTCAGCCCCCACGGGACTGATCCCCACATATTCCAGTCTTATGTGCCTATTTTTCAAAGGTCCTAGCATGCCTCCACTTAGCCTGCCTTATTTTGTCAGGAAAAGCTGTACAGAATCAACTGACTATAGTTGAGTGTTTTCTTTCATTTGGGCAAAGCTTTTTGAAAACAGATGATAAGCAAGGACCACAGGGGAGGTTTTTTCTCTCTGTGATTAGTTGTGTGTGTTCCCTGGTGCACATGGGAAAAGTATTCTCATTTAGATCATTTTCTTCTCTCCCATCTGACGCAAATGATTAGATGGTTCAAAACACAGAAACAGAGTTCTAATTATTTGTGGATTTTTAAAGGGAAAATGCTGTGAATGATTTGACTTATTATAAGCAAATGGGAAAATAATTATTACTTTTAGCCTGTATATTCCAAATTTGGTTTTCCAAGAGATTATTACTTGGACCAGTTGTAGACCTCCCTTGTTTAGACAAATCAAATTAGTGAGGACAAAGATAAAATTGAACCATTTTTCTTTATATTAATACATTTTAGACTTCAAAATTTTATACTTCTAAAAAAATTAACTTTCAGGCAATTATCAAATATAGACTGGAAGCAATATTCTTTTGTTAAATGAATTATGGTGAAATACATTGATTTTAGCAGTGTGAATCTTACATTGGGCATTTGGGAAAGATTCCCCCACTTTCCCCTGCACTGCAGGGGATTGAACCCAGGCCTGGTTCCATCTACTGGGCAAGTGTTCTACCACTGAGCTTCCAGCTCCAGCCCGGAGATCGTAACACACTGACTTGGTGCTAGAGGGTAAACCCCACTCAACCTGTTAAAAAATTTATTCTTCATTCTTAAGTTTATCCATCAGGTCAGTTTGAACAAGTCTAATTCCTTTTTTATAAAACAGTCCCTTTAAACACATGGATGTATTATTCTCTGAGTGCACTGTTCCATCTTTTATTAAACAGTCACCTTTTAAAAGTCAGGGACTGTTTTATTTACCTTTTAATCCCTTCCCCCATGCCATGCCTCTTAAGTTCTTGGTACCCAGCAGGGGCTCAAATATTTATTAGATTGAATTGGACTATTATTCCTATGAGCCCCTCACCTGGTCTCTTCTTAAACATGCTCCAGTTTGTCTGTTTCCCTGTTAAGCTATGTTTCTGGTATATCCTGTCCTACTCTGGAAAAATATGAAAAGATGACCTGATTTTGTTATTGAGCATCTTATGTGTCATGTTTTTTTGCTTGTTTGTTTTGGTTTGCGGTTTTTTGCTGGCCAGTTATAACTGAATACTTCATTATTTATTTTGTTACTCAAATTGTCCTGCCAACAAGGAGGGACTGTTACCTTTCTCTTTTTACTCATTCATGTCTATATTAAGCTAAACAGAAGTTCATCCTGATGCCTCAGACCTCAGTCCATAACTGCATGGTTCATTCTAGCTTTCCCCCTTTTCTGTAGCTTTCCAGTCCACAGTGAGACACTTGGCTCCTACCAGTCACCATCTTTTTACCAATTCTTATTTTTAGTTCAGCAATTCTGATATGTATAGCAATATCAGAATGTTAACTTGTACCTCCATATTATCCATTAACAATTACAGTTCAGTGTTTATCTACAGTTCCTTTTCTCTAGAAGTTTCTATTCATTTCCAAAGTGACTTACACACCTTTCTCCCCATCCCCTTCATGAAATTACATATTTGTTGTGCAATCCAATGCTTTTGTCTCAGTCTGCATTACATACTGAGCTCTACCTCCTCCTAGTTGAGTTTTTAAAACTTGCATTTAAAGAATGACATTAAGATTCACTTTCTGTGCTATTAAATTTCCATGGATTTTGACAAATAGGTAACATTCTCTGTCCATCATGACACTAATAGACAAAATAGTTTCATAGTCCTGAAAAATAGACTGCTCTTTATGTAGTCAGTTCTCTGTCCTTCTCAATCTGTCCTTACAAAAACTGATCCGTTTCTGCCTCTGTAGTTTTGTCTTTTCCCAAAGTCATATAAATGCAATCATATAATACATAACCTTCTTGAGCTGGGATTTTTCACTTAGCCTAATGCACTTAAGATTTATCCATGTTGTGCAGATTTATGGCTCTTACCTTTTGACTGTAGAATACTAAAATGTACGATTGCTTCCAGTTTGCTACATTGCAGACACATATAGGTTGAGTGGACATAGTTTTCAAATCAGTTAGGCAGATACCTAGGAACATAATTTCTGGGTTTTGTGGTAAAATATGTTTAACTTTATAAGAAACTACCAAACTGTCTTCTAAAATGGCTATATACCATCTTGCATTCGTTCCACCAGCAATAAAGAAGAATTTTGGTAAATTCTTTGGATTGTTTTTCATAGACAGTTGCATTGTTTACAAATAAAGATGGTTTATTTCCTCCTTTCTGATCTGCATGACTTCCACTTCTTTTTCTTGTCTTAATACACTTAGCTAGGAACTTCATGAAGTTGAAGAGAAATAGTGAGAGAGGACATCCTGGCCTTTTTCTTCATCTTATGGAGATAATACTGAGTCGATATTAAATACGATGTTGGCTGTGATTTTTAAAAATAGTTCTTATGAGACAAGGGAGTTCTTTATATAGTCTTGATATTAGGTTAATGCTGGCCTTACAGAATGAGTTAGAAAATGATCCCTATTCATCTATTTTCTGAAAGAAATTGTAGAATTGGGATTATTCTTCCTTAATATTTGGTAGAAATCACTGGTGATCTCCAATGTTTTCCAGACTCAGGTTTTTTACAACTACTTTAATCTCTTTTTTTAAGTTTAAGCCTATTTGTATTATCTATATCTCCTTGAGTAAGATGTGGTAGTTTGTGCCCTTAAAGAAATTGGATACTTTTATCTAAATTATCCAATTTATATGTATACAAATTTGTGGACTCCTCTTTTATTCCTGATATTGGCGATTGGTGTCTTTTCCCTTTTTCTTGATTAGTGGTTTATAATTTCCTTCCTTTAGGTTTAAGTTGGATTTAATTTGACTTTCTTTTCCTGGTTTCCTAAGGTGGAAGCTTTGGTTGTTGATTTTAGATCTTTTCTAAAGTGTGCTTTTCTATAAATGTCTTCTTAAGCCCCACTGAATCTGTACCTCGTATATTTTGATGATAGATTTTTTGTTTGTTTATTTTGATTCATTGTACACAAATGGGGTACACAAAGTAGAGTCACATCATTTATATAATCATACATGTACATAAGGTAATGATGTTTGTCTCATTTTATTTTTCATTCCCCCCATCCCCTCCCCACCTCTCATTTTCCTCTTTACTATTCATTCTTTCTCCATACTTGCCTTCCTCCCACTCCCCATTATGTTTCATCATCCACTTATCAGAGAAATCATTCAGCCTTTGGTTTTTTTAGGATTGGCTTATTTCACTTAGTATGATATTCTCCATCTCCATCCATTTACCTGCAAATGACATAATTTTGTTCTTCTTTATGGCTGAGTAATATTCCTTTGTGTATGTGTACCACAGTTTCTTTACCCATTCATCTATTGAAGAGCATCTAGGTTGGTTCCACAATCTAGATATTGTGAATTGAGCTGCTATAAACATTGATGTAGCTGCATCACTGTAATATGCTAATTTTAAGTCCTTTGGGTATAAACCAAGGAGTGGGATAGGTGGGTCATTCCAAGTTTTCTAAGGAATCTCCATACTGCTTTCCAGAGTGGCTGCACCAATTTGCAACCCCACTAGCAATGTATGAGTGTGCCTTTTTCCCCACATCCTTGCCAACACCTATTGCTTGTATTCTTGATAATAGACTAATTGGGTGAGTTGAAACCTTAGGGTAGTTTGATTTACATTTCTTATTACTAGAGATGTTGAACATTTTTTCATATATCTGTTGATTGCTTGTAGGTCTTCTCTGAAGTGTCTGTTCATTTCCTTGGCCCATTTGTTGATTGGGTTATTTGTATTCTTTGTGTAGAGTTTTTTGAGTTCTTTATATATTCTGGAAATTCTGGAATATCTGAAGTATGAGTGGCAAAGATTTTCTCCCACTCTGTAGGCTCTTTGCATTGCTGATGGTTTTCTTTGCTGAGAGAAAGCTTTTTAGTTTGAATCTATCCCAGTTATTGATTCTTGCTTTTATTTCTTGTGCTTTGGGAGTCATGTTAAGGAAGTCTGGTCCTAAGCCAACATGTGAAGATTTGGACCTACTTTTTCTTCTATTAGGTGCAGGGTCTCTGGTCTAATTCGAAGGTCCTTGATCCATTGCGAGTTGATTTTTGTGCAGGGTGAGAGGGGTTTAGTTTCATTCTGCTGCATAGGGATTTCCAGTTTTCCCAGCACCATTTGTTGAAGAGGCTGTCTTTTCTCCATTGTATGTTTTTGGCACCTTTGTCTAGTATGAGATTACTATTTATGTGGGTTTGTCTCTGTGTCCTCTATTCTGTACCATTGGTCTACCTATCTATTTTGGTGCCAATAGCATGCTGTTTTTGTTACTGTTGCGCTGTAGTATTGATGAAGGTCTGATCTTGTGATACCACCTGCTTTGCTCTTACTGCTAAGGATTGCTTTAGCTCTTCTGGGTCTCTTATTCTTCCAAATGAATTTCATGATTGCTTTCTCTGTTTCTATTAGGTATGTCATTGGGATTTTAATTGGAATTGCATTGAATCCGTGTAGCACTTTTGGTAGTACGGCCATTTTGACAATATTAATTCTGCCTATCCAAGAACATGAAAGATCTTTCCAATGATGATAGATTTTTTTAAAAATTATTTTTAATTGCTTAATACGCTTAACTTAAAATTTACAATCTTAGCCATTTTAAGTGTACAGTTCAGTGGTGTTAAGTATATTCACATTTGTGTTAGTCAGCCTTTTCTTACTATAATAAATACCTGAGATAAATTAATTTGAAAGGAGAAAAGGTTTATTTTGGCTCATAGTTACAGAGGTTGCAGTCCAAGATCAATTGACTTTTTTGGACCTTTGGCATGCCAGTGTATCGTGTGGCAGAGAAAACTATTCACCTCACAGCAGCCAGGAAGCAAAAAGTGAGAAGAAGAAACCAGCATTCCAAATACTTTAGGGAGACATTCCTGACCCAAACTGTAACAGGATTACTGTGAGTCACTTCTGTTTAGTTCACAATATTTTAAAATTTCTCTTGAGACTTCTTAACCCATGTGTTACTTAGAAGTATGTTGTTTAAATTCTAAGTATTTGTACTAGCCCAGCTGTCTTAAATTGATTTCTAGTTTAATCTCTTATTGATTTCTAATTTAATTCTAATATGCTCTAAAAACATACTTTAGCTGATTTCTGTTGTTTTGCATTTGTTAAGGTGTATGTTATGTCCCAGAATGCAATCTATCTTGATGAATGTTCCATATATACTTCTGTCATTGGGATGAATTTCTATAAATATCAATTAGATCAAATTGATTGATATATCCTTTTTTTCATTATAATAGAGTTGGTTATGGTGTCCCCTCTATTATTCCTGATTTAGTACTTTGAGTTTTCTCTTGTTCTTGTCAAGCATAGCAAAAAGTTTGTCAGTTATGTTGTTCTTTTCAGTAAACAACTTTTGATTTCATTGATTTCTTCCTATTGTTTTTTCATTTATTGTCACCCTAATTTTTTTTACTTCTTGCCTTCTACTTGTTTTACGTTCAGTTTGCTCTTCTTACTACAGTTAGTTAAGTAGGAAAATTAGGTTATTGATTTGAGAGCTTTCTTCTTTTCTAATATGCATTTTCAGCTATAAATTTTCCTCTGAGCACTGCTGTGATTTCATTGCATAAGCTTACACATTTTGTGTTTGTTTTCAGTCATCTCAAAGTACTTTATATTTCCATTGTTTTCTGTTCTTTGACCTTTACCAACTGATTATTTAACCTTGTTATTTAGCTAGTATGTATTTGTGAGTTTCTCATATTTTCTTCTTGTTATTGATTTCTAATTTAATTTCATTTTGGTCAGATGACATACTTTGTATGATTTCATTCTTTTTTAATTTATTGAGGCTTATTTTATGGTCTGGCATATGGTCTGTCTTGGAGAATGTTCCATGCACACTGAATATAAATTTTGCTGTTATTGGGTCTGGAGTAGTCCATATATATCTTAGAACTCGGTATTCTATGGTGTTGTTCAAGTCTTCTGTTTTCTTGTTGATCCCATGTTGCATTTTTCCATTCGTTATTTGAAGTGGAGCATTGAAATCTCCAGCTATTGTTGAATTGTCTATTTCTTCCTTCAATTTATCAATTTTTCCTTCATGTATTTTGAGGCTCTGTCCATAGGTTCATATATGTTTGTAATTATTTTATCTTCCTGATGATTGACCCTCTTATTATGAAATGTTCTTCTTTTGCTTGTAATTACAACTTTTGTCTTAGAGTATGTTACGTGATGTTAGTATTGCCACATTAGCTCTATTTTGGTTATTGCTTGCATACTATCAGTTTCCATCCTTTTACTTTCAACTTACTAGTGTCTTTGAATCTAAACTGTGTCTCTCTTATATAGTTGGGTCATTTTAAAAATTCTTTCTTCTGGTCCCTGTTTTGAATTAGAGTGTGTAATCCATTTACATTTAATGTTATTACTAATAAATTAGAATTTATGCCTGCTATTTTCCTATTTTTTAATGTCTTATTTATTTTATGTTCCTTTATCCTTTAAGCTCTCCCTTCTTTTGTGTTAGATATTTTTTACTACATTTTTCAATTCCCTTGTTTCATTTTTCTATTTTTTGAGTTATGTTTTTAATGTTTTCTCTAGGGATTACAATTAGCATCTTAACTTAATATAGTAGTTAATTTCAGTAGTACACCATAACTTTCATCCAGTTCACTTCCATTCTCTTCCCTATCTTTTGTGCTATTATAGTCATAAATATATGCTATATATTCATTGACTCATTTTTATAATTATTGCTTTATGTATGTGTCTTTTAAAATAGGTGAAGAGGGCTAGGGACATAGCTCAGTTGGTAGAGTATTGCCTGGCAAACACAAGGCCCTGGGTTCAAACCCCAGCACTGGGGGGAGAAAAAAAAGGTGATGAAAAGAGTTATGTTTATCTCTAGTTATCCTTTTTGGTGCTGTTTATTTGGTTATTTGGATTCAAGAAATATTACTTAGTTTCCTTTTGTTTCAACTTGGGGGACTATTATTTCAGGACAGGTCTGCTAGCAAACCAACAAATTCTCTCAGATTTCGTCCTTTTTTGTTTCAATCTGGAGGTATATTAATTTATCCTTCATCTTTGAAGGAAAGTTTAGTGTTATGGTTTAGATATGAGGTGTCCCTCAAAAACTCAAGTGTGAGACAATGTGAAGATGTTCAAGGGGGAAGTGATTACACAATGGGAGCTATAATCTAACCAGTGGATTTATCCACTGATATGGATAACTGGGTGGTAACTGTAGGCAGGTAGATTGTGGCTGAAGGAAGTATGTCTCTGGGGGCATGCCTTTGGGGTTTATATGTTGCCCCTGGTGAGTAGAGCTCTCTCTGGTACCTTTCTTTCATGTCCTGAGCTCCTTCCTGTACCATGCCCTCCCACCATGATGTTCTGCCTCAGCTCGGGCCCAGAGCTGTGGAGTCAACTGACCATGGACTGAACCTCTGAAATCATGACCAAAATAAACTTTTTCTCCTCTAAGTTGTTCTTATCAGGTATTTTGGTCACAGTGATGAAAAGCTAATTAAAACAGAAATTTGTACAGAGAAGTGGAATCATCACAGTGACTAACCATTTGGTTGAAAAACCTTTGGAGCTAGTTTGTGGGAGGAATTTTGAAAAGTTTAGGGATGCAAGCTGGAAAAGCATTAGGATGTTGTAATTAGAGCTTAATGGGTGATTCTAGTAGGAGTTCAGAAGATCAGAATGTTGATAGAACTATTGACAGTAAAGACTGGGCTTGTGCATTTTCAGAAAAGGACTCTTTTGAAAATTGGACTAGAGGTCATTTACATTACATTCTGGCAAAGAAGTTGTCCACATTTTGCCCATGTCCTGAGACTTTCTGTGAGACTGAATTTAAAGGTGATGACTAGTGGACCTGGCAGAGAAAATGCCAAAGCAGCACAGCATTCAGGCAATGTCATGGATATTTCTGGCAACTTTTAGCCAAGTTTACTGTGATCATCAAGAACAGAGAGCAAGCAGAAAGGTTTGAAAAGCATGTAGTTTGTCCAGAAATGTGTGTGTAAAGCTGGGATGAAGGAAGGTGTGATTGTTAAAGAGATTATAGCCACTAAAGAGAGGCTAAGTATCGTACTCAGAAAGGATGGCTTGAAGGCATCTCAGGAGTTGGCAATACCACACCCATCTCAGACTTAGGGTATAAAAGTAAAAATTCCTCTGAGAAGAAACCATGGGGGCACCCTGCTTACACAACAAGGCCTAGGAATTTTTGCGTGTGTGTGTGTGTGTGTGTGTGTGTGTGTGTGTGGTGCTGGGGATTGAACCCAGGGCCTTGTGCTTGAGCATTCTACCAACCGAGCTATCTACCCAGCCCCAGGGCCTAAGAATTTATTTCACCATGCTCAGCCACCCAGGCACTCAGAGACCTCTGTAGATCCCCAGCAACTCCTTGAGATGTCATCCTTGAGATGACAGCAGACCTTGGGTGTCATCCACATTGTGCTGGTTCTGCAGGTATACATTATGCTGGAGTTAGGGGGATCATGGAGGCTTCCACTGAAATTTGAAGGAAGGCCTGGAAGGCCTTGAAAAGTGTAGCAGGATCAGAATCCTTGCAGGCAGCTCCTGAGAGGTGATGTGTGAAGATATGAGAAGGAATCCCAAGCTGCAGTGGAGACTCCCAAGATTAAGAAATGCCAGTAGCTTGGAATGTATGCTGAGGAAGACAGAAATCGAGCAGAGACAAACCAACAGAGAGGTCACATAGTCTAGAACTAGCAGTGTCATTGGAGCAGAGTACACAAGTCCTTTGGAAAAAACAGCAGAATGCCATGTGTCTCAGATGCTGAACATGCAGTCACAGGACTTGTTTGCTCAGCCAGTTTTCAGTCTTGCTTTGGTTCCATACTTTCTATGCTCCTATTTCTCCCTTATGGAATGGAAATATTTACTCTGTGCCATTATATATTGGATATATGTAATTTGCTTTTGGTCTTTACAAGGGAGAGCATCCAAGAGTTTGCTGTGAGTTTCAGATGATATTTTGAACTTCAGGGAATGCTGCAATTGTTAAAATTATGGGGACTCTTGGAAATGGACTAAATGTCATTTGCATTGTGAGATGGGCATGAACTTTTGGGGGCCAGGGGAAGAATGTGTGGATTAGATATGAGGTGTCCCCTAAAACCAGACATTTTCAGAAGTGGAATGATTAGATAATGAGAGCCATAACCTAATCAGTGAATTAATCCAGTGATATGGATTAACTGGGGGCAACTGTAGGCAGGTGGGGTGTGGCTGGAGGAAGTAAATCCCTGGGGGCACGTCTTTGAGGTTTATATATTATCCCTGGTAAGTAGATATCCTGTTTCCTGGCTGTCATGTCCTAAGCTGCTTTCTCCTGCAACACATTTCCACCACGATGTTCTGCCTCAGTTCGGGCCCAGAGCTATGGAGTTGGCTGACAATGAACTGAACCTCTGAAACAGTGAGCCAAACCTTTCCCCCGTCTACATTGTACTTGTCAGATATATTGGTTTGGTCACAGCGATGCAAAAGCTGACCAAAACAGCCAGTTACAGAATTCTTGGTTGACCATCTATTTCCTTCAATGCTGTGAAGAAGTGGTCCTTTCATTCTCTTCTGACTTCCATCTTTTCTGATGAGACACAGTCATCACAACTCCTCCAGCGTGATCATAATCTGGGCTACAACTTCCTCCACTCAGTTTCAGATGCCCCTTCACTTCCATTTGCTTCCTGTCCTTTAAAAGCTTACTGAGATAGCTCATTAGTTCATTAAGAATCCCCTCCTGCTCCTTGCTCTGTGCCTTATTCATTTTCTTAATGATCTTTTAGCCATGGTCCGAGGAGGAAAGGGAGACTAGTATATGAACTTAGTCACTATTTAATCCAGACATCCTATGCATCCTGCTATGGAAGGACTGATCTCAGCTTTGAAGACCCAGGAGCCACATACCTGATATGTTTTAAGTCATCAAGACGTGTCACCTAAGCACTTGAAATGTTTCACAGTTTAGTTTTTTCTTAGTTCAGTAATTAGAGAGGTAGAAAATCTTATTCTTCATAGTCTTTAAAAGAATAGATATACTAAAGTGATTCTGCTTAACTAGCATATTAAGCTTTTCAAGTTGAACTAGTAAAAAAATTTTGGGGGTGTAGCAGGAATTGAACTCAGGGCACTCAACCACTAAGTCTTATCCCCAGTCCTGTTCTGTATTTTATTTAGAGATGGGGTCTCACTGAGTTGCTTAGCATCTCTCGGTTGCGGAGGCTGGCTTTGAGCTCTCGATCCTCCTGTCCCAGCCTCCTGAGCTGCTGGGATTACAGATGTGTGCCACCGTACCCAGCAG
This sequence comes from Sciurus carolinensis, assembly GCF_902686445.1. NCBI lineage: Eukaryota > Metazoa > Chordata > Mammalia > Rodentia > Sciuridae > Sciurus > Sciurus carolinensis. The sequence goes on from NC_062227.1 coordinate 9,632,127, forward strand.
TAAAATTATTGATAGAAAAAAAATTAATGTCACCAGATATGTATTTAAAGGTAAACATAATTATATATTCACAACATTTATGTGTTTGTTAAAGGGGATATTTAGATAACAAATTTGTATTGATTAGGACTCCATATGTAATGTTCAAAATGGTGGAGTATCTGGTACTTCACCAGTGGCTGATGGAAGAAGGCTTTGTTCTTGTGATGCCATCATTTAGGAAGTAGAGCCTTGATTTCAGGTGATTTGTTCGGTTTTAAACAGATTTTTTGGTAGAGGAACAATAGTACCCAGGTCCCACCCAGGAATATGAGCCAGTTTCTAGATATGGTTTTAAGAAGCCATATCTTAAAAGTATTTCATGATTTTGTGAGGATTGGCTCAGGAACTGTAAAAAGGTGGTTCTTAATGTTTGAGAGCTAAAAAGAACCCAGGAAACAGACCTTTACCATAACCTCTCTGAATATGACTCTGCTGTTGGGTGACTGCAAACTGCTTACCTGGTGCAGTGGTTCTCAAAGCACCAGCCTCACAGAGCTCTGCTTAGAAATTCAGATTCCCAGTCCCACGCTGGACTTATGAGTCTGAAATTCTGGGGTGGGGCTCAGCATTTTGGGTTTTAAGAAAGCCCTACAGGTGATTCCGGTGGGTGTTGCATTAGGAATCATTTCCTTTTGATGAGTTTTTAAATATCTGTGCCTTTGAGGTTGATTTAAGCCTGTAGGAATAGCTAGCTTGGTGTGACTGCTGTGGAAAAAGGACAGGGAATATGGAAACCTGTAAAAACCAGCTTCATCTGTTGTTCACATTTTATCTCCTCTGTTTTATCATAAGGTGTTTTCAGAAGAATCTGAATCAAACAGCATCGATGATGAAATACCAGGGTTCCCACTGAAGTATTGTTTTTTTATGGTCTATGACTAATCTCCTTAGAGCCCTGGAGCCTTCCCTGAGGTTGTCCAAGGTGTGAGATCACAGGAGCCAGCGAATAGTGAATGTCCAGACTTCTGGACAGTGTATTTTTAAGATGGCCCCTAGCCCTCTCCCTAAAGACTAACCTCTTTAGAAATGTAGGAGGGTCTGAAAAACAGCAAAGGTCTTTTTTTTTTTTTTTTTTTACATTACAGATTCAGAGGTGAGGACAGTTCAGTTTTTAAAAGACTATTTTTGTTTTGTTTTACTACATAAGGAACCATAAGGAATGGTTTAATTTTTTAAGAACAAAATGCTACCGTGGTGTTAGGAGGCTGTTTTTGTACTGTCTGAGCCTCACAGACCTAGGTAAATCTTCACTCAGCACTCAGAAGAGAGGTTGAGTAAAATATGTAATTGGCCTTAGGGAAGACATCTTAAAGGAAAGAAAATTTGAACTGAGGTTTTAAGTTATTGTCATCATGCATCTTTGGCTGAAAAGAAAACAGATCCATCCCTTGAGGAATTAGGAAAAAACACAAATCTGTCAGGTGGAATATCTACAAGGAATTAGAAATATACATGTGACTAGGCAGACTGAAAAATGGTAATGCTATTTCTTGCATTTGCATATGCTGTCACATAATTATATGCTCTTAGTAATAACTCTAAGACAGGCACGGAATGATTACAATTCCTACTTTACAGATGAAAAAGTTGAGATTCAGAGGGTTTAAATAGCAATAGTGGTGGCGGTGGCAGCAACATTTTACTGAATATTAATCCACATATTCTTCTAACAAATACTGAACTCCTACGTGTCAGGGGCTTAGAGGCTGCTTTTGCTAAAAGCATTGACACTTGGGCCTGCAGATGCCTAGTGGTTAACTAAAAACAGGATAAAACCTTGGCATGTCTGCCTTCATATTGTCTCCTTTTGCTTCCTTAAATTAGGGGTTAGTTTGATGCTCAACTCTGGATGTAAACAGAACAGGTCTAGTTGATGAACACTTGTGACCAGAGTCAAAATAATAGCACTGGGACTGGGGAGATAGCTCAGTCGGTAGAGTGCTTGCCTTGTAAGCACAAGGCCCTGGGTTCGATCCCCAGAACCACCACCCCCCCAAAAAAAATAGCACTTATCACTGACAAGGCTCCAAATAACTGATTCTGAGATGATGATCAACCAGGCCATAGTTTGGCCGAGTTCACTTGATTGTGCTTCCCTCACCCTCTGCAATGTATAATGCTGTGGCTCTTGTTGGCCCCTTGTCCCCCTGTTTTTTCCCAGTATGACTATGTTGAATAAATTCCTTCTTCGCTAACATTTTTTCTACTTGGTCTTTTAGGGTGAGTGACTGGACCTGGTCTCTTGGGACTCCCCAGAATCAGCCTCTGGCGTAGAGTTCCAGTAATACCTTGTACATGCCAGGTCTCATTCCAGCCTTTGGAGTGACAGCATTTGATAAAGCAGACCAAACACACACACACACGCACACACACATATACATATACACTCTGCTTTCCTGGAGTTTATGTTCCAGAAGGGGAAGGCAGATAATAAGTAGGATAAGTAAGTAAATTATATAGTATATTAGATGTATTTTCTTCAAAAATCCTATGAAGAAAGATTAAATAGGTATGATTTAAGTTTAAGTAGGTGGCATAGAAGGTTCTGGCTGAAGTTATCAGGATGACTCTGGCTGCTTTATGGAGACTGAATTATGTGTCAAGCAGGGAATTAGGTCTATACACCAGCTCTCATGTAATCTTTTCAATGACCCAGCAGGGTTGGTAGTAATAAATATGCCTGAGATCACAAGGCTAATCGGTGCCAACAACTCTATTAAAAATGTGTTTAGATTTTATAATCTTACACTTCAACTGAGTTTCTTTCAGGAGGGAGGAGGCTCAACTGTGTAAGGGGACAACAGTGAATAAAGATTTGGATGAAGACTCAAAAAACTATCTGAAGAAAGCAAAACAAATTCAGAAATCCTTCTGTGGAAAAGAAGATCTATAAAGTTTCTTGCAAGCAAAGGAATTATAAGTGGAAATTAATGATGTAGAATTCAGTATAACTGGTTTAAAATGCATAGAATAACAATTCCCTGTTATTTAGTGTAGAGTCTGTTAAATGAACTTGATGGAAATCCAATGGTTTGAACTGAGCTCTTACATTAGGCCCCAATAGACCAAACCAAAATGGATTCACAGGTACAAAATGCCACAGGATAAAACTGAAGCTTCAAAAAACTGGAAATCCCTCAAACAGATTAGTTTTCTAAAAACAAAAAATCAGGATATTCACACCAGCCAATAAAAAAGGGCCTATTCAACCTGACCTGGTGTATTAGGGAAGTCCCCTCTGTTTCAACCTATGCAAAGAAAGTAACCTGATGAAAACCAACCTACTGTGTTTCTATTTAATAGCTCTATGGCTTTATTAAGCAGATTATTTTACTTCTCTTTGTCATCGTTTTCTCATCCATAAAATGAGAGTAATATATGATCCAGCAATTACGCTTCTTGGTTTATTTATCCAAATGAGCAAAAGATTAGTTCTACACAAAAATCTGCACACAAATGTTTATAACAGCTTTATTATTAATTTCCAATTTGGAAGCAACCAAGATGTCCTTCAGTAGATGAATGGGTAAACAAACTGTGCATCCAGACAATGGAGTATTCTTCCATACTAAAAAGAAAGAAATTATCAAGCCATGAAAAGACAAGGAGGAACCTGAGATGCATGTTACTAAGTGAAGAAGCCAGTCTGGAAAGGTGCTGTCCTTTGTGATTCCAACTGTATAACATTCTGGAAGAGCAAAAGGGTAGAACAGTGAAAAGATCAGTAGTTGCCAGGGGTTGAGAAGAGAGAAGGATGAATGGGCAGAGAATGGGATTTTTAGGGCAGTGAAACTACTCTGCATGCTATCATGGTGTCCATGTACCATTATAAATTTGTCGGAACAAACAGGATATACAACCTCAAAAAGTGAAACCTAAATTACGCTTTGGGTTTGGGGGATAGTGATGTGTTGGGATAGGTTCACCAACTGTATTCACAAATGTACCACTCCTCAGGGGGTATTCATAGTGTGGGAGGGCAGGGACATGGGAAAGCTCACCTTCCACTCAGTATTATCATGAACCTAAAACTGCTCTAAAAAAATTTTTTTTTAATGGGAATAATAATTGTACTCAATAGAGTTTAGTGAGAATTAGATGAGTTAAGATAAATGAAGCACTTGGAACAGTGCCTGGCAGTAAGCTTATGCAATTTGGTAATTATTCTGTTGTTAATGAGCATAACAATTTATATGGCTTTCATAAATTCACTCGTGTACTTCCATGGCTAGTTTTCCCTATGAAAGTTTAAATTTTTCAACCTCAGATTCTTCTGTGATTGCTGTCTAGAATCTAATCCTGTTGAGAGTATTGCTTTAAGTGGGGGTGCAGGACCTCCTACATTAACCCAAAGTGTAAATTGATGAGGTAGAGATTGTGACACTCCTCCAAACTCCCTAACTGCTAACTGAAGCGCTTTAAGAGCGGGGCCAAGGAATCTGCATTTCTACAAATATCCGAGGTAAACTTGAGGCATTGCACAGTTGGAGTGCTGAGCAGGGAACATCTGGGAAGGATCACACCATTTCTTACCTCCCAGGAACTGCTTAATGCAGTGGCCCTCTTCTCTCCAAAAAATACACATGGAGGTTTTGGCAGAACACCATGTATCTGGAAAATAGAAGGGAAAGTAGTGATCTAAGAATTCTTCAGTCATCTCAGAACCTGGTCTCTGTGTGAAATGACTTTTTTATGAAGTAGAATATTGTTTATATCAAACTCTTCGTGACTACTCTTCTTAACATTGTGAGTAATAGTTCATTGTTGCACTTAAGTTTTAAGAAGTAGGCACTAATTCGACTGTGACTAAATTCTAAACAGTTGAGTCATTTGGGGGAACATTTCAGGATAAAAAGCAAACTGGAGGATAGAGTAAGCAAAATACTTGTCACTGGATAAAGAAATGAAATTACATAATATGTGATTGTGCAGTGAAATGTCAGACTTGTTATTCAAACCCTTTTTTTCCGATTCTACAACCATATGAAATAAAGGCAGTTTTGAATGGAGATAATGTTTTCATAAGTCCTCTTAGAAGCTCAGCCATTACTAACTATTAGCAGGACTATTGGACAGGTAATGAATAGAATCCTTTACAAATTCTTATAAAAATATGAGCAAAATGAAGTGAATACCGAGTTGGAAGGTAGAGGTTTGCAAGTTAAAATAACAAGCATTTACTGAATACTCTTTATGCCTGACCTAGTGCTAGAAACACACACAATCTCTCTCATCTTTACAACCTAGGAAAGCAGATATTATAATCCTCCTTTTATAGAAGAAGAAATTGAAACTTAAAATGATTCACATAGCTGACAACAATCAAGATTTTAACACAGAGGGCTGGGGATACAGCTCAGTTGGTAGAGTGCTTACCTAGCATGCACAAGGCCCTGAGTTCAATCCCCAGCAGCACACACACACAAAAACACAGAACTTCTGACTCTATAGTTTAACATACTTTAACTGTAATTTGGGGTAAGCAGTCATGTACAACTGGACTATAATGTTTTAATGTGAAGGCAGTGTGCAATGGGTACAGTTTCAGAGTTCCCCTGGATTTGAGGTTTTTGAAGATGACCAGGGGGATCTCCAGTTAGTTCAGGAAGGGAACCCAGACCAAGTCTTTGCAGAGACAGAGGGCAGAGCTCAGTGTGGCCAGAGTAACTTGAATTTGCAGAGATGAAGACTCAGATGGAAGCAGCACTGCACTCGAGACCACCGGAGATGTGCAGAGGGCCTTCTAGGCTTTGCTGTCCTAAGGTGCTTAGTGGAATACTGATCTGTGCAGAATGCCTGGAGCTGGAAAAAGAGGCCAGGAAGTAGATAGAACAGTTGCCAGACTTTCAGGGGACTGGCAGTCGTTCCTGCTACCCCAACCGTGGGAGGGCCTTGTAGTACCCAAGGAGCAGGTAGAGTCTTCCAAAAGACATTGCCTTAGCAATGGATCTCAATTAGACTAAAGTAAAGGCTGCTGACAAAACTTGGAAAGTAAGCCTTGAAGGAATCTGTGAACTATTCTAATAATACTCCCCTGCCCAAAAAAATAGTTGAGTTTCGTAGAATAGGTAATGGATATTTCCTTGAGGAAGGTACTGGAAAGGGTTAAGAAAGGTCAAAAGAATTACTTTTTCACAAAAAGTCTAGGCTCAAGTTGTTTAGTAAAAACAGTAATGAAGCTTTACAAATGTAGGTAACTTTCAAATAAGATTTTTTTTTTATTTTGAAAGTGGACTTCCTTTCGTTGTATAAATTAATTAATACATTTTATTAGTATTATTGTTAACCTGAAACAAGGGACAACACTTATCACCCCAAAACAGGAGGCATTAAATTGGGATTTACATCTTCAGTTGGAGAAGGCCTTTCTTATTACAGAAGGCACTAGAGCCAGAAAAGGTAAAGGAAAGATTGTTCAGTTTGGACTACATGGCAGGGAAAACAGCTTTACCATAATTACAATATAATAAACCAATTTTAAAAAGATTTGCCATACATGATAAAGAATTGACATGCAGAAGGAAGAAAGGAGCAGTTGTTCTAATAGGGAAAAGGGCAAGCAGGCAGTTCGTTAATAGGAAATTAATAGGAAACTTCTGGAAAACTATCTCTTCACCAAGTAAGTTATCAGTTGAGTATGAGATAATAGAAAGATATTTTCAGAACGAAAAGATGTACAAAGTTTTACCTTTCATTCCCTTTTATGAAAAAATCACCTGTGGATAAATCAGCAAAGCCAAAGCAGAACCCAAGAAACAATGTCCTTGATTTAGGGACACAATTAAAAGAAACCTTAGGGCTGGGGCTGTAGCTCAGTGGTAGAGCACATGCCTAGCATATTGAGGCACTGGTTTGATCCTCAGCACCACATAAAAATAAATAAATAAAGGCATTGTGTCCATTTACAACTAAAAAATAAGACTTAGTGGTAGAGCACTTTCCTGGCATGTATGAGGCCCTGGATTTGATCCTCAGCACCTCACATAAATAAATGAATACAATTTTAAAAAAAGATCCATTGACAACTGAAAAAATGTATTTAAAAAAGGTAAACATGAAAATTAAAAATAAAATTTAAAAATATTAAAAAAAAAAAAAAAAAAGAAACCTCAGGCTGACCACTCTGTAGTAGGTCTTTGAAGCTTTGGTCCTTTTTAGAAGAGGAATCCAAAGAGTTTAGGAAATATCTTCAAAAAGGGGGTAGATAGTAAGATTAAGGTAAAGTGATTAAGAAGTCGAAAGAATATCAGGCTGTGGTAAAGATTTGTTTACTTGTGTTAGTAAGAAAACAGCGATTAGAAACCAGGGAGAAGTCTGTATAAGAAATGTATTGTCCAAATCTGCAGTGAAACAAAATAGGTCCTTGTTTTAAGCAACTGATAGAATGAAAGACAAGATAACCCATTTGACATGGATGCTTGGAATGTCTTACTGAGCCGCACAGGACTGGGGACAGAAGGTTACGTATGCTTTTGCTTTATGGGCCAAGTGCAGTACTTGATTTTTTTTTTTAATCATGTGTACAGATTGTATGTGTATATGCAGAATATGTAATTATTCTCTCACATTTTAGAATAAACCTATAGACAAAACATGAGAAATGATAGATTAACTGAAAATTAAACATTAAAACTTTTATATAATAGAAAATAGAAATGCTGTAGTTGGCAGAACTTGAAAATAGAGAGAAAGGGAGAATGGATAGGAAAACTGATTTACCTGTTTTACATAGACTCAAGATACTGTTTACATTCCATAGGATAAGAGATGGTTAAAAGATATTTAAATTACAAAGATAATCATATTATGATGTATTAAGTGGGAAAAGGGTTGTTGTGGGATAGGGTAGGCATGAAACATGTTCCTCATGTTTTATACCAGGAATTCAATAGTATGATTTAGAGATAATAGCACAAGAATGAGAGGTCTAAATATACTGATTACCCTCCAGAATAACTACAGCAAATGTTTAAATTGTTTACCTCTAGAGAATAATACTTGACTCAGGAGATAGGAGGTGGAAACTTTTACTTTTCATTCTGTACCATTTAGTCACTTTGAACTCTTATTTATGTTTAAACATCCTTAGTCAATATCTGTTTTTAACCTCTAGATATATTGCAAATCATTGTTAGCCATCGTTAGACTGCTGATGCATCCTTGTGTCTTGAGATTGCTAAAAAACTAATGTGATGGCAGACAAGGGAGGTGACTCTTATTTTTCCATCATACTACTTCTGGGGGATAGAAAGCTGTGGTCTGTAGAATATTAACAATGGAGTGAGAATAGGAAAGGGTATCCAGGCTGGTGAGGAGGTCTAGAATGTTCTATATGAAGAATGGTAAAGGGAACCACAGATCGATTGTTTGGGAAAATATAAATCAGGAGTGAGGGGACCATGGCCACCAGCTTTAGATCTATGGAAGAAAGGGTGTATTGTTCTCTTTGAGCCAAAATAGGACCAATGGATAAAAATTAGAGTGGCGGCATGACAAAGAGCTTTCTAGCTACCAGAGCTATGTAATGATGTCACTGCTACTGTTCAAACAAAGATCTGGTAGAGGGGATGCTCACGTTCAGTTGAGATTCTGCTAGAGGACTTTTGAGGTTCCTTACAACTTTAAATTTCTGGGGGGCTGGTTAGAAAGGAATTTTTAAGGTAGCGCACCATCATACTTAAACTCTTGGTGATCAGAGGGTACAATGAATTAAGCACATGTTTTTAATACCCATGTCTTCAGTGAACTTTAGAATACAGAGATCAGTAAGATGTGAATAGATTCAACATGAACAGGCACAGTTTCAGCAGATGTCATGAATGTGCCTTATATAGGCTGTCCTCTTCTCTAGAGGAATAAAGATAAACTGCTTATGGTCTCATGGCCCCATGGTCTACAGGGAGACAATTAAGTAGATGTGTTTCACTCCATTATAATCCAAAAACAGGGTGGGGTCAAGGAAAGGGAGAAATTGCTACCTGGCCCTGGCTTGCACTCACGTGCTCTGTCACTCAACATGCTGGGTCATCTTGGACAAGTCAGGAACATTCTCTGTGACATGATTCATAACTGATGTACAAAATAACCAGGCCTGGAATCCCAACTGTGGCAAAATTCCATGATTCCAATATGGTTATAACTTTTTCTCATCAAAATATGTTTCAAGAATTTATGAGAATATGTTAAATTTTTTCCTGTAAGCCCATACACACGCGCGCGCGCGCGCACACACACACACACACACGTGTGTGTATATATATATATTGTACCAGAATTTGAACCTAGGGATGCTTAACCACTAAGCCACATCCACAGCCCTTTTTATTTTTTTATTTTGAGACACTGTCTCTAAGTTGCTTAGGGCCTTGCTAAGTTGCTAAGCTGGCATTGAACTTGTGATCCTCCTGTCTCAGCCTCTCAAGTTGCTAGGATTATAGGCATGGGCCATGGTGCCCAGCCTTAATGGGTATCCTTTCAAGTTAAGTTTTTCCTAATGAGTTTCTTGGAACTCATTAGTCCTGTATTTTATGTCTTTATGTAACATTCCTTTGAAATGTTAAGTGCATTATAAAATTTTGCATTAATTAGTATGATAGTTTATGACAATATTACAGGAAACATTGTTTTTATATTTTAGATCATTTCCATATTTAATTTCTGTATTTGGAAGGGAAACAGTTTCATCAAATGGGACTTCAGATTTTAAATTTTATACCTTTTGCCATTTAAAAATTGGTTTTAGAAGTAAAATTTTGGCAAACTTGAACTTCTCAAAGAATCACTGAGATTCATGAAGAGATCTTTTTTCCTTACAGAAATAAATAAATGCTTCAAGGAAAAACAGTAAGCCTGAATTTAATTCCATTGTTAATTTATTGGTGCAAGAGATTCCAGTAGGTTTATAGAATCTTTTAAGAATCTCTAGCAATTTAATAAACTGATTATAGTATCTGTCCTACAATCATTGATACTCAATATGTGATTTTGCAACAACAAAAACATTAGATCTTCCTGGGACCCTAAACCTTAACCACTACCTGTGTGGAGCCTCTTCACTATCACCCTGGGGTAAATAAGGAGGTCTTTACACCATGGCTCCTCTGAAGCACTCACCCACAAATTGACCAGGAAGTAACTCTCACAAGAGTTCACCCGCTACTGCAGGGGTGAAGAAACAGCATGGTCACAGGCACTTGTAGCAGTTTTTATGTCTCCGTCTTATCTTCCCTGTAGACTCCTGACTTATAAGTATGTTTTATTTTCTCTGTAACATCCTTATTGTCTAGCACATGTGAGCGATATATTGGATTTAGACTTTCTAGTAGCAACAAAATGAAAAGAACCAGGAGAAATTAATTACAGCAATGTTATTATTTAACCCAATGTATAAAAAATATCATTTCAATGTGTGATCAGTGTAAAAAATTGGATATTTTATTCTTTTTGTTTGTTTTTGGTACTGTCTTCAGAACATGTATTTTACATTTAACACATCTCAACCTGGACTAGCCACATTTCAGGTATGAGTAATCACTTAGCTAATGACTGCCATATTAGACAGCAGAGGTCTAGCATATTATGGGCAATTAGTGAATAAATACCCCCCAAAATAATTTTTAAAAATCTTTTTTTCTCCCTCAATAGACTACCATGGCCGCAGGAGTCTTGCCTCAAAACAAACAGCCATATTCCACATTGGTGAATAATAGAGGGTATGCTGCAAACATGAAAGGTAATATCTCTTCAATATGCTTTTTATCTGTGTTCAAACTAGTGTTTAATAAGTCACTGTGTGAAGGGATATGAAAGAAAAGGCTCTGTTCTTTATTTTAGAATTCCAAGGTCCAGGTGTTATTTAAGGCCTTTTGTTTATTTCTGCCTTACCATTTTGGCCTTTTAGAATTTCTTTTCATTAAAACCCTGAATAATAATCTTGGCCTTTTCAGAAGGGATGTTGCAAACAGTGTTTGTCTCCTACGTTATTATCTTAGACTGAAATTATGCGTTTGTTCCTGTCATCAACCGCCTACTTGTGAATCAACCATTCATTTCTTTCTCCTGTAGTTACTTGCAAGTGTCACGTATAAAGCACATTCAGAAGCACTCAAGTCCCACTTCTCTGTGTTATTTCTGCTCTCCTCTGTTGCCCTCCCACACTGTTTTGATTTTCCTGTGGCACCTCAGCTAAGGAAGCGTGCTGTAACTTGGACTCCAGCTGCCACACTTGCCCCTCACTCTGCCACAGTTTAAGCTGGGACCTGCCCAGATCCTGCTTTGGCTTTGTTGGCTATGTTAGTCAGCTTTGCATCACTGTGACAAAATATCTGAAACAAATCAACTTAAGGAACAAATGTTTATTTTGCCTCATGGTTTCAGAGGTTTCAGTCCATGGTTGGGTGGCCCTGTTGCTTTTGGGCCTGTGGTGAGGCAGAACATCATGGCAGAAGCAGATGGTGGAGGAAACTGCTTACCTCAGGGTAACCAGGAAGCAGAGAGAGTGAGGCAGGGTCTAGAGTCCCAATATCCCTGTCAAGGGCACACCCTCAGTGACCTAACTTCTCTCCACTAAGTCCTACCTCCTGAAGGTTCCATCACCTCCTGTTACACCACAGACTGGTGACCAAGCCTTTAGCATAATGGGCCTATGGGGGACATTTAGGATCCAAACCATGACCTTGGCCTACAAGTGTTAGCCAGGAGAGATGTTGATTATTTTTTCTTGGCAATGTTCCTTGCTGTACTTTCTAACTGTCCACTCTGGTTTTTACCCAAGTTCACTTTAGTCCTATGTATAGGGAAATTTGCTAGAATTTCTTCAGAGTATGGATTAGATGATGAAAGAACAGAGGAGGAAGGGTCTAACTGAAGGAATTTCAGTTCAGTGGCTCCCAGGGAGCATCTTTTCTCAAAGTTGATGTGTTCTTATTGGAATCTGGCCACTCCACCAGGGGGAGCTCTCCTTCATCAAGAAAACTAGCCTCTCCCTCTTGGCTGACTTTCAGATCCTTGTAGATCCTCCTCCTCCTCCTCCTGTCTATTACGTCTGGCTTAAAAAGCACTAATGTTGCTGGAAACCATTCTTTGTGGACAGCCTCTGGGTGCCAGATTTACTGCCTGTTAGTTCCCATGGTCTTAGAGAGAAGTGCTTTCTAAAACAAACACAATAAGGGCGTCTGCTTGCTCCTTACATTGTAGAATATTTTCCCCCCAAAGGAACATTCCAGCCAACAAGTCTGACAGTCAGAACTCTTCTTTTTTCTTTAGAATGTGATCTTAGTTGCTGTTTCTCAACAGGGGCTCTATTGGCTTTTGGGTGCACTTAGGGTTAAGTACTGATGACATTTAGCATTCCTGGCCCCAACTACTAAATCTAGTAGTATCCCCAGGTCCAGTAACAACAAAAAAAACCCCTACACATTTCCAAATGCCCCCAGGAAGGGAAGATTGTAATACCTCTTTTGTGATCCACCAGGTAAGCTGATTTTTACCTTTCCAAAAATATTTTTTAATTAAAATTTTCCTCATTGTACAAATGTAGCTTTTAATTAGAAAAATATCTAGAAAAATAAAATGTACTTTATATCCAACTTTCTTAAAGCAGATATTTATGAAGATAATCAATTCCACTTCATTAGGTTTTAGGGTGGAAGTAGTTTTTTAAATGTTGTCCAATGAATCATAGGAAAATTTAATGGGGAGGTACATGAAGTATTTTCAAAGGAAAACAGAAAACTCATCAAGAACTAGCTTTGGAGTGAGGCAGACCTAGATTTAAATTTACTCCAAATCAAAACAAAATTCACCACTTTTATTATGGATAATTTCACACATTCACAAAAATATACAGAATAAAATAAAGGTCCCTTGTCCCCATGCATTTGTCATCCGCAATGACATGCCATCCCTGAAGTACGTGCCATCACCCAGCCTTAACCATTTCAGGCACTCACTTCCTCCACTCACCTCCTTTGCCTTTGTATTTCTTAAAGCAAACTTAAGGCATCACATCATTTTATTCATCAAATAACCCATCATTGTTGCCATAACAAAAATAATTAATAATTGCTTGATATAATCAAATATATAAACAGTGTACAAATTCCTAATTATCTCATAGATACAGCCCATAGTTATACTTAGGTATAGCATTTATGTCAGAATCCTCAAAAGGTCAGTACATTATAATCGGTTGCTATGCAGCTCAAATCTTTTTAAACTTGGTTTTTGCCTCTTTTGCCTATAGTCTGTTGGTTGAAGAAATCAATTTTTTGTTTTTTTTTTTCCCCCTGTGAAGTTTGCCATGGTCTTTATTTTGCTAATTATGCCCATATAATATGTCCTCTAAGTTGGAGGATGGATATAGTGTCAAGTCAGATTGTTTCTTTGGTTGTCAAAAATATTTCATGAGAGTGCAATATTCCTCCATCAGGAAGATGCCCATGATGACTCTCTTTTGGTGATGTTAATTTTTTTATTTTGAAATAACTTCAAACTGATGGCACATTTATAAGGAAAACACATAAAAACTCCTATTATTCACCCATAAATCTTCATTTCAGTTTGTCAACTGACCCAATAGGATTCTTCTAATGTTTTTTCAACCCTTTCAAGTATCTTGACCTTATTTGGACCTTTCTTGACCTTTATGACTTTAACATCTTTTAAGATTACAGGCTAGTTATTTTGCAGCATGCTCCTCAATTTGGGTTTGTCTGCTGTTTCCACATGGTAAGTCTGAGGTTGTGCATTTTGGGTAGAAATGTCACAGAAGTGACTACTTTTCTCACTGCATTCCTCAAGTACCACAAGAAGTCATTTTGTCCCGTGATTGGAAATGTTAAATGTCATCATATCAGTAAAGTGGTATCTTCCCAGATTTGCCCATTGAAGATATTCTGTCTTCCCTTCATAGTTAATGATTTATGGAAAGATGCTTTGAGACCATGTAAATATCCTATTCCACATCCAGCTTTTTTTTTTCAGCTTCTTTCAGACCTGAAGTATCAACACTCACCAGGTGAACTGCTGTTGCCACATCCAGCTTTGACCAGTAATTTTAGCACCCATTCATGTTTCTTGCCTGAGTTAATTATTGGGATAGGTAACTAAAGGGAGAATTTCAATTTCCATCATTCATTCTTCATTTATTATTATCATAAAGAAGAATTTTCTCCTCACTTATTTGTTACTTATTTTAGTGGAATATAATCTTACTGTCATTTGTTTTGAGTCTTCACTTGTCCTGTATTTGTCCACTAGGAGCCCCTTAAGCTGTCAACTGTGTTCTTTTGACATGTTCTCACCATTCCTGCATTCTTCACTCTCTGACTCAGTAAGATTTTCCATCTTGTTCTTTCTCTGCCCCAACCCTGAAATCAACCATGCCTGTAAGGAGATTTTGTTCCTTTTAGTGGGGGAATGGATGGTACTTAGAAACCAATATTTAGGCATGCTCACTACTATTGGTATGTCAAGGTTCACAAACCCTCTCAGGGGACCAAGCTACGGAATATGTGTTTATATATATACATATGTATCTACCTGCTTTTTACATATTGCATCTTTTTTTTTTTTTACAAATATTGTATATTTATTGCTGTTTCTTTATTGCTGTTTCTCTCTACACATATTGAAAACCATGATTTCACATTGTTACTTTCAATTTGAGTTCAATATTATCCATCATTCCAGCTTTTCCTTTTTTTTCCCCTTTTTTGTTTATAATTTCCTTCCTCAACATTGAGAAACCTGTGCTCACATATATTACAACTGGAATGATTAATATGGACTCTACTCAAGAACGACACACAAATTCATGAAGCATTCCATATTTTTTTACTGTCTTCCCTTTTATAGTCCATCAGCCACAACAAAAATAAACCTTTTGCATGATTTGCTGTTTCGAAAAAAAGAATGAGAATCCTGGCTCTTCTTGCTCCCCGTGGGCTGACTTATTTACTCGGTCCCTTTACCTGACTAGTTTCTCAGTCCTGCCTGCCACTACCTGCCTCAGCATTTTTTCCACACACAGCCATGGTCTGTACACCACTCTGCTAGTTGCCTTATCCCTGACCTCTGCTAGATGACCCCTGCTTAGGGCCGCCTACCGTGTGTTTTTTCTTGATGACACACCTTTGTATATACATACACATTGAAATGTTGAGCTAAGTAGATAGTCACGTGAAGTTGTAAGGAATAATACAGAGGAATCCCACTTATTCTTTACCCAGTTTCCACTGATAATAACGTCTTGAGGAGCTATAGCACACTCATCACAGCCAAGATTTTGACACTGTTTTAGTCAAGATGCTGAGCAGTTCTGTCAACAGGAGGGTGCCTCTTGTTTCCTTTTATATCCAAGGTAATTGCTAATGTTCCCTAGTTTTATAATTTTGTCATTTCAGCAAAGTTATGCAAATGAAGTCATACTGTGTATAACCCTTTAGAATTGGCTTTTTTTTTTTTTTCCCATTCAGTATAATTCCCTTGAGTTTCTTCCAGGTTGTCATGTGTTTTGATAGTGTATTCCTTTGTATTGCTGAGTAGCATCCCATGGTATGGATGTACAATAGCATGTTTATCTGTTCCCTGATTGAAAGGTGTCTGTCTGGGTTGTTTCCAGTTTGGGGCTATTATGAATAAAACTACCAAACTGTTTTCTAGAGGGGTCGGACCATTTCACATTCTTACCAGCATTGTATAAACCATCACGTTCTTTGCATCCTCATCAGCATTAGGTGTTGCCACTATTTGAGCCATTCTAATAGGGATGTACTGTTATCTGTGTTGTTGCCTTGCTTTTTTATTTTGTTTTTCTGAGGTTGGGGATCCAACCTGGAACTTGTGCATGCTAGGCAGCACTCTACCACTGGGCTGTCCCCCAACCCCTCTTTGTGGTTTTAATTTGCATTTCTCTAATGGCTAATGATTATAACCACCTTTTCATGTACTTATCTGTCATCTGTGTATTCTCTTACCTGTCTGTGCATGTCTTTTGTCCATTTTCTAATTGGATTTTTTAAAATTATTGGGCATTAAGAGTTAATTTATACAATCTAGACATTAGATCTTTATTTGACATATGCTTTTGAAAATACATTTTCCCAATCTGTAGCTTACCTTTCCAGCTCTTCATGATCTTTTTCCAAGAAAAAGTTTGAATTTTTAGGAAGTACAGTTTTTCTTCTGTGGATTGTACTTTTGGTGTCAGATCTTAAGAACACAGCCTATTCCAGTGTTTTGAAATTGTGTGGTGTGTTTATAAATTCTCTCTTCTTATTCATTGATCTATACATCTGCCCCTCCACCAGTACCACCCTTTTGTGATTACTGTAGAGTAACGCTTCCCTTGTATTTTTCTTTTTCAAGATCATTTTTAACTTGAATCTGTGACTTTTTTTTTTTTTTTTTGCGGTGCTGGAGATCGAACCCAGGGCGTTGTGCTTGCAAGGCAAGCACTCTACTGACTGAGCTATCTCCCCAGCCCAAATCTGTGACTTTTTATATAAATTTTAGCATAAGCTTGTATTTGTCAGCAAAAAGCCTTGCTAGGATTTTGATGAGAATTAAACCTATAAATCAGTTCAAGGAGATTGGCATCTTTACCTCTGTTGACCCAATCCAGGAATTAATACATTTCTTATAAGTTTCAAATTTAGGAGCACCAAGTTATTCGTACTAGTTCTTTATTGTTTTTTAAATGAGTGCCCGATCTATAGTGATAGAGTGTTTCATTTCTTACGTTGGTAATTTGTGTATTCTTTTTCTTTTTGTCAGTCTTTCTAGAATTTTGTCAATTTCGTCTTTTCATAGAACCAGATTTTAGTTTAACTGATTTTCATCGTTGTTTTCCTGTTTTCAATTTTATTGATATATGTTCTTACTTTTTATTCTTCCAATGCTTGCTCTATTTATTTGCTCTTATTTTTTCTAGTGTCTTATGTTGGGACTTATGATTTGAGACCTTTATTCTTCTCTAACATAAGTATTAAGTGGTATAAATTTCCTTTACAGCTGTGCTTTACCACCAACTATGTATGTTGTATTTTCACTTTGATTCACTTCTGTGTTTCGGTAATTTCTTTTGAGACTTCCTCTTTGTTTGTTTGTTATTTCCACAATCCCACAGTGCTGGGGACTCGAACCCAGGCCTCCAGCATGAGAGGCAGGCACTCTACTGAGACTTCCTCTTTGACTCATTAATTATTTATAAGTTTGATGTTTAATTTCCAAGTCTTTGGAAATTTTCCCTGTTGTGTTTCTTTTATTGATTTCTAATTTGCTTCCATCAAGATCAGAAAACATTCTGTATAAAAGCCCATTTCTTTTAAAAATCAATGCCAAGACATTATAAAGTTCTTATTGAATAATTTCAATGTATCATACATTTGTTGATTGTTTCTTCTGACACAAATTATGATTTTCCTGATTCTTGGTATGACAAGTGAGTTTTCAACTGTATTTGGAACATTTTGGACCCTAGGTTTTCTCATGTTAGCCGGCAGCCTCTATTGAAGTCTATCTCGGGACCAAGGTGTGTATATTCCGCTTCCTGCTCAGCCTTGCCGACACTCGGCCAACAAAAGCAGAGTGCTTGTTGACACTGCCTCGTTGCACATGGGGAGGTAGAGTCTCAGCTCTCTCACCAGCTCTGTTGACACCTTCATGGTGAAATGAGGCTCTGCCCTGCACTGTCATGTTGCCTTTGAGAAGAAGTGTAAGATCAGCTCTCTGAGTAGATAGATTGCTAATCCAGACCCCACTGCCACCGGAGAGGGGAAGTTGAAGGTGACTCATACCACTTTGTTGCTGCAAGATGTGGCTGAAGCTCATTTCCCTGCGGGGCCCTGGGGACCTTATCAGAGGAGAGGTAGGAAGCATAGTACCAGCTACCCTGCCTTCTACCACTGCTTTTTTCTCATGGATGCTGTGTAGAGCTGCCATGGGGCTTAGCTTCCCACTGGACCCCATTGGCCCTAGGGAGTGGGTGGGAACGTTGGTCATCCTGCCTCACCCTTTCATTCTGCCTTATTCCTCATTGATGGCAGGTCGGTGTAGGGAGGCTCAGCCCCTTTCTGGGCTCCACTCACAGTGGGGTAGACAGGCCACGTCAGCCAGCTCAGTTCCATGCTGCATTGTTCATTTTTATTGCTGCCAATTGGATGTGGAGTTTGTCTCCCCACTGGGCCTTCCTAAGACATTTGAGGGGAACTAGAGTGCTTGTTAGTCTCAACTAGTCTCTGATGCTTCATGGGTGTGGAGGATTAGGTCACCACTGGATTACTGGCATGGGAAGAGATGGTGAGCCAAAAGTAACTATCCATGCTTCAAAACCTGTGGTAAGAAGTATTGTTTGGAACAGGGATTGAACCCAGGAGTGCTTAACTACTGAGCTAAATCCCCAGCCCCCACTTTTTAAAAATATGTTTTGTTTAGAGACAGGGTCTCACTAAATTGTTCAGGGTCTCACAAAGTTGCTGAGGCTGTCTTTGAACTTTCAGTCCTCTTGCCTCAGCCTCCTGAGCTTCTGGGATTACAGGCGTGCACCACCGCACCCGGACTGTGGTAAGACTTCTGTTGCTGTGTGGTGGTAGAGGCTCAGCTCAGGCTAGGCCTTCATTACACTGCTTTGGCAGAGGAAGTGCAGCACCACCCACTTCCACTTGACGAGGGATGGGAAGTTTTTTTATGAAGAAATGACCCCTCAAATTGCCCATTTAAAAAATTATCGAGCTATAATAAAAATTACATAATTGTAAACAATTTAACTTATACTGTGTAATTATATAATTAAAGTCAGCCTTTTGAAGTAGTCATTGATTTTTAGTGTGTGCACAAGATTGTGCAATCACTTCCATATAAATTTAGAACATTTTCATCAGACCAAAAAGATACCATGTACCAGTTAGCAATCAGTCCCTTTTCCATCTTCTCCCTGGTCCCTGGCAACGCGTAGTCACTTTTTGTCTATGAATTTGCCTGTTTAGGACATTTAATATAAGTAAAATAATACAATATGTGGTCTTTTGTGTCCGCCCTTTTTCACTTAGCATAACATTATAATGTTTTCAAGATTTAACCATGGCTTACTGTATATCAGCACTTCATCCATTTTATTACTGAATAATATTCCATTGTAGGGATATATCACATATTGTTTATCCATTTGGGTTGATGGACCCTGGATTTCTTCCACATTTGGCTACATTTGCAGACACATTTTTATATGGATACTTTTTTTTGTTGCTCTGGGCATAAACCTCAGAGTGGAATTGCTGTGTTTAACATCTTGAAGAACTGTAAGTCAAATTGTTTAGATTTGCATTTCCTTAATGATTAATAATGTTGAACATTTCTTCCTGTACCTATTGGCCATTTTTACATCTTATGGGGAAAATGTCTATTCAGATTCTTTGCCCACTTTTAAATTGGTTGATTGTTCTTTTTATTCTTGGGCTGTAAGCTCCTAACATTTTCTGAATGTGCTAGTTTATTGTTAATCATTGATTATTATTAACATGAATTTCTTGTTTTGGTCTTTCTGGCTTTCTTCCTTTGTTCTTTTGAGTTCTGAGTTCCTGTTCTTACTTTCTTACTTCAGTACAACTCTACTCCCACCTACTTCCTTTGTGCTTGTCATATAGATTACATTTCTGAATGTTATAGATCCAAAAATGCAATCACACACTTACTATTTTGTACATGCATATTTTTTAAATTACCTAAAGGAAGAAAGGAGAGAAATAAACATTTATACTGTCTTATGTAATTACTGTCTTTTATGTTATACTCCTTTGTAATTTACTGCCATTCTTTCTTTTATGTGCAGTCACATCGTTGTCTTGGGTAACTTGGCTTTTAACTGGAAGAAATTCCTTTAGTATTTCTAGCAACGAATTCTGTTTCTTGTTTACCTGGGAATGCCTTTAATTTCTCTTCATTTTTGAAAGATGATCTTGTGGGATATGAGATTCTTGGTTGAGCTGGACACAGCAATGTGTGCCTGTAATCTCAACAAAGCAGCAGGTTGAGGCAGGAGGATCATGAGTTTGATGCCAGTCTGGGCAACTCAACAAGACCTTTTCTCAGAAATAAAATATAAAAAGGGCTGGGGATGTAGCTCAGTGAGAGAGCATCCCTCAGTTCAATGCCCAGTACTGGGGGGTGGGGGGAATGAGGAAGATTCCTGGTTGAGAGTGTTTTATTTTCAGCACTTTGAATATGTCATCCCCCAGTCTTTTGATCTCCATTGTTCCTGACAAGGAACAACTATTAATCTTGTCATTTCTCTCATTTTTTACCTTTTTTTTTTTTTTTTTTTTTTTACTATGATGTTTCTGGTTCTGTATATGTGTGTTTATCCTGCATAGAACTTGTTTAACTTCTTGGATGTGTAGATTGTTTTTTATCATATTTGGCAAATTCTAAGCTGTCATTTCTTTCAATTTTTTTGACTCCTTTCTCTGTTTTTCTTCTGGCACATATACACATGTGTGTATATTGGTATACTTAGTACTACACATTTTTTCAGATATTCTGTACATTTTTCTTTATTCTTCAGAGTATATAATCTCTATCAGTCTATCTTCAAGTTCTCTAATTTTTCCTGAAGCTTCAAATCTGCTATTGAGTCCTTTGAGTGAATTTTTCAATATTTTTGTACTTTCCATTTCATTTATTTTTGAATTTCCATTTGCTTTTTTTTTTTTTTTTTTGGTACTGGGGATTGAACTCAGGGGCACTCAACCACTGAGCCACATCCCCAGCCCTATTTTGTATTTTATTTAGAGACAGGGTCTCACTGAGTTGCTTAGTACCTCACTTTTGCTGAGGCTGGCTTTGAACTCACAGTCTCCTGCCTCAGCCTCCCAAGCCCCTGGGATTACAGGTGTGTGCCACTGCTCCTGACTCCATATGCCTTTTTTTGTTTTTGATTTCTTTTATTTTTAGTTGTAGATGGATACAATACCTTTATTTTGTTTGTTTATTTTTATGTGGTGCTGAGGATCGAAGCCAGTGCCTCACACATGCCAGGCCAGCGCTCTACCACTGAGCAACAACCCCAGCCATCCATTTACTTTTTAAAATGCTATTTCTTTATTGATCCTCTATCTGATGAGACAGTGTCATCATAGCTTCCTTTACCTTTTAAACTTGGTATTTCTTTTAATGTACCAATTTGTTTTTAAATTTTCTTCTCCCCAATCCTGCAGCCCTGGGAATTCGAACCCCAGCCCTTGCACATGCTAAGCAAGCACCCAATGAGATGAGCTATGTCATCAGCACAATGTACCAACATTGTAATTATACATAATAGTGGGACTCATTATGCCATACTTGAACATGCACACAGTTTGATCAGTTTCATTCCCCGGGATGTTCCCTTTCCCTCTCCTCCTCCCTCTCTGTGACCTGTTTGCTCTACTCTACTGATCTCCCTTCTCTTATTGTCATTGTTATTTTAACTAGTGCATTGTACTTATATGTAATCGTGATTCACTATGGTATATTCATATGGACGTAGCATCATTTGGTCTATTTCATTCCTCAGTACTTTCCCATGACCTCCTCCCTCCCTCTTGATCTCCTTCCTTTACTCTGTTGATTTCCCTCCTCTTTTCATGAGATTCCCCCTTTTAAAAAATTTGTTTTCTTATTTTCTCTCTAGCTTCCATATGAGAGAAAACATTTGACCTTTGGTTCTGGTGTATTTCACTTAGCTTGATGTTCTCCATTTCCACCAATTTACCTGCAAATGACATGATTTCATTCTTCTTTATGACTGAGTAGAACTCCATTATGTACATATACCACATTTTCTTTATCTACTCATCCGTTGATGGGTACCTAGCTGGTTCTATGACTTGGCTGTTGTGAATTGCATTGCTGTAAATGTTGATATACATGTACCAATACAGTATGCTGAGCTTTAGTTATTTTGGATATATATGAAACTTCCTTTACTTTTTTAGGTATGATTTCCTTTAGATCTTCAAGCAGTTTTAAATGGCTGCTTTGAAATCTTTGGCATATCATATGTCTGGGCTCTCTCACAGGTAGTTTCTATTGACTGCTCTTTTGCCATGTAAGGACCACACTTTGCTGTTTCTTTCCGTATCTCCCAGTTGTTTGTTGAAACTGGAGATTTTAGATGGTGGCTTGTTTTTACTGTTGTTTGCCTATTTGTTTAGAGACGTCATCTTAGTGAAGTCTATTTTCTCCATGGTTTGAAGCCTCTGATGTGACTTTTCAGAGAGGTGTGACATGGGGCTAGGCAAAGGTAGGCACCTTGACATAACAATGATTCTAGCAGTGCTCGCTCTCTTTCACAAATCTTGCTGCTAAGCTATCTCCCTCGATTGTTGGCAAACCAGCTTGCACTTTCTACTAATTGCCCTCTGATCACTTACTTGACAAAGCCCTGGAACATCTGTTGCTCCACACTCTGATCCAATTAAGTTTGAGCAGTGGTAGTTTTTGAGGTCACTCTGAGGTTTGTTCTTTCTTCACAAGAGTTCTTAGTTATCTCTTTCTTTGGTTCTCTCTGGTAGGCTAACTGATGTGCAGTTTCTCTTAATGCTCAGATAGCTACCAGGCTCCTCTAAATTGCTTAACACCAAAGCCTCAGTTGTTTTCGAAAGCATCTGTAGGCTTGAACTTAACCCATATTTTGTTCCAGATAAAGATATTTTCTTGCCGGGCATGGTGGCACATGACTGTGCCAAGAGGCTGAGTCAGGAGGACCACGAGTTCAAAGCCAACCTTAGCAACAGCAAGGCACTAAGCAACTCAGTAGACCCTGTCTCTAAATAAAATACGAAATAGGACTGGAGATTTGGCTCAGTGGTCAAGTGCTCCCGAGTTTAATTCCTGGTACCAAAAAAAAAAAATTTTTTTTTTTCCTCTAGGGAGAGCTTCAGGGTGTAAAGACCTGCTTCCCCTCTGGACAGAATTTCTTGGCTATGGCTCTGGGGCTTGGGGCAAAACAGTGGCCTGCTACTGTGAGTAATTTCCCTGCCTTGCAAGCTGAGGAAGGGCAGAAACTTCTGGTCTTCATGACTTTCCTGAGTGTAGAACCTGTGACCTACAAACAAGGTAGAGTGAGGACAGTTTAGACCCAAGTATTATCAACTTCTTGCACTGAAAACTACAAAAGATTAGTAAAGAAAATTAAAGATCTAAGTAAATGCAAAATGTCCTTTGTTCATGGATTAGAAAACAATATTGTTGAGATACCAGCACAATCTAACATGAACTACAGATTCATTGTAATCCCTGTTAAAACTGTAACAGTGGTTTATGCAGAAATAGAAAAGAATCCTTCCTAAAATTCAGAAGGAATCTCAAAGGATTCCCCAAGAACCAAAATAATCTTGGAAAAGAACAAAGTTAGAGGCTTTAATTTCTGATTTCAAAACTTCCCACAAACCATATTGATCAAAACAGCATGGCAATGGCATAAGACAAACATATAGACCAGGGGAATAGAATAGATAGCCCAGAAATAAACCCTCACATATATAGTCAAATGATCTTCAACAAGGGAACAGAGACCACTCAGTGGGAAAACGACAGTCTTTTCAACAAGTGGTGCTGGGAAAACTGGATATCCACATGCAAAAGAAGAAAGTTGGACCCCTACCTAACACCATTTACAATTGTTAACTGCACATGGATCAAACACCTAAATAGCTAAAGTCTAAAAGAAGATTAAGCTTCATGATGTTGGATTTGGCAGTGTTTTCTTGGGTGTGACACCAAAATACAGGCAACAAAGAAAAAAATAGATGAATTGAACTTCATCAAAATTAAAAGCTCATATACATCAGTAGAATTATAAGGCAGCTTACAGAATGGGAGAAATTATTTGCAAATCACATATCTAATAAGGGAATAATATCCAGAATATATAAAGAGCATCAAAAACCCAACAACCAAAAAACAAATGCTGGGCACAATGGAGCACACCTGTAATCCCTGCAGTTCAGGAGACTGAGGCAGAAGGATCATAAGTTCAAAGCCAGTCTCAGCAACTTAGAAGACCTAGGTAACTTAAGGAGACCCTGTCTGAAAAGAGAAAATAAAAAGGGCTGGGGATGTGGCTCAGTAGTTAAGCACCCCTTCAATCCCTGGTACCAAAAACCAAACAAACAAAAATAAGCAAAGGACTCAAAAGACATTTCTCTAAAATAAGATATACAAGTGGCCAGATAAACACATGAAAAGATGCTCAATATGATTGACCATTAGGGAAGTGAAAATCAAGACCAGAATTAGATACTACTGTACACTCGTTGGAAAATTTTATATGTATATCTACATATAAATATAGATATATATATACACACATATATACACAGACACGTGTGTACACACAGACACATGCATACACACATTTGTGTGTGTATATAGACATATAGGTACATACACACACACATATCCAAAATAAGTTTTATTAAGGATGTGGAGAAATGGAAACTCTTGCATATTTTCTGGTAAGAATATAAAATGATACAGCTGTTCTGGACAACAGTATAACAGTTCTTTATAACTTAAAAATAGAATTACCATATGATTAAGTAATTTTACTTCTAGCTATATACTCAAAAGATTTGAAATCAGGAACCGAAACGGGTATTTGTACATCCATGGTCATAACAGCTTTATGCATAACAGCCAAAAAGTGGAAGCCACTCAAATGTCTACCAGTAGACAAAAGAATAAGTAAAATGTGATATATATGTATAATGAGATGTTATTCAGCCTTGAAAAGGAAGGAAATTCTGGCACATGTTGTGTCAGGGATGAACCTTGAGGACCTGTGTTAAGTAAAATAAGCCAGTCACTAAAGGGAAAAACTGCTTGATTCAGTTCACAGGAGGCATCTGGAATGGTCAGATTGATGGAGACAGAAAGCAAATGGTGGTCACCAGGGACAGTGGGGAGGAGACGGTGGGAGTTGTGACCGAATGGGTAGAGTTTCAGTTTGGGAAGATGGGAGGAATTCCGGAGATGAACCATGGTGATGGTTGCTCAACAGTGTGAATATACTTAATGCCAAAGAACTGTACACCTAAAAGTGGTTAAGATGGTAAGTTTCGTTATCTGTATTTTACTGCAGTTAACAAAGAAAGAGGGAGGAGAAGGAACTTCCTCTTCTTTTTTTTTCCCCTTCCGACCTAAATAATTCCAAAAGCCTCTTAGTGGGGCATCCCTACCAGGCCACGGGGTTAGGCTGTCATGCTGAGGCCATGAAGGGTGAAAGGGGAATTCCTTGGGGACAGCCCCGCGGTGCTGAAATGTAAGTTGGGGTCTGTGTGGGAGGTTGACCTACCCAGGTGTCACGGCCCAGGTCAAGGTAGGAGGGCTTCTGAATGGTAGGATGATCTTGAATAGAATATTAGAATACAGGTAGGGTGAGTGGGCTACCCACACATGTGGGAAGAGGCCAGAGGCATAGCTGAACAGGTTGAGGATGGGACAAGGGACAAATGAAAATGCTAGTGGCAATCAGCAATTTGTTTAGAGGTCTTCCATGACAGGAAGAGAAGTACCAAGAAGAGGAGTTGTAGTGACAGCTGGAAACAATGCCGTACACTAGCACAATGTCAGAACAGATTTAGCACAAATAAGGACAGTCTTGAGGTGCTCTCTTCATATATTTGAAAACCTTGCAAAACAAAAAAATGCTTGTTTTATTTTATCATATAATTTTTTTTCTTAATTTTGAAGGAAAGGTGTAAAACCAATTTTAATAGAGAAGTGTATTTTGACTCAATAGTAGAAGAATTTTGAGCAAACAAAAACCTGCTCGTTGCCTTGTGAAAAGTGAAGCCCCTGTCACAAAAGGGAAAACACAGGACTGGGAAGTCATCCTCATAGCCAAATTCCTGGAAGTGACTCACTTATAGACCTAGGAATTCGAGTAGACGGACCTCCATCTCCCACACATTCTTGGGTCTGTTGTTGTATAAGGTTGTTTGAATAGGAAGAAATAGCCCTTGCCAAATCTTGACTATAGAAGGAAATGAATGACCAATTCTTCCAGATCTACTTAGGATGTTCAGTATTTGAACCACCTATTCTATAGAAATTGAAGAGAAGAAGGCTGAGTACTCGGTACTGTTAGCAGGTTTATTGTTCTTATTGTACTTATCACAAATATGGTTACTTTTGCATTTACAGTGACCAATATCTCATTTGGTTCCTTACATATTATTCTAAACCTGGCTCTCTCTGGTTGCATGGCCGTGAACAAACCAGTTGCCACAGAGGTGTTTGGCGAAGGGGCCTCAGCATGACCCTTTTCAGTTGTATGCTTCCTATGCAGTGGTGACTCCAGTGGCCCAGGGAGTGCAGGACTGATCAGCCACATGGATTCCTTTTGTTACTTTCCTGCTTTCTCTTAGAACATCTTTTTTTTCAGAGACAGTATATTTGAAAGTGGGGAGAAGAGGGAGACAAGAACTCATGCATATTTCCCTAAGATTTTATATTCATGAAAAAAAAAAACTGAACACCTCTTTCTTAGGTACTTATTTAGAAACATATATTGTGAGAGGAGGGAAAAAAATAGATCAGTTGTTAGCAGGTAAGTGAGAAAACAACAGTACTGTTGGTTCTTGCAACCTGCAAATAAGTTCTGCCTGTGGGGAGAGAGGAGGGGAACAGAAATATGATTAGGGTTTGTTGAGGTGATGTTCTGAAGACTCTCTGTGGCCTCCATGAAAAAGCTCTTTACCTATTGTCTGTGGAAAGCATGACCCTTTATAAAATTACTCTCACACTAAAATATTTCCACATTATATAAAATATGAGATGAGAATTAAAGTAGTCTTGCTAGTTCTATCTAAAAATAGGACTTCTGTTTTTTCCTATTGGTGATTTAAACAAAAGTTAAAATGTTATGTCTACCAGTTTGAACAATTCAGTAATAGAGGTTGATAATTCAGTTCAATTTAAGCTTTTAAATTGATTTTCCTTTTGAAAAATTATATATTCTTTTTAATTATGCATGATAGGTACAATGTATTTTGACATATTGTACACACATGGAGTATAACTTCCCATCCTTGTGGTTGTACATGATGTGGAATTACACTGGTTGTGTATTCATATGTGAACATAGGAAAGTTATGTTTGATTAATTCTACTGTCTTTCCTATTCCCATCCCCTCTCCCCTCCCTTCATTCCCCTTTGTCTAATCCAATGAACTGTTCTTCCCTCCTCTCTCCTTTATTGTATGTTAGCATTCACATATCAGAGAGAACCTTTGGCCTTTGATGTTTTTCAAATTGGCTTATTTCACTTAGCACAATAGTCTCCAGTTCCATCCATTTACCAGAAAATACCATAATTTAATTCTTTATGACTGAATAATATTCCATTGTGTATATATGCCACATTTTCTTTATCCATTTATCTATTGAAGGACATCTAGGTTGGTTCCATAGATTAGCTATTGTGAGTTGAGCTGCTATAAACATTGATTGGCTGTTTCACTGTAGTATACTGATTTTAAGTTTTTTGCGTATTTGCCAAGGAATGGAATAACTGATTCAAATGATGGTTTCGTTCCAAGTTTTCCGAGGAATATTCATACTGCTTTCCAGAGTGGTTGCACCAATCTGCAGTGCCACCAACAATGTATGAGTGCATCTTTTTCCCCACATCCTTGCCAACATTTATTGTTGTTTATATTCTTGATAAATGCCATTCTGACTGGAGTGAGATGAAATCTCTGTATTGTTTTAGTTTGCATTTCTCTAATTGCTAGAGATGTTGAACATTTTTTCATATATTTTTTGACCAGTCATATTTCTTCTTCTGTGAAGTATCTGTTCAGGTTATTCATTTTTTTGGTGTTAAGTTTTTTGAGTTCTTTATATATCCTGGAGATAAATGTTGTATTTGAGGTGCATGTGGCAAACATTTTCTCCCATTCTGTTGGCTCTCTCTTCATGTTCTTGATTGTTTCCTTTGCTGTGAAGAAAGAAGCTTTTTAGTTTGATGCCATCCCATTTATTGATCCTTGAGTCTACTTCTTGTGCTTTAGGAGTCTTGTTGAAGAATTTGGTTCCTAAACTGACATGATGGGAGATTTGGGCCCACATTTTCTTCTAGTACGAGAAGAGTCTCTGATCTAATGCCTGGGTCCTTGATCCACTTTGGATTGAATTTTGTGCAGGGCGAGAGCTAGGCATTAAACTAAATTCTGCTACCTATGGATTTCCAGTTTTCCTAACAACATTTGTTGAAGAGACAATCTTTTCTCCAGTGTATGTTTATGATGCCTTTGTCTAAAATGAGATAACTGTATTTATGTAGGTTTGTCTCTGTGTCTTCCATTCTGTACTATTGGTCTTCATGTCTGTTTTGGTGCCAGTGCCATGCAGTTTTTGTTACTGTAGCTCTGTAGTATAGTTTAAGGTCTGGTATTGTGATGCCTCCTGCTACACTTTTCTCACTGAGGATTGCTTTGGCTATTCTGGGCCTCGTGTTTTTCCAAATGATAAACTGATTTTCGAGTGCTAGAGCAAATATGCTTTCTTATGGATGTATGAAACCCAGTGTGGTATATGTAACTAACTAAATTGACCCACAGAATTTATAAGTATTTTGAAGAGAATATAAAAGTCTAGTTTGGTTCCAGTATAAATATAAAATCTTTTATTCTAAGAATTAGAAAATAATTCCTTTAAAGTTGCTTGCATGTTTTTTTTTTTTTTTTTTTGGCGACATGCTGTGAGTAAAAATGTGTAGTTAGTCAATAAGAAGTGACAGAGGTGGCGAGAGTTCTGGGGCAAAGGGGATTAAGACAAAAACTCATCAGACATAGTGCAGTATCCTTTCATGCTTCTTTTCATGCTGTTTTACTCTGTGACCCCAGTGAGCAGGGGAATCTATGTTGAGTTACCAAAATGTTTCTTTTCTGCCTTTTCATTCTTGCTTCTTAAAACTTGTAAAGACAACCAGGCAAGGTGGTAATACCTGTAATCCCAGCTACTTGGGAGGCTGAGGCAGAAGGATCACAAGTTCAAAGCCACCCTGGGCAACTTAGTGAGACCCCATCTTAAAATATTTTTAAAAGGACTGGGGATATAACTTCATGGTTGAGAACTTGCCTAGTGTGGGCCAGGCCCTGGGTTCAGTCCCCAGCACCAGGTGGGGAGAAACATGTGAAGACTCAACTAGATAAAAGCATAAGCTTTGAAAATTAATTTTTCTCACCAATCATCTCATCCCCAGGAATTTTCTAAAGGAGAAACCTTGGTTCTAGTCTTGAAAAGTTTAATATTAGTCTTATTATTAAATAAAAATCATTGATAATAGCCTAAATGTCCAGTAGCTAAGGAATTACTAGGTAAATTATGATGCATCAATTTAATGTGTCCTAATCATTGTGCTTCCATTAAATAAAAATCAGAAGGAGGAGAGCACAAAATGGGAAGATGCTCCTACACTGACTGGAAAAATCAGGAAAAATGTACGTACAATATGATTACAAATACGAAGAAAATCTGTAAGTATATGGAAAAATTGGGGAAGGGAACCAGGCTATTTAAATTAGAATGTGGGAACTGAAGGTCTGCTTCCCTGTTGTAAAGTGTTCTGTGCCATAAATAAAATTCATTTAAAACATGGATTGTGCTGTGAGTTGGGCATTTTGCCAAGGAATAGTCTTGAAGCTGCCCTTCAGACAATGGCAGAGCGAAGGCTCTTACACCCATCTCTTGTGCCCAGAGGTGGACAGTCACACTGTCTGCCAGATGGGTGCAGACTGTATTCCCAGCGCTGAGAGGGCTGCTTTTGCCTGGCAGATTCCTCTTTGAATAGGCTCCACTTCTTGGTCGCTGACTCAGGGTCACTGACTCTAATACCATGAGTCAGTTCACTTGTCACACGTTGGAGGTCAGCCCGGTTTCAAGAATTTACAGCAGACGTTACTCATATATAAACCACACTTCCTTAGTTTAGTCCACGTAAGTACTACACCTCATCAAATGAGCTTTTATTAAAGCCTCATCATTCTTGCTTCTTAAAACTTGTAAAGACAGCCAGGCAAACTTTTAATTTTAGTACAGTTGGGGCAGAATCACGTTTGACTTTCTCTGTAGGTGTCCTTCAATGCCAGGTCTCTGAGGTCACTCACGGACACTCCTTGCTGCCTTAGGTGCCCACACCTCTTCCGTGCAGCTTGCCCATGTCTCGCCTTCAGTGCATGGGCTCCACGTGAACTGCTGAAAGATGTCATTGGTCACTGGAGCTGGGGCACCAGCATCACCTCCAGCACCATCACAGTCCCTCACCCACAGTCATTGACCTCATCGGGCTTCTCACCCTTTCTCTCTGGGCTCTCCCCGTGTTGCCTACTCAGGAGCACAGGGCCTTACCCAGGAACCTTTTTGGACTCCCTGTCACCCAGGCAGCGAACACACACCTCCTTAGTTGAAGCATTAAGAGTCTCCTGTCATTAGGTGCCTCCTTGTTTTCCTTGTCATATATATCTTCTATGCTTTATGCTCATGCAAATCTCTGTGGGACTTCTGTGTCCCTCATCCTAAGGGTCATGAGAGCATTGCCTAGACTATTCCTCAGGCCATTTCTGCTGACAGGGAAACTGTGCTTTCTGGATTGGAGATGGAGAAGACTTTTCCATTGCTGCATACTAAATAACAAGGGCATAGCACTACCTGCCAAGTTGGGCTTCTGTGGCTCTGTCTGATTTGACATAAGTACATACTCCTGGCAAATGAAGATGGCATTCGGAAAGGAGCTTGCTTACGGCATTAATAATGGTGAAAACAGAAGAGAGCCTTATCTGGGGCAGTGGTTATGCTTCCATTCGTGCTCTGCTGCAACACCACTTGTGCAGAGTGTGAGCGAGGGAGAGTGCAAGTGAGCCCGGCGCGGCCTGACATTAGCAGGGGACAGGCGGACAATGAGCACGTGGGTGGTTGTTCAGTTTCTGTTTTCTTTATATCTTTTATCCTCAAACTGCAACCTCCCCCTCATCTAGTTCCTTAAAAAATGTGATACTTTAGTGGATTTTTGTCATAGGCCTCCACTAGGACATTGAAGCTTTCTTTTCCCCATAGCAACAAAAGGCAGAGAATTGTGTTTTTGTTTTTGAGAGGTGTGGTTGCTCAGTTACTCGAACTCACAGCTAATGGTTCTCATCTCATCCAACAGTCGCATAACCAAGAATTGGGTTTTCATGTTCATAAAAATAGGAAATTAAATGTCTTCTGATACTGTGTCAGCTCTAAACATGTCTTTATTCATTCTAGCCAAGTGTTTCTTAAATAGTTTGATCAAGAAAATATCGAGGGAAGTTTGGGTATGAAAAATGGAGTAGTCTTTTAATAATGTAAGGTATCCAGCATATCCTTCTTTGTTATAGTTAACTTTTTATCTGCCCTGTTTCAAAGAGAACTGGAAGTGATTTTCATTTCAAAATATCAAGATAAGCTTTGAAAGGAATAATAGAATTTGAACTTTTTAATGTGTGTAAAAGGCAGTGTTTGCATCATAAAGACATTTTTTCTAAATTCCTTACGCTATTTTGGGAGTAATTCTCTGAGCAGTCAGATTCTTCAGTGTATTTGAGAAACAAAATAGAGTAATCTAGATTCGGGGATAATCTCTTTAAAGTGCATATTATTCTTCCCTATATTTGAACAATTTGTCCAAAGTGCAGTCCGTTCATGTAAGATTTTTGCCTGTTCAGATCTAAGTGGGAATCAGTAGTTTCTTTGTTGGTCACTATGGAAACGAGTCAGCCTATCCTGACTAGCTCTCAGATCATACAGAGGATGCCTGTGTCTCAGTGCACTTCCTCGATGAGCACGCCAGGGCTGGTTTCTCCCTGCCTCCAACTCGTGCCCTCTCGGAGCCGGCACCATGCAGGATGCGCCCCGGCGACCCTCAGCCGTGCACTTCCTCAGCTCCTTTCTGCAGGGCCGTCGGCACTCGACTTCTGACCCGGTCCTGAGGCTGCAGCAGGCACGCCGGGGCTCCGGCTCAGCCACAAAGCTGCTGTCCTCATCTTCTCTCCAGGTGATGGTGGCTGTGTCCTCCGTCAGCCGCGCAGAAGAGAAATCAACTTTCCCTGAGAGAAAAAGTAAAGCTGTCTTTCTTCTAACAGATGTTACGCCTTTGTATCTGTTTAAGAATTTAGATAGACTGTTGTATTTAAACCTTTTAAAATACTGACAATTCTACATTTTACTTTTTACTGTTAGGCTAATAATTTGAATGTATATGTAAGAGGAGATAAACTGAATGTTTTGTGTTTTTTAAATTAAAAATGTAGCTTTTGAACAAAACGTCCCCTTGAAAAGATCTGCTTTTACAGTTTCTTCATCTTCATTACCAGTTTAATGGGTGGGTAGTATTGTGTATGAAAGTTTTTTTAATGTTGGATGAAGAGGATTTAGTACCAGCTCATCATCTACAATCCTGCGATGAGACAGAAACTGTTCCCATGTTACCAATTCCATTTGGAGACTGGGATTTTGAGTCTTCCCTCCTCATATGTTCTAGGAAATTCCGAACGTCCAACCCCAAAGTACACAAAAGTGGGAGAGCGTTTACGGCATGTCATCCCCGGGCACATGGCGTGCTCCATGGCATGTGGTGGTAAAGCCTGCAAGTATGAGAACCCAGCCCGCTGGAGTGAGCAGGAGCAAGCCATTAAGGGTGTTTACTCGTCCTGGTAAGTGGTCCTGCGGGTCTTCCATAGCTGGGCAGGATAAAGGAAGGAGGAATGTGAGCCGGCAGGCAGGGAATGTTGAAGGGGCGGTGTGGACTTTGAAGCTAGGGAACCCACCATCTCTGGCTTTGCATCTAGACCAGCTATCGGATCCTGGCCTGCTCAACTTCAGTGGCTCATCTATAAAATGGAAACAGTTAAGCCAAAACCATAGGGGTTTGTTTTTCAATTAAGTGAAATGATGCATGTAACATATCTTAAATAAATGGGTAATTAGATAACTCTGAAATTTCAGAAATTGCTAGAAATAATTAAAATATTCAGCTATAAGTTTGAGAGAATTATGAGGTGCATATGTAGTTCCTCAGTTTCAGACAGGTAAGTTTTAGCCTTACTTTTATATTGTTCTTATATTCTGTGTGAAAGGACATACTTTCACACAAATACTTGTCAGTCTGCCTTATTAAAAGTGGCAGAAGTTGTCAGCTCAGTTGGCAGCCTAAAGTGTTTGCATTGTTTCTGATGCATAAATGCAGTTAATATCATTCTTAATCATACTGCCTTTTATGAAGTAACAATAAACTAGTCAGTTATACCTTTTTCGATAGAGTGACATCTGAAATTCAGATAATCAAATCACATTTGAAACACACTCAGAGGAATTTACTGTTTAAAGTATTCTAATCGTGAGTTGACTTTATCCATCAAGAATTCATGTTTAAATTAGATATTTGACAACCAGCTTACTGAACTTGCAACCTGTAGATTTTCTTTTTGCATTTGCTAGGTACACTTGTAGTGACATAGTCTGGGGTCCAGTGTTATCATTGTTCTCCACAGACCATATTCAGATCTCACACTGTCTTGCTAATGGTATGACAAAGCAAAATGTTGTTCCTGAGGCACAGTCAGCCAAGTAAATTTCTAGTAGTTTGGTTTTGGCTTTATTGTTAACTAAACCATGTGAGTCTTTTAACCCCTGCTGTCTTCACATTCCATCTCCCCTCATTTTATACTAAGTACTAGTAAATATGAAGGATCCCAAACCTCTGGGGTCAATGGTAATTCTTACATTCCATAGGGAGAGGTATCTTTTTGGGTCCCTCTCTGGTAATCAAATGTCTCTGTCACTCATCAGAGATGCATATGACTCAGAGATTCATGTGACTCACAGCTTGCAATAGACTGCTTCATGTATCTTTTACCAGGACGCTGCTGATAAATTTGAACAGGCCAGACCACAGAGTAAAGCCACAGACCTGACAAGAGTGACAGTCTTTTATCAGGATTCTGTCCATTCATTCATTCATTCATTCATTCATTCATAAACATTTATTCAGCTATAAACCAGGCACTGCACTTGGTGCTTTCAAATTATTAGCATTCATTTTCATAAAACTCATGTGAATTTTTAAAGCCATTTTACTGATGTTCCAGAGAGATGTATTTGCTTCACAGCTAGATGGTAGAAAAGCCAGCATTTAAGCCAAACCCAACTGACTGGAACCCATAATTTTGCTGAATTAATACCTCAGCATTTATTTATAACCATAGGCCAGGATTTATGCTAAAGACTTTGCATCCACATCATGTCAAATTCTCATAACAACCCTGTGAAGCAGTCATTATTATCCCCTTTTAGTACCTTGGTTTAATACCTCAGTTACTGGAGTAACCAGAAGCACCTCCTAGCTGGCCCTCCTCATTTAGTCACTAACCATGGGTAGCTAATCAAGACTGTTACCTTTGCCACCAGCTGAGGTTTCTCCATCATGCCACTGGAATCTTTTGAGAGTGCTTGGACATACTTTGTCAGAGTACATAGTATTTTATGTCCTGAATTTTTTTCTGGGACATTAAGAAGCTTGAAGGGTTCTTAGAGCTGTAATTGTAGTGCAAACTTGAAGCCAGATTTATATAAAACTGTTCTTAGAGAATTTAGAGATTGTAGGAAAAGAATCGTCTCTCCATCCTTGGAGGTTGACATCTGTCCTCTGTGTACCATTTCCTCACCCATCTGCAGGGTTACTGACAGCATCCTGGCCATGGCTCGCCCGTCCTCTGAGCTCCTGGAGAAGTACCACATCATCGAGCAGTTCCTGGGGTGAGTGCTGCTTCACTCACTCATGGCATGTGCCTTCAAGTGAAAAGTGCTTTTGTTTTAAAAATAGGCACTGAAGCGCTTCTTTCAAAAAAAGAAGTTAAAGTTTGGAGAGCAATTAATAATGTTTATTAATGCCAGAGATGATTTGTTTTTTAAAAAGCTCCGGCTCACAGTAAGACTAATTGCTCTTTTTTCTTCAAGTCATGGCATAAAAACAATAATCAACCTGCAGCGTCCCGGTGAGCACGCTAGCTGTGGGAACTCTCTGGAACAAGAAAGTGGCTTCACGTACCTTCCTGAAGCATTTATGGAAGCTGGCAGTAAGTTCTTTCCTACCTTTCTCTCCCTGAGTTATCAAGAGCAGTACTCAGAGACTTTTGTCTGCTAAGCTCCGAGGTTAAAAAGGTGACAGAAGTAAACACTGCCATGTAGCAGGGCTCACAGAAAAGGAAGACGGGCTAAATCTGATCGTAAAGGATGCTGTCATTCTTTGGGATTACTTGACCAAGCACAGGGTTTCCTGTTCCTGTGAGAGGGATGCTGGGAGGACACCCTGCAGGATAAGGCTCCCA
The DNA here is from genome assembly GCF_902686445.1 of Sciurus carolinensis. Lineage (NCBI taxonomy): Eukaryota > Metazoa > Chordata > Mammalia > Rodentia > Sciuridae > Sciurus > Sciurus carolinensis. The sequence continues at coordinate 9,667,559 of NC_062227.1, forward strand.
TTCACTCACACCTGCAGTGTGTTGGACACGCTTGCCTCATTCCATCCTCACAGTTGTGCAATACAATTGTGATTTCTGTTTTACACTTGAAGCCACAGAGGCCTAGAGAATAACTTGCCCAACATCTTGGAAATGGCAATTAGTATTAGAAGCTGGATGTGTTCCTCATTTTACTGCTGCCAGCATATTTTTGTGACAATCCCAGATGCTCCTCAGTCACAGGAACTTTGAGGATCCCCTCAACACATGTTATTCAAACCAGGTTGAACAGGATAAACATGCAATCTGAGCTTGTTTTTAAGATGCTTATGTCTTGCTTTTTCCCTTTTTTTTCAATTCCGGGTAGAAAAATCTGAATATACCACCTTTAGTCATTTATCAGTCATTTAGACACATTTCTGTGCTTAAACAAAAATGAATGCTTTACCTCCACAGAGGGGTAACTTTAGCATGGGTCATTGACTTTATTAATTTGTAATTCTACTTTTTCATAATTCTTTCTGGCTGAGTGTCAGCAAGAAATGTCTTAATATAGAATGTGAGAGAGGTTAACAGATTTAACTGGAAATGTAAAGGGGACTTGCTTTCTTCCAGGTTGGAATAACTCTAGTGAAATGTATGTACCTTATAGCTGCATACTTTCCGTGAATTCACTCATTTTCTTCAAATGTCTTTGCAAGTATTTTTTTCTTTATACTAATTTTGTTTTTCCTTTCTCTTTTCCATTGCCTAGTTTATTTCTACAATTTTGGATGGAAAGATTATGGTGTAGCATCTCTCACCACCATCTTAGATATGGTGAAGGTGATGACATTTGCATTACAGGAAGGAAAAGTAGCCATTCATTGTCATGCAGGGCTTGGCCGAACAGGTAAATCTACAGGGTAGTTTTATTGTCTTATAGGCATTTAAATATGTAAGAAATAAGCAACACATTTTTATACATAATGTCTTTTAATAATGTAGATTTTCTTAACCAAAATAACAATGAAAATAGCAAGCATTGTTTCACCCACTACTTTCTAAACATTTTATATTTGCTCTCTTTTAAAATCTTTAGCAACAGTGTAAGCTGAAAAAAACTGCACTTTGAGAGAACTTAAGCAATTTGCTGCATTTAGTTAATGCCAGGGGTAGCTTTATATCCATTGACGGTCTTACTTCAAAGCTCATGTGCTCTCTGCTTTTAGAGGTATAAGGTTGTGTTTGTGAAGAGAGTTTCTCTTTACATAGAATTCTCTATAGAAATTAGTGATTTTACTTAAAGATTCAGTGGACTCTCATTTTACTGCTGGTCTGAGGGCAACAATGAAGGCCTTATGGTCAATGTCTTCATTGTCATATGGCTCAATCTGACCAAACCACCTGCAGCTCAATTCCATCCACAGGATACTAGGTAGCTGCTAGGGGATTTCCCATCTGCCTAGGAGCAGCCTGAGAGATAGGACTCTGTCCTGCTCAAGATGGATAGCTCTTTGGGTCCAGCTGACATGTTGCTGTTCCTGGACATTGCACTTGATAGTTCTGCAGATACTTTATCCTTGAACTAAAGATGTGCCGTGTCCTAGTGAAAACCATATTGTGCCTTACTACAAACTGGAGAGCATGTAGCTTTCAGAGGTTGATTTCATGTGTAAAAAGATGTTCACAAACTTGTGAATTTCATAGGTATCTTTGATTTGCCTTTTACTTTATTAGTCAATTATTGTTTTTGAAAAGATTGATAATTATCTAGTTACTTGTCTTAATTAGATGTTAATTGGTGTTAATATTTACACTGGTAAGGCTGGCTTATCTCATGGTCTGGAAAAATACAGATTAATATAGACAGAGTCTACAAGAAGGATTGTCAGGAAGAAAAGTAGGTAGTGAATATGAATAATCTCCAAAGAGATGTCCAAATAAGGAGAGGACTCCACTGGAGCATTCTGGTGGTTGATGGCAAAGATGGCAGGAGTTCAAGTCCAAAGTGGTTGGATGGATCGGTCGAAAATTTTCAAGAGCTGTTCAGAGTGGAAACAGAAGCAGACTTGTTTTCTTCCAGGTTGGAGTTCCAGGCACAAGGCTGATGGGTAGACCAGATTCCAGCTCTCTCAGTAATGCCTCTCCCACTCCATGCCTCCTCACCTGCCAGCTCTGTGCTAGCCCTTCCTTGGGGTATGCAGGTGACTAACTTAAAGGGAGGGACTACCACACAGATCTGTAAATAAAAGTTTATTCAATAAGAGAAGCACAATAATAAATGCCTGTACACGAAGTTACAAAGTTATCCTTGTAATTGTCCTTCAAATGTGCCTGTGTTTATATGACTTCTTAACATGTATTCAAGTTTTAAATCATCAAAGAAGGATAAATAAAATCAATAAATGATGGACTGGGGCTGTGACTCAGTGATGAAGCACTTGCTTAGCATGTGTGAGGCACTGGGTACGATCCTCAGTGCCACATAAAAAAATAAACAAATAAAATAAAGGTGTTATGTCCATCTGCAACTAAAAAAAATTTTTTTAAATCAACAAATGAAACTATAAGCTTTTCTAATAACAATCTTCCTTTTTTCACTATTTAGGTGTTTTAATAGCATGTTACTTAGTTTTTGCAACAAGAATGACTGCTGACCAAGCAATTATATTTGTGCGGGCAAAGCGACCCAATTCCATACAAACCAGAGGACAACTGCTATGTGTACGAGAATTTACTCAGTTTCTGATTCCTCTCCGCAGTATCTTCTCTTGCTGCGATCCCAAAGCACATGCTGTCACATTAACTCAGTATCTAATTCGACAGCGTCATCTGCTGCATGGTTATGAGGCACGACTTCTGAAACATGTGCCGAAAATCATCCACCTGGTCTGCAAATTGCTGCTGGACTTGGCTGAAAACAGGCCAGTGGTGATGAAGGACATGTTGGAAGGACCTGGACTATCTGCTGAAATCGAAAAGACTGTGTCTGAGATGGTCACGGTGCGACTGGATAAAGAGTTACTGAGGCACAGCAGTGTGGCATCAGACCCATTTAATCCTGCTGCAGTGGTGGCAGAGTTTGAGAATCAGGATGTGATTCTTTCCAACGAGCAAGAGTTTGACCCCCTTTGGAAGAGGCGGAATGTCGAGTGCCTTCAGCCGCTGAGCCATCTGAAAAGGCGACTCAGCTACAGTGACTCAGACTTGAAGAGGGCGGAAGTTCTCCTGGAGCAAGGGGAGACTCCATGGACTGTGCCTGCCCAGGACTCGCTGGGCCATAACCTCCAGCAGCAGAAGCCCGTCAGACATTGTTACGTCCCACCATCTCCAGAACTCGAGTTGCAAAAGGAGGCACTGGTTCGCAACACATTTTCTTTCTGGAGTCACTCGAAGTGTGGAGGTTTGGAAGGACCCAAGGATGATGAATCACCACTTTTCTGTAGGAGAGACATTCCAAAGGAAGTACAACGAAGTAGAACCTTCTCTGTGGGTATTTCAGGTTCATACAACCCTGGGGAACCAGTTACACCCAGCTGTGCCAATGTCCACAAGGATGTAAACCCTTCTCATCAGCAGGCGACCCACTGTCATCCTGAACCGCACGGTGGTCGGGGCCGAGGCTCTGTGGAGGAGGAAGGCAGGACTTGCTGCAGCCCTCCTCCAGGCTGTGGCTTCAGTCCCAAGACTCAGTGCTTGGTTGGACATGAAACCCAGAACAGCAAATGCCTATCTGAAGCGTTGCCGCATTCTGACTTGCCATCTGAATTGAGCGTTGAAGCGAGGAGAATACTTGCAGCCAAAGCCCTGGCAAATTTAAACGAGTTTGTAGAAAAGGAGGAAGTGAAAAGGAAGGTAGAGATGTGGCAGGTATTTGAATTTCATTTAATTATATATGTTCAGGAAATAAGTCAGAGCAAAAATATGATGCATTATTGCAGACTTATTTGTTATAAAAATGTGTTTACATCACACTTAACTTTTGAACTTTAGGTTTCTCAGATCTGATGTGATAAAAGTGGCAGAGTAGTTGTGTGGTTTCATTTAAATCTCTGTGTGCCTGAAAGTACTTAAGACCCTGCTTAGTTCTCGCTGGGTTTGTGGGGGCAACCAGCTTTCAAAAGATGGCATTAGGAATTGAATCAGACTATCTCTAACCTGAGCCTAGCACAGAACCACACAGAACCACCGACCTTGAGACAGATAGACAGACATAAATAATTTCGCAAATCTCATTGGCACCAGTGTTGAGTGAGGCCTGCCTGTGTGGTCACCTCTCCTTCAGACTTGCTGATCCCCTTCCAGTGAGGCCACTGTCAGCATTCAGGAGAGCAAATAGGAATGACCACAGACCACCATGGTGCTGTTAGTTTTATCTGAAAGGAGGATTTTGAGGTCCATTTCTTGATTTTTATTTAAATTACAATGTGAAATTTTAAATTTTAATCCCCCTTTGTGTTATATTTTCACTAGAAAGACAGTGTTAAGTTGGCTGCACTCTCGTTGCCCTAACTGATTCAAGCACCTGGTCCAGGGAAAAGATAGGCATTATAAACCCAGTTATCAGAAACAGGCAGACTGCCCCGACATGCAGCTGACCTGAGGACTGATCAGTGGATCTCAACTTATCAGCCTGTAATCTACTTTAGTAGTTACTCTTCATATTATACTATTAATTAAAGAAGGCATTTACATTTCTAAGAGTTCTAGTATCTCTTCAAATGTAGAGGCATGAAAATTAAGTTTGAATCTGTATGAGGGGAGGAGGGAATTTTGATAAAAATCCATCTGAATTACAGTATTTTGCCTAATAGTTAAATGTATTATTTTCTTCCAAGATGAATTTTCTTTATTTTATACTGCAAACTGAAAAAATCTTTCATTCAGTCAGTAAGTATTTCCTGTGTGTTACTGTGTCAAGAGTTAACAAGCAAGAGAGTCTTCTGTTTTAGATAAAGAATGTGGTGCCCCCACCCTTGGGTCAGCCCCACATGGCCTTCAGCCAAGTGCGTATGTGAGCTGTACCTGTACTGATGGCCCAGACTTGGTTTGGGACAGACTATTTCAACAAGTAGCATGTACCAAAAGCATTTTCTGGAGGTGAACATAAACCTTTGAGATAGTTCCCCTCCTCCATTTTTCTTTTTAGATTTTATTTTATGTCTTTCAGTAATTTTTAAAAATTAAATTCTGGAAAAAAGAAAACAAACATTATTTGAATAGTATACTGCTGCCTGTGCCTATAATAGGCCCTTTATCTTAATTCATGTGATTTTTACAGAAATCCTTTGAGGCGAATGATATTATTTATAGATTCCTTGTTAATCTTATGAATTCAGTATCCCAGTTGAGGAAATTAAGGGTCATAGAGGTTAAGTGACTTGCTCAAGGTCACATGGCTTGAGAACAGACCAGCGATGATGAGCGCAGCTCACATGTTTAATATTTTCCATTATATCCTATGTCTTCCCCCCCATCCCCGGGAAAGTCTCCGGGAGGTTGTTAACGTGATCATTTCACTGAGAAGGCTTTTGAGTAGCATCAGTTCTGTCCAGCTTGTCTTCTCATAAGCTACGTAAAGCTGAACCAAAAGCTTCTGTTATATACATGATCTGTGGGATGGGAAGGAATGCAGACAACTAAATCATTGGTCGGTTTATAAGATAATAAAGAAAACCTCGTGCTGGAGGGCTCTGTGGCACAGCAGACACAGCTGGAATAAGGCACACTAGGTGGAACACCTCCTTTGCCATTTTCCAGCTTTGGAGCTCCCGGGTGAGTTTTTTCATCTCTCATTCATATCTGTGAGCAGCCTCCCTCTGGAATTGCAGTGAAAGTTAGAATAAGTCAAGTGTTACAGTTTATGTCCCACAATCAGTGTACTGCAAACATCAGATGGGTGAGTGGGCCGCAGTTATTAACACTTACCATTACTGCACAACTACATTCAATTTACTAAAACGTAAATCTGATCCCCATCAGAAATTAGTTAAAATTCTATTTAACTTTTACCTAGCCCTCTGTGAGGTCAAGTTTTAAAATCTCATGCTCAAGTTGCTCCAGGTGTTTGGAGTATTAGCAGGGCTTCCTAGTTATTTTCACCCTAGAAAGTTCCAGGATGCATGGCTTGTTATTCGATAAATTTTACATAGAATTCTAAAAAGTCATTTGAAAGAAATACATATACCATACCTAACCAATTTGCATTCCCCTTTTTTCTTCTTTTTTTTCTTTTTAATGCATTCTGAAGTTTTAATCAAAAGCTTTGCCTGAGATCCCAGGTTAATTTATAAATATCCCCCTATTTTTACTTTTACATCTATCATTCTGCTTCATTGCAATCAGTACTTCTGTTTTGTTCATCTGAAAGGAAGACTCCCTCTTCCTGAACTGCCTGTGTGGTCAGCACCAGCGCCTTATGAGTCAGAGCGTGACCTCTGCAGAGGGAGACTGAGGCTTGGAGAAGTTCCCTGAGTTAGCTCAGTGCCTTGACCTGGACGCGTCGGGGCTGGGGTGATACCAGCCTGCACCCCAGAGCCTGAGCCTTCCCTCTGCTGAGCAGCCATGCATCCAGCGTCAGCCCATACGCCTCTCCGCCTTGTCTCTGTGTCTGTCTGTATTTCTCTTTCTCTTCCTTTTTAGAAAGAACTGAATTCCCGAGATGGAGCTTGGGAAAGAATATGTGGTGAGAGAGATCCTTTCATCCTGTGTGGTTTGATGTGGTCTTGGGTGGAGCAACTAAAGGAGCCTGTAATCACCAAAGAGGATGTGGACATGCTGGTTGACAGACAAGCAGATGCTGCCGAAGCCCTGTTCTTATTAGAGAAGGTGAAGTAACTGTTGGGCCAGCTCATGAACGTGACTTAGGCCCTCAAGACAAGTTTCACACACTTAAAAAATGCATTACAAAAGGCGAACTCATGTACAATCTCATATCTAGGTCTAGTTTATTAGTTGTTCCAAGGTAAGAGAAGAAATTGAAGGTACTGAGGTACTGAGAAAGTAGCTCAATGCTTGCCTAGTGTGTGCAAGGTCCTGGGTTCCAGCTCCAGCATTGCAAAGAGATAGAGAGAGAGAGAGAGAGAAATTAATCCACAGCATAAACATTTAGAAAATACAAAAAATTAAAAACTTTCCATAATCCTAGAAGAGTCATATCAAATATTTTCAAATCTTTTAATCTTGTCAATATATTTTATTTTAATAAAAATTATTTTAGCATATAATTTTATATTTCATTTTTGCTCAAAAGTATATTTTATAAATCCATGTTATTTATACAAGTAGTATAAGCTTCTCATAAATATTGACTGCAGTGGGGGTGGAGTTCTAACATAGGGATATGTCATGAACCCCTTTTTCACTGCTGAATATGTTTCAACTTAGGTAGTATGAACATGTACATGTGAAAACTATGAGGTAGGTTGGAATATACACTGCCTTGTAGTTTTTAAAAGGGATGGTGCCATATATATACACATACTATATATAATTTATATATTATAAAATGTAGAATGAAAAAAAATAGTTATGGTAGGTGACTTCAGGGAATAATACTAGGGAAAATGGATCTAGGGAGGAAGAGAAACTTACTTTCATTTACAATGCTTTCATACAATTCAGTATTTTAAACAATACAGAGATACTAAAATTTCTGTTAAAAATAGGTTTTTTGTTTTAGGAAACAGTGTTGTCACATAACAACCTTGAGTTACTTAGTATAGTGCAACGTCTCATTGTTTTTAAAATCTCTCCTTGTTTCCAAATCTCCACTAAAAATCTGTGACTACACACACACAGACGTACCCTCACAAACATGCGTGCACACAGAGACAACACACAGTCATGCAGTGCACATCTTTTAAGAAAAGATTTTTCCTGTATCTGGAGTCCTTTTCTTAGGGTATTTTTTTTTTTTTTCAGCAGTTAAATTTCAGAGATAAAACAGGAGAGGGAGATAGGAAGGAAATTAACTTGTGGGGCAGCTACAGGCCAAGCCCCTCAGGAAGTCATTTCCATGGCTCTTCTGTTCATCTGGATAGTGCTTGGAGATAGAGGACCCCTCTTACAGACAAGGCAAGGTGAAGCAACTTGCTCAAGGATCCTGGCATGTGTCACAGCAGGATTCAAACTCAGATCTCCTTGGCACAAACCCACACAAGCTCTGTCACATCAAACGGTCACACCCATTTTATCATAATTTACCCCAGCCCATATGTACAGAACATTTACATTCTTTCAGGTTCTTTACTTTCATAAGTATCATTGTAATGATAATTTCTGTTTGCAGGTCTTTCTGTATTTCATATTTTGCTCTTAAATTTCTAGAAGTTGAAATTGTGGGTTACGTCTTGGATATATACCGTTCAAGGTGATGGAGCATCTCCTTTGTTGAGGTGGGCAGTCCCCAGCAGTCAAGTCAATAGACCCATCCTTATCAGGTCTTACCTCCTCAGGCTGGGCTGCCTCTCTAGGTATTGCTTAAGGGGACTGGTCTCTCCCTTTCTGCATCTGCCAACCTCTCCCTGAAGCATCTACAGCAGGCTGGGCACACAGGTACTTGCCTGGTGCCCAACAGATTAGTGCACAGATCACCATGATGTGTCAACATCTACTAGCCAAACTGAAATGATTACATTCAGAAACAGTAAGAAGGGGAAAATCTATTCAGTACACTGCAGGAGAAACATTTGGTTTTTGCACTGATCTTCAGATTCAGTTGTACTTTTTTGCAGTAGGTAACTACCTTTGATACTGTATCCTGAAAGGTTTTCAGATTTTATTAATACCTAACAGTAAATACTTGGTAAATACTTGGTAGAGGTCTTGGTAGGTACTTCAGCATTTGAGATTGATTGTTGGGTCACATCATTTCATTGATTGTTGGGTCACATCATTGATTGTTGGGTCACAATTTCTCATTTTATGATTTATGGAGACATTTTTCTTTTTCTTTTTCTTTTTTGGTACCAGAGATTGAGCTCAGAGTGCTCAAACACTGAACTACATCCCTTGTCCCTTTTTTATATCTTAGAGACAGGGTCTCACTAAGTTGCTCAGAGCCTCTCTGAGCTGGTGAGACTGGCTTTGAACTCGCAATTCTCTTGTTGGAGGCATTTTTCAAACGAGTTTTTGTTTTCAATTTCTGCACAACAGGGACAGCACCAGACCATCCTTTGTGTGTTGCATTGCATAGTGAATCTGCAGACACTTCCCGTGGAGGTGGAGGAAGCTTGCCTTGCCCACGCCATTAAGGCTTTCACTAAGGTGGGTCCAACTCTTCCTACCCCTTTCCACAGCAAATCAGCAGCATCTTTGTAAATCAGAAATCCAGAGGTCACCTTCCTCCTCTAAAATAAAATATTTAGCTGTGTTTCCCCGTAATGGAAATGTCTTTGGCATTCCTGTGAATAGTTGCAGAGTTGGAGCCAAAAAAATTAAAAGTTTCCAGTGATATTAGGAAAAGCTGAACTAGGGCTTTTTTGAAAGAGATCGTTGGAACAAAGAGCTTTTATATAGAAGAAAGGAGAAACAATTGGGCATTAAGTATTTTTAAATCATGTGCCTTGTAGGAGTCAGAGAATGTTTTCTTGTTGAGCCAGTTCTACCTTGGGCTTAAACAAGAAACCATCTATTGAGCATTAAACATCAACATAGCTGATTTGGTACTGTGTCCTGGTTGGCAGATCCTAAGCAAAGAGTAAAAAAAATATCTCCTTTCTGTGCACATCCTTTTGGCTTGCAGCAGTATTTCCTGGCTGAAGAGAGAAGCCAGGTTCATGCCAAGAGAGAATATCACCCTCACCCTTTCACCTAGTTTGTTATCTGTCACACGTGATATGAATATGTCATTAAACAAAAAGCTCAGCTTTTGAATGGTCACATCTATGGTAAGCATGGATGATAATAGCACTTAGTATTTGTGCTCATTCATACATTGTGAAGAGTCTTCATTGTTAATATTTGTCCAGTCTTCTTCCCTTCAGCTCTTTCCAAAGTGATATCCTTGTTACAGGCTCCCTTGTGCCTCCTCTGGATTTTATGACCTTAAGCACTCAACATCCTTTCAATCTGTTTTCTGCAACTCACGTGGTCCTTTATATCTGTATATACATTTCAGTAGCCTGAGGAACTACTCATCCATGGGAAGAGGGTTGTAGTTTGGTATTTAAGAAAGTCAACAAGTTAAACTGTTACTAGTGTTAGTAAGGATTTTTTGCAAATAGGATAGTGGTTTAGATAAAATCTATAAATTGGACATACGAGAAAAATCATTAGTTTTGGCCTCTCAGAAAGCAGGAGGAATTCTTTTGGCCTTTTAAGGGAATACCAATGAAGAGTTAGATGTATCAGTTGTTCAGAATCTGTCTATAAGTGAGAAGATATCCAACCATGGGTCTCTGCATCCATGCGTAGTCCGATGATCTAGGCACTGACAGCTCTCCTTGAAGGGCAGAAGACACTTTCTTCTGCCTTCCCATGTGATGAGACAGTGTTTCCCTCCAGTGCAGAGACTGGCAGGTTGGCTTGCAGCTCCCTTATAAAATATTGGGATTTTGTGGCGAGGGGTATAGCTCAGTGGTAAAGCACTTGCCTAGTAGACATGAAGCCCTTGGTTCGATTTCCAGGACTGCGAAATAAAGGCAGAGATATTTCCTAGAATTGGGGCTCCTCAGAACTTTGGACTGTGTAGAGGAAAATGGGGCGGGAGGAGGTGGGGAAGGAAAGATAGTTGACTGAGACATACATCATTACCCTATGTTCATGTATGAGTACGTGAGTGGAGTGAATCTACATCGTGTACAACCATAGATGAAAATGTTGTACCCCATTTGTGTACAGTGGATCAAAATGCAGTCTGTAAAAAGAAAGGAAGAAAGAAACAGTGAATGAATGAATTGGGGCTCCTCATATGTGACACAAAAGTCTCTGCTGTTCAGACTCTATCTGGGTCCTTGAGTTGCCCCTATGGGCTCGGAGGCTAAGAAAAACCCACAAGAGTGCAAAGCACGTACCACCAGGAGTAGAGCTGTTTGTCTCTGACCCAGGAACTTCATTTCTTCTGCCCATGTCCCTGACTGGCAGGCAGGTAGGGTAAAATCTCGATCCTCTGCAGTTGTAGAATCTATCTGAGAAGTGATTCCAAAATGAGAGAATCTGTGAGCCTGAGATCCTGATTCTCTCTCAGTCAGTGAATCACACATTAGCTTGGGAATGGTGCAGGGGCTTGCTCTAGTTCTCAGCCCTTCCATCACTTCTACGTCCTCATCTCTGAGTTTTGTCTTAACCCAAAATATGGCAATATGCCCAAATCCGGGCAAGGAAGCCAAGAATGTTTACATGGTTCCTTCCCAGCAAAGAGAAAGAACTAACTTTCTCTAAGGTTTTTATGTGGACAAAACATGTACTAGATGCCCATAGGTATTACATTTCATTTATTCTCACAAAAATTCTAAGTCATTGGGTATTGTGGTCTCTATTTTGTAGAGGAGAAAATTGAAACCCAGAGAAATTATGAGATGGGGATACATAGCTGCTAGGGTCACCCTGACTCTAGTCCAGAGTGACTGTAGGGCCTCTTAGCTCCACACTTACCACTGATGTGCTTTGTTGAATACAGGAGACTTTCTTACAACATCAGTGATTAGCTTTTAAATTAAAAATGCAGTTCACACTCACTGGTGACTTTCTTCATGATTTTGGTGTATGCGATTATATAAAATATGCAGGCACTAGATTTAAATTTTGAGTTTTCACTCATAAGTTTGGTACTGACACAATTAGCAAATAGTTCTAAAGTAGCCTGTCAATTAAAATGTGTGAAATTTATTATATGTATTTTTTTAAAGCTATATATAATGTTGTTTATATAGTCTTAATATTTTTCTACTCCCATTTTTCTCTCCAAATAGCAACTAGTTAAAATTCTTTATGTTATAGTGGCTGAATAGAAATTTTCTTTGCCACCAGGTTAATTTTGATTCTGAAAATGGACCAATAGTTTACAACACCCTGAAGAAAATATTTAAGCACATTCTGGAAGAAAAAAGAAAAATGGCAAAGGATAGTCCCAAGCCAGGCCTCTTGTGAAGCTGAATTTCTCCTTGTGATGAATAATGATCAAGATGGCATTTCTGTTCACATGTGAATAAGCTGAAGTTTGTGGAGCTACTTTTTCTCATAGCACTTTATTTTGAAAGCTGTTGGCTTGTGCTGAGAATGATTATTCTTATTTGGAGCAGTTATTTATTTTAAAATATCCTTGAGCTATGTGTTAGTCTTGAAAAAATTGCCATAAAGTTGGTGCCACTTTTTTTTTATTTATTTGACTGAATTAATATTGTTGTATTAACCTTTTAAGTATGTGTGTTTACATCCTTAATTCTTTTTGACATTTTGGAAGAAGGTAACTCTTCTCCCCAAAACATTTATTTTCTTGGTAGAACTTTTCCTAGAGACTTTACCAAATAGATAGTTTTAGTAGTAAAACTTCACGGTGTGTGCATCCCCCTGGACACGACCTAAGAAAGTCACCAAGTGTCTTAAACTGTTTTATATTTGTTACTAAGAAGGCTATTAATACATTTTAAAAGAACTTTTTAAAACTTTGTTTGAAATTTCTTGGTTTTCTTTTTATAAATGTGTCAGAGTTTCAAAGTGTATTATTTTTCAAAGCGATGTAGTTTTACTTTAGTGGATAGACTGTGAATTGACTGTGAATTTTTACTTGTAGAAAGTGGGCTTGCCCTTTGTCAGGCTCCCAGATGACCTCCCCAGGCTTGGCCGTCACAGGAGGCAGGAGCAACACACCAGGCCTTATTCCTACTCCCCGGAGTTGCTGCTGCGCCAAATCACATCCTTCAGAGGAAGTGGGGTCCGAGTGGGCAGTGTGGGAAGTTGCTAAGGAGCAGGACTTGCCTTTGTCCTCCCAGGGACTCCACAGAAAGCACAGCTGTGCTGGGGCAGGGCTCCAGGCCAGCCCTGCTCTCTCCAGGCGCCACAGCCACTCTGCAAAGGCGACTGAGAGCCAGAGTGGCCAGGGCCTGCCGGCCTGCTTGGGCTAATACCCCATCCGCACAGACAATGGCCCAGCACAGGACCACACTCCCAAATGGCGTGTGGAGTTCCACAGGCCCACTTATCTCAGACCTCTGGCTTTGGCTGCTTTTTTGCTATGAGAATTATAATTTTGAAATTAAATTTGACCCCAGGTTGCATTCACCCTAACTGGCTTCAGATAAGAAAGGGTGACTGCCTAAACTTGTTTCTTATAGGCCAAACTATCAATCAGCACTTGAAGCCATAACTTTTATTTAAATTAAATTAATATGTGGAGTAGCAAAGGCCAAAGCACAGAAAGGATACTAACTTTTTCAGTAAAAGTCACATTAATCAGACCAATTTCAAACTAAAGAAGCTACTACTTAATTTTCAAGATGGAATTTCAGGGGAAGCAAGACTAATTTAAAACGAATGAAATTTCTCCAGCTTCTTCATTTCTGAATTATGGGTCTAGCACATCAGACAATATGTCATTACCAGTCTCACTAACTCTAATGGCAAAGGCTAACTACAGTCTTCTTCCACTGAATTTTCTTAGGAAATCAAATCCAACAGTCATTGCCAAACTGGCTTTCCCACTCCTGAAATGTCTAATTTTTCAAGTGCCTACCCTTGGAAAGAAGAAGAGGAAACAATTGCATTTTATCCAAAGTACATTATAAAAAAAATTTTTACCAAAAAAAAGAAAAATGCTTGTCCTCACCTCCATCAACCTCAAGTGGGCAAGTGACACCGCAGCGCTTTTTATCAGCTTTTTTTTTCTTTCTTGTTTTGACCAAAAAATCCAGCTAATTGCCTGTGTGTCCAAAATACTTGTTTCAAATTATAGAATAGTCATGTTTTGACCATAGCACTGCACATATGAAAATCCAGGTCACTAGCCTTACAGGAGATGATCTGGCTATGTACAAGTGTTGTATTTATTTGAATAAAAGTGAAAAGAAAAACCCATGACCTCGTCTTGTACTTCTTCACCTTGACACACTCCTTGGCTCGTGCACACCCTAACAGTAAAGACAATGTTGTGCCCTTAGATTATCCTGATGGGCAGATTGAGTTGTAGCCTGAGCAGTCAGCTAGCCAAACTCGAGTTAGTCCCAACTCTGTCCTTCAGTTGGTTCACAATGACCAAGGAGGGAGGGTGAATTCTAAAAGAAATGGTTGAGGAAAATCTCTAGGCCAACAAGATTCCTGCCTTCCTATATTTGAATAGATGAGGAGTTCTTCACAGCCCACAGGAACAAAACCTCACATACTGGGAGTTTTAATGTTGCAAAATTCAGCTTAACAGAAATCAGAAGGTTGAGAGCACACACACATTAAGAACTTGCTACCCTAGGCCAACCACATGAATTACCTCCATTCTCTTGATACACTTTGATAAGGCATTATTCATATTTATATGATGAAAGACACCATGTCTCATGAACTCTCCCCACTACACCCTCCTTCCTACTGGTGCTGCCTGCGTATAGGACTTTTTTTTAAATATTTTTTAGTTGTTGATGGACCTTTTGTTTATTTATATGTGATGCTGAGGATCGAACCCAATGCCTCACACATGCTAGGCAAGTGCTCTACCACTGAGCCACAACCCCAGCCTTGCCGATGATAGGACTTAACCAGGAGGAGCTGCCCAGCCTGGAGCGCCCACAAAGACCTCAGAGTCCCTTTCAGCACTAGATTAGAGAGCACCTATTATCCATAACTCGGGTGGAAATTGCACACATCTTCTGTTCTGGGGAAAATGCTTAGCCAACTGTTTCTGAAATGTGATGGTCTGTAGCATATGACATTTAGAGAAAGTGATTTCTTGGCACTTGGTTTTTCCTACTCCAGAGAGCTTGCTATGCCCTTTGGGAGGGATTGCTGCTGGTAGTAGAGCTTTGTTTATTTGCGTGACTCACAAATATGCTGATTTACTTAGTCATGTTTTCAACCAGCTTCCCAGTTTAATGTGAGAATAAGTATGTGCTGTGTCACTCCTGATTTCATGAAAATAATTGTATATCATAATTCAGTAGAAAGTTTTTCCATTTTCTCTTAGATGAAGAATACTTGCTTATAAGCTTGGATGCTATTTCAGACTATTCTCTAAGATGTCAAAAGAATATCCAGGGGCAGTGTGTTATAGACAGAGTGCATGCCCCAATTTCTTGACATCTTAACCCCCCCAAATAATGTTAAGGGTTGATTAAAAGGGTTTACTCATAGGACCCTTGTTTTTCCAAATTAAACAATGTATTTTCAGAGCAGGTAAATCAAGAACAACATTCCTTTTGGCGATTTTTGTTTTTATAAATGTGGCCCAATGTTAGCATATTACCTAAGGGAATCTTCTTCATGCTAGATGGTTGAAAATTATTTACCAAAACAAAGTGCAGGAGAGAAATTTTAAAAATCCTGCTCCTTAATGCTATTATTTCTTTTTAAAATATGCTTTCAGGCATGAGTTGATCTCTGATTAGCCCAGTAGTGACAATAAAATTGATGTATAAATAATCACAATGGACTCAAGTCAGTAGTAGAATTTGATGAGCCTTCATTCTAAGCAATCCAGTCACTAAAAATAATGTCCCAGTATGATTTAAACATCACAACACCGATTGTAATTTAAAAATTTCATGGACCCACTCCAATTAAACAGTGAGAGAAGGTTGCCTCTTTTTTTATTAAAATGCAAAGATGTCTTATCCTTAACCTTTCCTGTTTTGGGGTGACAATTATATTTTTAAAATGGGTTCTTATTTACCTGACCATTAGGTTGCAGTTTGTCTCAGTACCCTTGGGTTTTGATTTAGTGAATTGCTTTATTATTTTCTTTCTCTTCTTAGTTGGGCACGAGCACACCTGTAATCCCAGTGACTCTGGGGGCTGAGGGAAAAGGATCTCAAGTTCAAAGCCAGCCTCAGCAACTCAGCAAGTTTCTTGGCCCTAAGCAACCTAGCAAGACCCTGACTCAAAAAATAAAAAGGGCTGGGGTTGTGGCTCAGTGGTTAAATACCTCTGGATTCAATCCCTGGTACCAAAAATAAGCAGGCTTTGATTTAGACTGGTTCATATTTAATGACCATTTTCATAGGTAATAAGAATTTGCCAGATAATTGGTCATTTCTTATGGTTCAACCTAGTATTAAACTTAATGTTCCTGGGCCTGGTAGATGACATTTCCTAAAGTTTGGTAAAGTCTTGATTAGATCGATTATTTTCCAGCAGAGCCTGTATGCTCACAGATTTCCAACAGAAAGGCAAGAGAGCTTTATAAAGCTTGCGTTCTTTCAGCCATAGGATTGTGCCTCCTGTGTGCTTGGCCCTGAGCTGATACTAGGGATACATAGGACTCGTTTAGTCAGTCAGTCACCCCCTTATCTAGGAGTCAAGTTCCTGTGGTTTGAATGTGCCCCCAGAATTCATGTGTTAGAAACGTGACCTTATGGGAAGTATTTAGGTCATGAGAACTCCATCGTGAGCAGGTCAATGCCATCACGGAAGGGCCTAGGAGAGGGAGTTTGGTCATTTTTTGCCCTCTGCCATGTGGTAATACAATATTCCTCCTCTCCAGAGGACACGACATTCAAGGGACCATTTGGTAACAGAGCAGGCCTCAGCAGATACCAGCACCTTGATCTTGACCTCCCAGACTTGAGAACTGTAAGAAATTTGTTTGGTATAAATTACTCAGTCTCGAGTATTCTGTTATAGCAGCACAAAATGAACTAAGACAGAAATTGGTCCCAGATGAGTGGGGTGTTGCTATAACAAGTGCCAAAACGAAAGCAGCTTTGGGACTAGGCAATGGGTAGAATACAGATCAGTGTAGAAGAGAAAGAAAGAGAGGGAGAGAAGAAAGGAAGGGAAAGAAAGGAAGGAGTTGCTGTAAGCAAAACATTAATTCTGGTAAGGGCTCAAAGGAGGGAGGAAGGAAGGAAGGGAGGGAGAGGGAAAGAAAGAAGAAAATGTTGCTATAGACAAAACATTAAGAATAATTCTGGGGGCTGGGGATATAGCTCATTTGGTAAAGTATGTGCCTTGCATGCACAAGGCCCTGGGTTCAAGAAAAAGAACAATTCTGGTAAGGGCTCAGAGAAAGAGTTCTTAGATTTTCTTAGATATTATTCTTAGATATTATTGTATCATTATTATTGTATCATTAGATATTATTAGATATGTATTATTGTATCATTAGATATTATTGTAGCGGTTGTGATCAGAATGTTGGTAGAAATGTGAACAGTTAAAATCATTCCGATGAAGTCTTAAATGGAAATGAGAAATATCTTATTGGAAACTAGGAGAAAGGTCACCCTTGTTACAAAGCAGCAAAGAACTTGGCTGAATTATATCTGTGTCCTAGGTCAACTTTGTAGAAGGCAGAATTTAAGACAGATGAACTAGAATATCTGGCCAAAGAAATTTCTAAGCAGCAAAGTATTCAGAGTGCTGTATGGCATAATTGCTCGTAAGGAAAGAAATGATTTAAAGACAGAATTCCTAATTAAAA
This sequence comes from Sciurus carolinensis, assembly GCF_902686445.1. Taxonomy (NCBI): domain Eukaryota; kingdom Metazoa; phylum Chordata; class Mammalia; order Rodentia; family Sciuridae; genus Sciurus; species Sciurus carolinensis. The sequence continues at coordinate 9,685,083 of NC_062227.1, forward strand.
GGGAAGCAGAGAGAAAAGATTTGGAAAACCACCGCCTGGCCGTGTACTGACTGAAAAAGCATGTTTAGGAGAGAAGACAGCAGAGAGCAGAGGGAGGGGCGGGGCTGGGGCCCGGCTGAGCACCTGCCTGGCGTGTGTGAGGCCCTGGGTTTGATCCTCAGCACCACATACGAATAAATAAATAATCAAAGATATGTGTCCCTCTACAACTAAAAACAATATTAAAAAAAAAAAAAAAAAAAAAGCAAAGGAAGACCAGGCATGGCACAGGCCTGTGGCAGGAGGGTAGCAAGTTTGAGGTCAGCCTAGGCCACTTGGCAAGACCCTGTCACTACATGAAAAATAAAAATGGCTGGGGTTGTAGCTCAGTAGTAGAGTTGCCCCTGTGTTCAATATTTGTACTGAATAAAAAAAGGGAGGGTGGAGGGGAGCATTTCTGAGATCTTCCTGGCAGCCATGCCTGTCACAGCCCCAGAGTACTAGAGCCTTGAGGACAGAACGGTTTGAGGAAGGTGATCAGGATGCCTGGGGGGACTTTAAGGCATGCTTCCCAGGGTCACTGCAGTTCTTTGCTCCTCACATTTCAGCACAGTTCCTCATCCACCCCGGTTATGACTCAAGCAGGCCCAGGTCAGCTGGGCCACTGCCCAAGGAGGCACAGGCTGCGAATGCTGGGGTTCACATGGGCTGATTCTGCGGAGGCTGGTCTGCGGGGACTTGGCTTCCAGAGGATGGCCCCCCCACCACAGAGACCTGCTACAGTGCCAGAGCCACTGCAGAGTCCCCACTAGGAAAACGTATAGTGGAATTGTGGAGCAAGGCTGTCCCTGAGACTAGAACTGTAGAGCCACCAGCCAGCAGCTGAGAGAGCTGCAGGCCTGAGCCAAGTTAAGTAAGGACATGGGGGTGGACTGTCTGGGCCATGGGGGACCAATACTTATCCCAGTGTGTCTAGAAAGCAAGATATGGAGTCAAGATTGTTCTCAAACCTCATAACTGAATGTTGCTTGTCTGTTGGGTTTTGGATTTATTTGGCTCCTATTGCTCTTTTTTTCTCTTGTTCTCCTTTTGTTTCTCTTGTTCCCAGTGCATTTCCCTCCACTGTTTTGGAAACACATAACTTATAAAATTCCACAGGCTCACAACTGGAGAGCAGTTTGCCTCAGGATGAACTGTACTTTGAGTTTCACCTCTATCTGATTTAGATAAGACTCTATAAGCATTAGACTTTTGAGTTGATGCTGTAATGAGTTAAGACTCTTAGGGCTATTGGGATCTGATTTGGGGAGTCAGGGTGGAATGGTATGGTATGAATGTTTGTGCTCCTGAAATTCCAGATTTGGAAACTTAATCCCCAATGCAACAGTGTAGGTGGGGCCCTTTAGAAGATATTTAGGTCATGAGGACTCTGCCCCTGTAAATGGATTAACGTTGTTATGATAAAAGTTTAACAGAGGGAGTTCAATTTAGTCTTTTTGTTCGTTTGTTTATTTTTTGGTCTATCCACCCTCTGTCATGTGAGGACGGTGTTCCTCCTCAGAGTAGCCAGCATTCAAGGCACCATCTTGGAAGCAGAAAGCGTACTTACTTGGGGCCAGCACCTTGATCTTGGTCTTCTCAGCCTCCAGAACTGTGAGAAATGTTTATAAGCTACTCAATCTCAAATATCCTGTTATAGCAGCACTTAAATGGACAAAGAAATGGGCTTAGTGCACATGCATACACTGCAATAGCTGGAATTACAGGTATGCATCACCAGACCCAGTTTCTGGTACCATCTTGAATAAAAGTAGTAAAAATAAACATTCTTGTCTTATTCCTGATCTTAGAGGAAAAGTTTTCAGTCTTTCCCCATTAAGTATGATGTTTACTAAGGGGTTTTCATGTATAAATTTTATTTATCGAGGTAGTTTCCTTCTATTCCTGGTTATTTTAATGTTTTTATGATTAAAGAATGTCAAATACTTTTTCCTACATTGATTGAAATGATCAGGTGGGATATCCCCCCTTCATCCGCAATGTGATATATTTTACTGATAATTTTTTTATGTTGAACCATTCTTGCATTTCTGGAAAAACTTTCATTTGGTCATGGTATATACAAAAATGCTGATGAATTCAATGTGTATTTTTTGAGGATATTTTCATAAATGTATAATTAACTGCCTAGTGAAAGAATGGTTAAAGGGAGTTCTCTAAATAAATTTAAATGATACCAGAAAACCTGGAACTTTCAAAAAGAAAAAAGAATATTGGAATGAATAAATATGATGGACTATCCTTAGAATGAGTATAATATTAAATCATACTTAAAGGTTAAGTAAAAATTGTAACACTCTCTGATGTAGTATTTAATGTGTATAAATGAAATACTAAGTCCATTATATTTAAGAACTAGGGAGGAGCCAGGTGTGTGGTGCACACCTATAAACCTAACAACTCAGGAGACTGAAGCAGGAAGAGGGCAAATTTGAGGTAAGTCTGGACAATTTAGTGAGACCCTGTCTCAAAAATTTTTTTTTAAATAATAATTTTGGCACTGGGGATTGAACCCAGGGCTGCTTAATCACTAATCTACTTCCCTAGTCCTTTTTATTTTGAAACAGGGCTTTGCTCAGTTGCTGAGGCTGGCCTTGAACCTATGATCATCATGTCTCAGCCTCCTGAGTTGCCAGGATTACAACTGTGTGCTACCATACCCAGCTCCAAAATAAAACATTTTAAAAAGGGATGGGAATATAATTCATTGGTAGAGCACCTCTGAGTTCAATCTCCAGCACCCCTAGTGCGCGCGCGCGTGCGCGCGCACGCGCGCACACACACAGGAAAGAGGCATGGGAATGCTATGGAAGTAAGTTTTTTTCCACTTCATTCAAAATAGTAAAACATCAATACCAATAGACCGTACTGAGTTGCACTGAAATATATGTAAGACCTAGAACAATCACCCGGAAAGTTATGCAAAGTGATATTCTCAAACCAAATACATCAAGAAGGAATTTTTAAAGTAAGAAAAGAAACAGAGGAATGAGAAACACAGAAAGCAAGCAGAACACATAATAAAATTGCCAACCTAAGCTCTAACATACCAATAATTAAATTTAAATGCTCTGAAAGGTATATTGACAAAGTGGATTAAAGAGCATTATTAACAACATGCTATCTCTAAGAACCTCACTAAAACAATGTCATACATAGATTGGAAGTAAAAACATAGGAAAAAACTACATTATGAAAATGCTTTGTGTGTGTGTGTATATGTGTGTGTGTGTTTTACCAGGGATTAACCCCTGGGGTGCTCTACCATTGAGCTACATCCCCAGACCTTTTTATTTCTTATTTTGAGACTAAGCCAAGTTGCTGAGACTGGCTTTGAACTCAAAATTCTCCTGCCTCAGCTTCCAGAGTAGCTGGGATTACAGGTGTTCACCATTGTGCCTGGCTCAAACTTTATTTTTTTTCCCAAAAAGCATATCTTAGTACCATATAAAGTACAGTTTAGAGCAAAGACAATTAGTAGACATTGCGCAATGATTAAAAGATAACTTCCTCAGAAACACTATGTATGCCCAAATAACAGAGTTTCAAAATACATGAAGCAAAAACTGATATAGCTGAAAGGAGGAATATACAGTTATAGCTGGAGACTTGAACACCCTTAGCAGATAATAGAAGCAAGGACACAGGACATGGACACACACACACACACAACAGCAGATCCTACTGCAGTAGTCCTAACTTTATCTCAGGACACTTTTACTCTTTTAAAAACTAATAAGTTCCTCCGAGAAAAACTTATGTGCATTATTCTATTGATATTTATATGCTAAAAATTAAAATGTCTAAAATGGTAATTCATTTAAAAGAATATAATAAACTCATTCAGGACTTGTTGGCATAAATATCTTCATGAAAAATAACAATATATTCCAAAATGAAAAAAGATCTGTGAGAAAAATGACATTATATACTACAGCCTGTGGTGCTATTTGGAGGTGGTGGAACCTTTAAGATGTGGGTCCTAGTGGAAGGTAATTAGGTCACTGGGGTTGTGCCCTTGAGGGGGACATGGGGGCCCCTCTTCTCTGTCTCTGACTCTCTCCCTCTACATCCTTGCTGCCACGGGGTGAACAGACCTCTGCCACACACTTCCGCCATGAAACACTGCTGCCATGGGCACACAGTCATGGGATCGGCAGTAATGAATCAAAGTCTCTGAAACCATGAGCCAAGGGAACTTTCCTCTTCAAGTTGATTCGCTCAGATATTTTGTCACAGTGACAAAAAGCTGACTAACATAGCATTACTTTAAGTTTTTTCCAAGTATCTTTCAGGTCTGATTGCATAGAAGATAGCTGAATTCTTATAGCCAGCTGCCTCTGCAGATAATTCATACTTTATAGTGTCAACGATCACACCGCCTCTGGAAAGTTCCACTGTACATTCATGAGTGAAAATGCAGATAATATCTTAGTATTATAATGAAAACAATTTTAATCTTACAAATGTCGGAAGGGTCTCAGGACCCCCAGGGTATCCCTGACAGTATATTGGCTTTACAAATTCTCAAAACTAAAAAACTAAAACTTTCCACTAAAGAGAAGATGAGAAGAGAGAAATGTGGGGCAAAGGAAAGAGAAAGTCTAGTTAAAAGTAGGAAGAGGAACAGAAAGCTCAAGGTCATTTTTTTCATCGCTTTTCAAAAACCACAGAGAAAGAAACCCGCAAGTCATGAAGTTAGGAAAGCAGTTCTGCCCCAATTCAAGTATCATGAACAACAGTAGAGAACCATAGTTTAATCCCATATAAAATTATTGAGAATAAAATATTAATGGTCTATTGTGTAGAATAACAGCCCTATAAATAAGGAAATATGCCAGAAATATATGCTAACAAAATAAAGATTGTACCTAACATTTCCAAATGAACTTTTAAAAAATCATGAAATTATATAAGCTATAATAGCAAGGCAAAATTTAGAATTTGAAAAACTCAGATAAGAACTGATTGGATAAAAGGAAGATAATAAAAAAGATGATGAGCTCAAGAAAAATTTAGAAAGGGAAAAACTTTCAGAAACTAAAGAGTAAACTACATGGAACTCAAGAGCAAATAAGTCTCCGGGAGAACTCTGAAGGAAGAAAACAAAATAAATTTTTAAAATAGGAATTTAAAACATTATAGAAAAAGTAATAGATAATAGAAGATAGGAAATGAGTATTCAACATAAATACAGTAGTAACAGCCAAAAAAGAAAAACTGATGGGAAAAATAAACATTTTTAAATAATACAAAAAACATCTAATTCAGTAAAAGAAAACTATATCCAGGAAAGTCACTCTATTTACATAGGGAAATCAACCCAGCTGAACAACAATGTGAAATGTTCTAGTATAATTCTTGGATTTTAAATAAGGAAAATAAGTCCTCTGGACAATCAGAAAGACTGAGACATTTATAAGGGAAATAAAGCCAGACTGACATCAGACTTTTCAAAAGCAGCACTGTGTCAGAGACAGTGATTTGAGATACTCAAGTAAGTATCTTGTTAGGATATCACTATTACTCAAAGTGATTTATAGACTCAATGCAATTCCCATCAAAATTCCAATAGCATTTCTTTACATTGGTGGAAAAAGGATGTTGGATCCAGTCAAAGCAACCTTTATGTATACAGACCACAAATTTGTATGAACATAAATTAATTCAGGGGATATTGTTCACATGATGCCTTCCTAAAGGTCAAATCTAGCCTACACTTATTCTTATCTGGTGCATGAGTCATAAAAAAGCATAAAATAAGTATCCATGAGCCTATGTGCATGCAAATAAGTGACTGGACAATAAAAAAGTCGGGGAGAGGAAACATCTGTGCAGAAGAATTCCAAATTAATTTATATAGATATGCCTCTCTTCCCCCTTAAATGTGGGATGTACTTAGTAACTTCCAAAAAGCAGAGTAGGGAAGTAGGTGGGTGGAGAGGGGTGGTGATGGAGAGTAATTTTACAGTGAAAAAAAATCTGAGAAACTCTGCCTCAGTCGGATTCCTAAGGTTAATGTCATTAGAATAAGTCACATTGATAGCGTGTGTTCACAATATGATATAATAAGAGTGACACTTTACCTCTATAACTTTCCTCCTAAAAAACCCTGAACGCCAGATTATGAGAAAAATATCAGGCAATATTCAAAAAACCTGGGACATGTTCCTCAAAACTACCATGGTGATCAAGGACAAGTGAAGTCTGAGAAATGGTCATAGATCAGAGGTGATTAAGGAGACACAATGACTAAATATGTTGTGACCCTCTGGATTCAATTCTGGAATAGGAAAAGGACACTGAGGAAAAATGGGAAAATCTAAATAAAGCCTCAACTTTAGTTAATAGAAATGTATGGATGTTAACTGCCTTATAGAAGGCTGACAATAGGGAAATGGGGTCAGGAACATACCAGAATGTTTTGTACTGTCTTGGCAAATTTTCTGTTAACCTAAAACTATTTTAAAGAAAAGGAAATAGAAGAAAAAAGAAAAGAAAAGAAGAGAAAAATAAAAGATTGTTTTTAAGAAACTCTTTTTTTTTTCCTGAGATGGGGGTCTCACTAAGTTGCCTAGGCTGTCCTCAAATTTGCCATCCTCCTGCCTCAGCCTCCCAAGTCCCTGGGATTACAGGCATGTGCCACCACGCCTAGCTAAAAAAATGACAATTTTAAGGTACATTATAGACTGGATGTTTGTGTTGAAGTCCTAAATCCCAATCCCAATGTAACATATTTGGAGTGAGGGTCTATGAAGTGGTAATAAATATTAAATAAGGTCAGGTGGATGCTAATCTAATAGTGGGTGCTAATCTAATAGGGCTGGCACCTTTATAAAAAGAAGAGACCCCAGAACTCTTTTCCTACCAATTGAGGACACAGAAGATGGTGATTGTCTACGAGCCAGGGAGAACCCTCAGCAGACACCAACCCTGCCAGACCTTGATCCTGAACTTCCAACCTCTAAAATTGTGAGAAAATAAATTTCTGTTGTCTGAGCCACCTAGCCTGTGGTGTTTTGTTCTGGCAGCCTGAGGTGACTAATACAAGGTGTGTGGTTGTACTGTGGAATGTGCATAGGAAGCTACTAAAATACCATAAAAAACAGACAATAAGACATTATGAATTCCTGATGGTACTATACATCACAATCTCTGAAATATTTGCCAAAAACTAAAACTTGAATCAATTCTAACTTAAGTTTAGCAGGAGACAAAGAACCACGTTGAAGACAACATGGGGTTGCCCCCAGAGTATCCATTCTCCAGGAAACTATGCAGGACAAAGGGCCTACTTTATTCCGTTATTTATTTATTTTGCAGTGCTGGGATTGAGCCCAGGGCCTTTCACAAGCTAGGCAATTGTTGTACCACTGAACTATTCCACCCAGCCCCAAGAGTCATATATTTTAGGGGTCCAGACTACAATGTAATTTCAGCAATTTGTTTCCAAATCATCTAGTAGATTTTTAAAAAGGATCTCCATAAGATCTGAAAGTAGGCAGAGTCATAGATGAAACAAGATTGGCCATAAATTCCTCATAGTGAAAGCTAGGTGATGGATATGGGGAATTTATTATTCAATTTTCTCTGTATACATTTGAAATTGTCCATAATATAAAGCTAAGAAAAAGCAATATGTTTTAAGATTTTTAAACTTAAACTGTACATGACTCCATCTTTCAGCCAAAATGGAGTAACAGGGACCAGATTTACCTCCCTCCTGAAACAACACACACACAATAAGAACAGTATTTAAGTCACTTGACCTCAGGCAACAAGAGATTGATCCTTGAGAGACAGGACTGAGTGTTGTGAGTTGCCCAGTTGCCACAGCTCCCCACCTTGAGAAAGTTTCTTGACAGTAGCCAAGGGTGAGGAACTGAGACAGGACCTGGCATGTTCTCCGACTTGGGAGGTAGAGCTGAGAATCTGACCAAAGTAGCTTAACTTGACAGGACAGAGTTGAGAGAGGAGAGAGATGCATAGGCCCCAAACCCCAGAGATCTGTAGTTGAGTAAACTAAGGAAATCACCATATTAACAAATTGAGAAAAGGAAAATTGTGTGATCATCCTAAGAGATAGAGAAATCACTTGACAAAATCCAAAAGTCATTCTTGATTTAAAAAAAAAAAAAAAAAAAACTGAGCAAACTTGTAGAAAGGAACATCCTGAACCTGGAAACAGGCATCTAGAACAAACCGTCCTACATGATCAAAGACTGAATGCTGTCTCCCCTGGATCAGGAACAAGTCGGATGTGTGTACTCTCGCCACTCCTCTTTGACACTGCATTGGAGGCTCCACCGAGAGCAATCAGGCAAGAAGGTGAAATGAAAGGCATTGACAGGAGAAAGTAAAACATTTTCTTCTCAGACATGATCGTCCATGTAGAAAATCTGTTGGAATCTACAAAAACAAAAGTACCAGAACTAAGAAATGAGTTTAGCACAGTGGAGAGATACAACATCAGTATTCAAAAATCAATTGTATTTCTACACACTAGCAATCCACAACTGAAATTGAAAAACAATACCATTTACCATAGCATCAAAAAATAACTACACTAAGATAAAATACTAGGCTTTAAAATGGCCAGAAAATATGAAAGAGCTGTGGAGTTAATTTCCTAGGGTGGCCATGACAAATGATCACAAAGTTGGCTTAAAACAATGGAAATGTATTCTCACAGTTCTGGACTTTAGGTCTGATCAAGGTGTGGATGGGGCTGAGGTTCTCTCAAAGTCTCTAGAGAACAGTCTGTTCTGTGCCTCTTTCACCTGCAGTTGGCATCAGGTGTTCCTCAGTGTTTCCTGGTTTGTAGTCCACATCACTACAGTCTCTACCTCTATTATCCACCACCTCTCTCTCTCTCTGTTCCTTCTCTGTGTATCTCATATAAGAACAATTATTTGGGGACTGGGGTTGTAGCTCAGTGGTGGAGCGCTTGCCTAGCACATGTGAGGCACTGGGTTTGATCCTCAGCACCACATAAAAATAAATAAATAAAACAAAGGTATTGTGTCTATCTACAATGAAAAAAATTAAAAAAAAAAAAGAACAATTGTTTGTGGATTTAGGGCCTATTTGGGTAAGCTGAGATGATTGCCTCATCTCAAGACCTTTAATTACATCTGCAGGGAACTTTTTATCCCCAGTGAGGTCACATTCTCAGGTCCTGTGGATTAGGACATGGACATGTCTTTTTGGGAAGGGGCATGATTAAACTTGTATACCGAAAACTACAAAATATTGCTGAGAGGAATTAAATAGGCCTCAAAAAAAAAAAAAAAAGGAAAGTTACATCATGTCTATGAGTCAAAGGATTTAAGATTATTAAAATGCCCACCCCCCCTATATTTCAATGCAATGCTAATCAAAATCCAAACAGGTTTTTCTAGTACAAATTGACAAGCTGATTTTAAAATTTGTGTGCAAAGACAAAGGAACTAGAACAGGTAAAACAACTTTGAAAAAGAACAGAGTTGGAAGTTAATATTACCTGATTTCAAAGTTAATATTTCAAAGTTAATATTTCAAAGTTAATATTACCTGATTTTACTATAAAGCTATAGTAATCAATGTATTGATATAAAAATGGACAAATAGATTAACAAAACATGATAAAGTGTCCAGAAATAGACCCACACATATATGAGCACTTGATTTTTGACAAAGGCACAAAGGCAAAGCAATGGAGAAACGTCTTTCAACAAATTGTGTTGGGATTATTGCATATCTATATGCAAAAACTTGAATCTGTATCTTCTTGTGTGGTATGAGGAAATCAACTTAAAATGGATTGTGACCAATGTGATTCTACAACATGTACAATCAGAAAAATGAGAAATTATACCCCATTTATATATGATATAACAAAGTGCATAAATGCATTCTACTGTCATGTATAACTAATTAGAACAATTTTTTAAAGTTTATAAAGTAAAAAAAAATAAATTAAAAAAATCTTCAAAAACTGGATCATAAATGTAAAATTCTGAAACTACAAACTCACTGAAGAAATCAAAAGATAAAATTGTGTGACTTTGGGTTAGGCAGAGATTAGTTGGATACAATACCAAAACAATACAATCCATAAAGGAACAGGTTGGTAAATTGGACTATATTTAAATTTAAATGTTTGCTTTTCAAAACACTATTGAGAATGAAAAGAGAAGACGGAAACTAAGAAAGACCTTTGCAAAGCATATATCTGGTTGAGGGTGTGACTCAGTGGTAGAGAGCACTTGCCTAGAGTATTAGTCAGATTTTTGTCTCTGTGACCAAAACACCAACATGGACAACTTAGAGGAAGAAAAGTTCATTTTGGCTCATGGTTTCAGAGGTTCAGTTCATGGTCGACCGTTTCCATTGCTCTGGACCCAAACTGAGGCAGAATGTTATGGTGAAGGCATGGTGGAGGAAAGTGGTGGCCAGGAAATTCAAGAGGAAAAAGGGAGGGAGCCACAGGGAAGATGAGCCCTTCTAGGGTACGTCCCCTGCAGTCACACCCCCACCTGCCTATAGTCACCACTTTATCTATTCAAACTAGGATGGAGGGATCAGGTTACACCTCTCATAAGCCAATCGTTTTGCCTCTGAATTTTCCTGCATTAACAAAGAAACTTTTGGGGAACACCTCATATCCAAACCATAACACCCCAGCATCCTGTCCTGCAAAAAAACCCATATATCTGATAAAGGATATATTTAAATTCAGACTATTAAGTTAAACCTCTCAAAACTCAGCAATATTTTTTACTTTGTTCTTGTGGTACTGGGGATTGAATCCAGGGTCTTCAACATGTCAAAACTCAATAATAAGGGGGGCGGGGAACAAACTTTAAAAAGTACAAAAGGTTTTAACAGATCATCAAAAATATAGAGTTGGAAAATAAGTATATGAAAAGATGGTAAGTATTAGTCATCATTAGAGAAATGCAAATTAAAAATATAGAGATACCACTGCTTTAAAATTGTTCAGATTGAAGCATGACCACATCAAGTGTTGAAGATGTATAGAAGCTGAAACTCATACAACTGTCAGTCGGGAGACACAATGACCCCCCATCACTTTGGAAAACAGTTTGCCAATACCATTCTACTCCTATGTATTCACCCGAGAGAAAATCCATGCATGTGTCCCTACCAAGACTCATACATAAGAGGTCATAGCACCTTGACTTGGAATAACCCAAAACTGGGAACAACTCAAGTCCCCGAACAGGAAAATAAATAAACAAGTGTGGAATATCCATACGTGAAATACTATTAAACAATAAAGAGGAATAAGGTATTGATGCATACAATAACAGGAATGAATCTCAACCTAATTATGCAGACCCCACCACAAAACAAATATATACTGTATGAATTCATTTATTTTAAGATTCTAGAAAATGCAAAATCATCTGTAGTATCAGAAGGTAGATCTGTGGTTGCCTGGGGGTAGGAGGAAGTGCAGGAAGGAGGACTTATAAAGAGGAAAAAGGAAACTTTAAGAGTTATGGAAACATCCACTATATTGATTGAGGCACTGGGTTTCATGGTAGAGGATGTGCTTAGAATGCAGAGACCCTAGATTCAATTCCCAGTTTCAAAACTTATCAAATCATATACTTCAAATATTCCATGTCAATTTTTATCTCAATAGATCTGTTAAAATAAAGAAAATAAAATATATTTGTAAATGAGGAAAAAAAGCATTCTGGAAGGAGGAACATTTAAATAGTCACAGTAGGAATGAAGAGGGATTGTTGTATTCCAGGGAGTTTGAGCTTTAACTGTATTATTTGAATTCTTATACTACAAGTGTACCCACATATCAACTATGATATATTTTTTTTAAAGTAAAAAAAAAAAAAGGTGTGCTTCACTACTGAGCTCTGAGGCCTGTTGATTCTAAATCTTCCACGAACCTCTATGAGTTGTAATATTTTTGTAGTAGGAGTTTTGTTTTCACACTCTAAAATATTTTTAAATGAATTGGAATTTATTTTTTTACTTAAAATGTTTCTTTTTTTCCTGAGAATTTCTAAAGGACTGAATTTTCAAAAAACCTTGTGTTGTAGCAGATGTCTTACGTTCTCTCCTCAGCTCTATCTCTAAATATTACTTGGTCAAAGTAAAACACTATTTTTCTAGACTCTGACTAATGCTTTTTTTTTTTTCTTTTGGTTTTTTTGGCCACCGCCCATTCAGAACACAACCTCTATTACCAGATGTTTAGCTTCCTGCTTTCTATATTTAAAAGTTACAGAGAAGATAGAGCTGTAATCACCATGATAATTAATTTTTTGTCCACAATTTGAATTTTTTGACAATCAGTTTGACAAACTAATTTGAAGACACAAAAGTCTCGATGTCATTAAAGGGCTTAGGAAAGGTTTCGGTCTGTCTGCCTGGAGCAGAGCGAAGAGGGAGGTCAGGCTGTGGTATTCCGAGGCCTCCTACGCAGGAATTCTGACAGAGCGCCTCCTGGCCACTGCCCAGAAACTGAGTCATGGAGAAACCCCGTGTGTAAAACAAACCTCAGGCTAATGAGAAATGGTACCTCAGACAGGACCGTGCCAGAGCCAGAGAGTAGAGATTTGAAGGAAATATGGGGCCATCTGAATTCTTTCCCTCTGGTGCTCCTCATTCAGTCCTTCACCTGTGGAGTCCCCCTGGCTTAGGGACATGGCAGAGTGCTTTCTGCCTTTGAGCAGCCCACCAGCTAAGGGGCGGTGAATCCTGGGAAGAGACCCAGGCAGGAGTCCTTATCATGGAACGGTGCCAAGTCCTGCATGGCCACATCTCCTTTGGGAAGACGGAGAAGACCACACAGGAGGGGACACCTGGGCTCAGCCTTGTGGGACATGTGAATTCTGGACAAAGAAACAATATATGTGAGTACTTCTGATCTTCTGCTCTGAGAAGATCAAATAAGTCTTTATCCCTGGACCCTGAAGAGAGGTTGAGGGTGCATGCAAAGCTACGGGGTCATTCCGGTGACGAATTGCAAAGAACCCCAGTTCTCACTTTATCTTAAATCCACAAACACATGAGCAAGAAATATCACATGTCGTTACTGTCTTCAAATCAAACCAGCCATGACTCTGACCCACCCCCACTTCTTCCCCCAGGATGGTGAAATATTTTCTCTCAGACATTCTGGAGCTCTAAGACTGTGCCAAGGTTTCATGGGCCCTGGATGTTGGGCTGGGTTCTCTGCTCTCCTTAAAGTCAGAAATTGTTCCTGGAGGCCAACATTTCCAAAGCTCACAGAGAGCTGCTCTCCAGCTGGGTCAGGGAGTGACAGCAAGCCCCAGGCATCAAGCATGCCCCCAGTCCACAGTGAACAGTGATGGCTGTGTCTGACCTTTGCAACCACAGACATCCTGGTAAAGAGATTCCAGGAGTTCAGAGACCTGTCCTCTTGTTCAGGATACTCTCCCGACCCCGAGGAAGTCACTTTTATCTTTCTCTATGTAATGTGGACTGGCCATCGAATTCGTCTATAGATTCCTGGACAAGTGTCTTTCAATTCCATCTGATCCCATGCCCTCTACTAACCTCTGGCTCTGGATCTTTCCCCTTCTCTCCACACTCCTCACGACCTGTCTAAAGGACACATTCTCAGTACATCCTTTCTCATTTCAAGGTCCCAAGTTCTCCCCGGCTTTGTCAGAGAGGTACCAAAATAGGTCCCAGCCAGAGTCCAGCTCATTTTCCCCAGTGAGGTCCACTACCCCAGCATCTTTGCAGCACTGATGACCAAAGAGTTGGTAAATTTTATGTGTTTTATTTGTTTTACTATTTTTTCTTTTCAAAAATGAAAGAAGAAACGGTACAGTAGTGCACACCTGTAATCCCGGCTACTCAAGAAGCAGAGGCAGGAGAATCATCACAGGTTTGAGATCAGTCTGGGCAGCTGAGCAATATTCTGCTTCAAAACAAAGTTTTTTTAAAAAGGTGGTGAGATGACTAGGGACGTAGTTTAGCCTGGCATGCATGAGGCCCTGCCTTCAACCCCACTACTGCAAAAAAAGAAAAAAACAAATGAAAGAGAAAGAAAGAAAAAAGCAGCATCCCTTGGCACGATTGCCTATGGTTAGATGGGACAATGTACCATTGAAGGCAGTACCCCAATCTGTCCCTAGGTCCACTCATAATTCTCCAGTTGCCTGCTAGACACTCCCAAGTAAAATGTACAATCCACAGTCCTCTGGGGACAAACAAGCAAGAGCGGGTTGACAGGAAGTACAGCCCAGGGCTTTTCCTGTGCCCCTCAGCTGGCATCCTCTGTGTGGTGGCCAGCTGGAGGAGCCGGGTGAGGTGGGGTAGGGCCAGCCAGCACTCCTCGGTGTTGCCCTTTTGGAAAGTGGGATGCAGAAAGCAAGAAGGAGGATTTAGAAACTGCCAATTTGACAATGGCTAATGAATAGAAGAATTTAAAAGTTAGGTTTGTATTCTGAATGTCCTTTTTTTTTTGCGTTTTTCAAATAATTTTTTATTTCATTTTACAAAAGCATTGAATTTTTAAAAACTGGTCCTCGACCATAGATAGTTTGAGAAGCCCTGAGCTAAATTGTGTCACCATTACAGATTCACTCCTAAATCTCAGTGGTGTAGCCAACAAAAGCCTGTTTCCCTTTTCAACTCCCATGAGGCCTGGCTGGGCCACTGTCCTCAGGTCTGGAGCCTGGGTTGCTTCTCGGGGACTGTGGATGGAGGAAGCCAGAGATCAGCTTCTGTCCTGCTGCCCAGACTGAACAAAGGGCCTTGGCGGGGCGGGGGGGGGGGGGGCGCTGGAAAATACAGTGCACAGGTGGGTACTGAGCGACTGTGACTGTCTGCCATGTTGATGTGACCTGGGCTCCTCCTCCAGGCTTCCCCAGGGAGCCCTCCTGTTTCTGTAAAGGGAATGGTCTTCACTGTCATGGCATGTTTGAGTCTTAGAGCCAAATGTCCATCTTTGACTCCTGTCTGGCCCCCTTTGCAGATCCTGCCTCCAGAGATACTGTCAGGTCCTAGCCCAGCCCCCAGCCTCCCACTCTTTCCCATAAACTGTCAAAGATGCACTGCATTTCCTTGGTGCCTAGGCAACTGCTAAGGCAGTTAGAGCAAACTACTCGCTATCTGCTTAGTGAACCTCCTTTTGTCCTGTTCCGCACCTTGGATCCCCGTGGTTCCTTTCCTGGAATAAAGTCTCTCCTCAACCCTCTCCTTCACTTTACATGTCCAAACATGACCCATCTTTCAAGTCTCAGCTCAAATGCCAAGTCCTCCAGGAAGCTCCTGCATGAGCCAAGAATGAGCAATAGAACCAGCAACTGATGGTGGCTTAAGTCCCAAAGGCGTGTCTTGTTACTTACGGGAAGTTTCCAGTGAGGTGGTTCCAGGGTTCTTTCTGCAGTTTACTGACATCAATGTCCAAGGTCTGGGTCAGTCTGTCTGCAGATCTTGGAGACTTTACTTCTTAACCATAACATAGCCCCTATAGTTCCAAGATCTTCCTGGAGGTGAGACACACACAACGGACATCAGGAACGTTTAAAGGAACAAGCCAAGACCATGGATCTGCAGATTGTAGAACTGAAAAGGATCCAGGATGACCTCGTTCAACAGACAGTGGATGAAGAAACAAGGAGAGCAGCTGGAGGCTCCTGGCCCAAGACAGTACGGGCCAGAAGCCGGAGCCTAGGACTCCTCCTGCACCCCACGTGTCCCCGCTGATGTGCAGATGACCGCACACAGAAGGACAAGGATGTCAGTCATGTTCATCTTCTAAACTACCAGGGACCACAAACTTTCTGAAAAAATACCAGCAAGTAAATATTTTAGACTTTGTGGAAAAATGCAAGAACCATCTTGGTTTCTGAGCTGTACAGAAAGGAGTGATGGTTTGGATTTGGTCGCTGGCCCTCTGACATGTTCCAGTGTTCCCTAGGGTGTCTGAGGCACTTCCTGGCTTCTTCCACCCTGAGGAAAGCCACGCCTAGCCACAGCTCTATTGTGAGTTGTCTTCTGGAGTGGGATTCTGTGCCCATTCTAGAAGCCAGGCACGCTGTGTGCGCATGGCCGAGGGCCATGGAGACAATGGGTGTGGTGTTGTCCCGCCCTTGAGTGCGCAGCTGCTCCCGCCCCCAGTTTTACTGCTCTCCTGCTCCCACAGCTTCTGCAGACAGAGCCTGAAGCTGACCCTGGTTTGCCAGAATGGCAACCATGTCAATGGGCAGTTCTGTTCTCCAGTGTATGGGGAAGTAAGAGAGACTTCTGCTATGTCAAGTGGCAGCTTTATTTCTGGTCAACGCCCCTCAGACCCTGGCCCACAAAAGAGCAGAGGATGTTGGGCTCCCAAATGGAGTCCTTTGGGCCAAACACACAGCTCTGAAAGGTTGTTAGGGGGACAGTTGGAGAAGGTTTCTTCTCTTCATCTCTAGACTTAAAAGACACTGTGGGACCAACAAGTGGAAGCTATAGGAGGACATGCATTATGGTTGGATGGTTGGAGAGAAGGTTCTAACAGAATGGTCAACCTTCACTTAGTCTGTATGCAATGGGATGGGGGTTCATTTATGAGCACCTACTAGGTGCCTTATCACTGGGTAGGATCAAGGAGGGCTCAAGCTTTGCCTACAATAAAAGATCACACCATGCAGGTCTGCTGTGTGCTACAGGACACAGCATGGCTTCAGAGGAGGCAACTGCAGGGGAGAACCTATAAGGTAGGGCAGACATGAATGGTGAACATATCCCTAGAAGACAGTAGCAGATACAAAGTCCCAAGAAAGAGGACCTGGGAAAAGAGGTGTTTAAGGACTGGTAAGCAGATAAGAGAGGCTTGAGTGTAGGGGGTTGTGGGTGATATCTGAGGACTTGCAGTCTACACCTATGTTAATCAGCTCTCCATCACTATGACAAAATAACTGGAAAAATCAACTTATCAGGAGAAAAGGTTTATGTTGGCTTATGGTTTCAGGTTCCAGTCCATGGTCACTGCCTGGTTGCTTTGGGGCTGTGGCGAAGCAGAGTTTCATGGCAGAAGCACATGGCAGAGGAAACCTGTTAACCTCATGACAGCCAGGAAGTGAAAAGAGAGAGAAGAAAGGGGCCAAGGTCCCAATATCTAGTGCACACCCCCAGTGACCTAACTTCCTTGCACAAGGACCCACCTCCTAAAGGTTCCACTACCTCCAGATAGTGACACAGGCTAGTGACCAGGGCTTTAGGGGACATTTAAAATCTAAATCATACACTACCAGAAGGGTGGAGTACACATATTTAAGGAGGTTTTATTGTCATGTAAAAGGACTTGCATTTTATTCTGTAAGCAATGGGGATCCAATAAAAATGATTAACCTGGGAAAGGTAATAATAATAATATTGACTTTTGAAAGTGCACCATTGCGTACATGATAGGCTCTTGCAGAAATGTTTTGTTTAGTTACTTTTGTGGCATTTCTTTCCCCATCTGGACTATAAGAGTCATGATTCATATTTCCAGTTTCTTTGGATATTGGTGGAAGGAAGGAAGAAAATATAGAATGAGTAGGTTTGAGAGGAGGGGTCCTGAGAGGCTGGTGAGAGGCTGACGAGGGACAAGCACCAGTTCTCCAAAACAGTAATCATTTGGATATTAGGAGAGGGATGCTTGTGAGGGAACAGGGAGACAGAAGTTCAAAAGCAATGACTGCTTGGATGGATAATCTTTTTTCTCAAACTGGAATTTTCACTTATTGGTGTATTTATTTCAAAATCATATCAAAGTAATACAAAAGGAATCTATATGAAAGACAATGTTTTCTGCTTGGTCTCCTGTTCCCCACTTAGGCCCACTTCCCCAAAGACAATTTCCTTTAACTTTTTCTAGATAGTTCTTTGTGCAGTCACCTCTGTAGCTCTGGATATTGTGCTCATTCTGCTGATATTTTTACCCATAGGTAAAAGGCGTTACTGCATTTGCTTCCTGTCTGACAGCTTAGCATCTGGCTTACAGCTTCTTCCCCATCTCCTTACCCTAAATGACCTTCAGTTTCTCAATTGTGACTTTAAGTAATGCATTTAAACCTGTTTTTCCTCCCACCAACTAGAGATTACAGAGCCCTCTGACACTCCACTTTGCAGGGTGAGGCTGCCCTTGTCCCCTCCCCTGCTTTCTGGTTTTCCTCCCAGATGACAGGAACAGAGCCCTTCAGACTCAGAGAGCCCATCGGGAACCTACAGAAACCATGGCAGGGAAATCATGCTGGAAGTCTTTGCGTTAGTTGGTTGGTTGTTTATTTTGGTACTGGGAATTGAACCCAAGGCACTTTACCACTGAACCACATCCCCAGCTCTTTTTATTTTTTATTTTGAGACAGGGTCTCACTAAGTTGCTTAGGACATTGTTAAGCTGCTGAGGCTGGTCTCCAACTTACGATCCTCTTGCCTCAGCCTCCCAAGTCGCCACCACACCTGGCTCTTTGCATCAGTTTTGCTGAGCTTGGATTTAAGAGTAGGTGTATTATGCAGATGTGGTACCAAGAGAAAGATGTGGCATTGAGCAGGAGTAGTCAAGGGAGCATCACCCTGACAGGACACAGACCTGCAGGTGGAGGTACGCTCTGGCTGGACTCCTGGCTGCCCCTATGACTTAGGGAGGTGGGAAAGACCAAGTTTCAGACTGATTAAGTGGAGGTAAGGAGGAGAGAAGGGTAGGAAAATAACAAATATGCTTGGTTCTGGAGGTAGGTGCTCTGGGACATTTACAATGTTTTTCAATTTCCTTTGAAAGATTCCAGGTGCTGGTCTTGGGTTCTGACTGATTCATCTTCTATAAAATATTTGTTCCACTGAACTATGGCGATTTCTACAACAGTGGCATTCTACAGTGCATGCTAGGCTGGTTCTGTGGTTTGCATTCTAAATGACCCCCAAAGGCCCATGTGTCGAAGGCTTGATCAATAGTACGACTGGGAGGTGGTAGAATCTTTAGAGGTAAGGCCAAGTGGAAGGAAGTTAGGTCCCTGGGGCTGTGCCCTGGAAGGGGAGATGGAGACCTTGGCGTTCCTCTCACTCCTCTGCTTCCTGCCACCATGAGGTGAACTGCTCTGTTCTGCTGTGTGCTCCCTACCATAACATTCTGCCTTGCCACAGGCCCAAAAGGGATGAAGCCAACCCAGGGATTGAAACCTCTGAAACGATGAACCAAAATAAACATCTCCTCTTTTTAAGCTTATTATCTTAGGTATCTTGTCAGAGTAATACAAAGTTGACTAATGCAGCTGGAATTCAAACCCAGGTCCATCTCCTCTCGAGCCAAGTTCTTTTCTCACTCTAGAGGGAAATGCTGAGCAAAGTAGAAAAGGAATCACTCTCCTGCATCTTTTCTGAGGAGGCCAACAGATCAGGAGATGATTGCCGTTGAAAAGAGTTTGTAATTCACAACTCCAAGTGGAGGGGTCACACCACACAGAGGTCACATGAGGGGAGGGGTCACACCACACTGAGGTCACACAAGGAAGTGCCAAGGTTGGTCAGGCGGCAGAGGGAAGAGTCAGCTATGGACAGAGCCTTTACTGTGGTTTCCACAGGAAGAAAAAGGTAAAGAACGGTAAACAAGCTTGGCATTGGCTAATTTTAATAGGTGCAGTGAGCTGAGGCACAGGCACACCTAGTTGTCTGTTATCCGGCCCTGGGGTAATGAAGGCTGTGTGAGGTTGGTTGGTTTGCAATTGTAAAGAGCATTTTCGGAGAGTCTTTTACTGTTTTAGGAAACTGACCATCTCTGAGAGAGGTAGTCCCTCCAGGTTTTGTAAGGCCCAGATGTCCAAGCACCAGAATATGGACAACAAAATATACAGTTAACACAACTGGGTCTTCGATGCCTTATGCTGGTGTTATATTCTGGAGACTCCAAGCCTGACCTCTTTCATCCCCTCAAGGAGATTCAGACCCTCCTTCTCTGTGTTCTCCTGTGGATTCAACTGTGGGTCACTGTGAGTGTTCATCTTCCCCAGTGGAAGACAGTTATGGTTTCAATATGAGGTATCCCCCAAAAGCTCATGTGTGAAATGATGCAGGAGAGCTTGGAGGTGCAATGATTGGGTTAGGAGAGTTTTAACCTAATCAGTGCATTAATCTGCTGGTAGGAATTAACTGGTGGTAACCGTAGGCAGGTAGGATAGGTAGGATATGATTGGAGGAGATGGGTTGATGGGGTCATGCCTTTGGGGTTTATATTTTGTCCATGGTGTGGGGGGAGTTTCTCTCTTTCTTTCTCTCTCTCTCTCCCTCTCTCTCTCTCCCTCTCTCTCTCTCTCTCTCTCCTTCTTGTGGCCCTGTCCTGACCTGCTTTTCTCCACCACACCCTTACTCCCGCTGTTCTGCCTCACCTCAGACCAGAGCAATGGAGTTGGCCATCTAGGGACTGAGACATCTGAAACCATGAGCCCCCAAATAAACTTTTCCTCCTCTAATTCTTCTTCTCAAGTCTTTTGGTCATAGCAGCAAAAAGCTGACTAAAACAGAGGCAGAGTGGGTACTAATGAAAACTCACATCAGTTTTCATGATCGATATTGATGACAGGCCCACACCAGAATCAGTCTGAGGAGTCATTTTATGGGGGTTGGGAGGCCTCTCACAGTCATTTCCTTCTGAAGGTCTTATCAGCCTTCTCCAGGGTGGGACATGAGTTCTTTCCTCCTCCTGGTCAGTGTTTATGTGCTCCGGAAGGGAAGTGTCTCAGCCTTCCTCCAAGATGAGGTAACAATCATGGGAATTTGCCACAAAGCCATGCTGTCTCTGTGTCTTAGGTCATTTACTTGAGGGGAAAGAGAACAAATGGATTGCAAAGAGACATCCTGGCTAAAAATGTATTGAAAATGTTTAAGGAAGCACTTGAAACACTTCACACCAAAGAGCAAAAACAGCTCACTCAAATGTGTGGAAAGCATAGAGAAATCAGGAATCTGCATTTCAATTATGCATTTTACTCTTTTATATTTGCCTAGCTGCCCAATCTGTCAAATTACTCAGCAACTTTAAATCGTTGCAATCAGATATTTACTCAGGAGCGTAGTAGAGGATTGTTTTATAAATAAATTCACACACCAATGTTGATGTCATCCTTCTTTCTTAAAAATGGATCCCGTGGATGAACGCGTGTGCACACCCTGTGCGTGTGTGCTGTATGCAGCCTTGCAGCCTGCAGGAAATTTAAGGAACCACAGGGAGATGGGACTCCCAACAGTGACAGTGATACCAACAGTAAAGTAGCTTCATATCACATTCAGATCTGTACGGATTCAGCTATACTCGGTCATTGAAAGAGAATGAGGTGAATGAGAACATGCCATTCCTTTTGGCTGGTTTGTGCATTGCCTAAGAGGGTTGGATGGTTTGGAGAGCCAGATGTGATCTGCTGCTGGAGTGTTCCACAAGAAATTTCACACACGTGCCATAGGAACCCATGGTGGACTCGGCATGCTGTGCACATTTGCACTCATATGCACGTGCCCACAGTGTGCCTTATACAACACCACATGTGCTCTCCACAGTATTCTGCACTATTCTCTCACTAATGGAGCTTCAGACAGGATTTTGACATAAGTAATGTTCCCCTTTGGCCCTGATTTCAGGACAGATCCCTGGGTCAGATGTGATGCTTCTCAAGCTTTAATTCTTCACTGTTGACAAAGAATATTCACGGTGTTTAGCCCATTCGAGTCTCCCAACAACTCTGCAGGGGCAGAAATGGCAGCATTACCATGATTCATTGATTATATAACATCAACCACCAAGTTTAGGGTCCTCGGATGGGCTGCTTCATTAATTATCAAGTATCAATTAAATTGATGATTTCTTTGGAGGAAGTCAAAACCATGTGTGAGAATTTATAATTCTACTCTAGCTTGCTGCTCGGAGGCCAAATCCCAAAGCACGGACGTGGCTCCAAAAGTGGGTCTTTTGGTTCCAAATCAGAAGTGTGTCCTCCATGGGTTGGGGTCTCTGTGATTCTCCACCCTCGGGCAGGCACTGGGCCACACAGAGCGCCCTCAGCCTCTGCGCTCCTCCTTCTGGCTCTTGCCTCTCCTGTGGAGGCACTGCTTGGGGCAGGCCAGGCCGGCCAGTATGAAGGCACAGGAGACTAGGATGCAACTGGGTATTCTGTTTTGGACTCTGCCTTTAGAAATTGGTTTCATTTGTCACCAAACCTCATTGGTTCTGTCTCATCCTCAGCAGCCACCTCCCTTTCCAAGAGGAGAAAGTGGGAGGGAGAGAGGGGAGAGAGCAAATGCTCAGAAAGGAGCAGGTGGAAGGATGTTTCCTTCTCAATCCCTTCCATCTGAAAACGTGCCCCATTCATTTTGAGTTCGGTAGCGGGGTTCAAATTCATTTGTCAAGGTCCTTACAATATTATCAATAGCTACAATGTGTTCAAGGTCTTTTAAGGGTCAAGCACTACCCTAGGCATTTTATAGATATTTTAGTAATTTTTTGCTGCTGTGAATAAAGTACCCAACACAAATGTAGAGAAGAAGAGGTTTATATGAGGGCTCACGGTTCAGAGATCTCAAGCCATAGAAGGCCAGCTCCATTCCTTGGAGCTAGAAGTGAGGTTGAACATCATGGCAGGAGAGGGTGGCAAAGGGAAGCAGCTCACTCATGATCAGAAAGCAGAGAGAGAGTCTCCACACCCCAGATATAAAATATATACCCAAAGCCACGCCCAATTCCCACCTCCTCCAGCCACACCCTACCTCTTCGGTTGTCAATCAGTTAATCTCTATCGGGATGAAACCACTGATTGGGTTAAGACTCTTACAACCCAATCATTTCTCCTCTGTACCCTCTCGCATTGTCTCACAGGTGAGCTTTTGGGGGACACAACATCTAAACCTTAACAATAGACATCATTTGCGTGTAACCCTCACAATAACCCCACGAGGTTGGTGGCATGGCAATGTGGGAAAAGCTTTGGCCTTGGAATCAGAAACACCTCTCTTCTAATCCCAGCGTTGTCCCTCCCTGGAAAGTTATTTAACATCTTGGAGCCTTCCGAGCTTCCTTGTCCACAAAGCTGTCACGACACTATCTACATCAAAGGGTTGTTGTAAGAATTCCGAGAAATGACAAGTGTGGCATGTGCATCACCTCTGTCCTCCCACAGGGTGTCCTGTGTCACTGGCTTCCTGCCTGTTTAAGAATACATCTAGAATGTCATCAGCCCAGGTTATGGCAGGTCTTGAGGGGGCAGGCTTGAAATGGGAAGGGAAATAAATTTCAGTGATTTTTCTTCCTGCAATTAGTTGTGCCGAAGTGATGAGGAGCCAACATGTGGAATCTGCAAGCTCTTCAGGAATCACAAGTCTCACTAGGTGGCCAAGATTGCTGATGCCTGCACAGAGAGGAAAGCTAGCTTGCAGGAACATTCAGCACCGGCAGTGGAGTGATGGCTCCTATGGTTCATGTCCTCTCCATGTAAACTGCAGGACAATGTTTGGTTCCAGTTCAAAGAGTTTTCCCTTCAGGGCACTAGCTGACAGAGGCGGTGCTTAAATGCAATGAAGATATTACAGATTCTCTAGATATAAGCTCTCAAGTTCGTCCTGAGATGTGTTGTTTTGAAATGTGCACTTAAGAAATGGGTAAATTCTGAATCCTTTAAGGATTTCCAAATATAGGAAGTTAAAAGCCTCATCATTCACCCACTTACATGATGAAATGTAGGCGTGCCCATCACCTACTGCCCACTTCCCTGATTTCATGACTTTCCCTCCTTCCAATAAAATATTAATGGCTCATCTCTGGATACATTTTCCAAGAGAACAAAATTTTCCAAATCACACGTGCACACACACACACACACACACACACACACACACTGAAAACAAGATGGTCATTTAGAGATACATTCTAGTGGTGAGCTTTCAGTTCTTGTAGCAAGTGACATCAATAGAATGGGTCATGCAGGAGCCCCTCAGTACTGACATTTGGACCACACTAATTACCTATGAATTGGTAGCACAGGTTGGGTTTTCTGGAAGCAACTCCAGAAAACGTTGGGGCGCAAGATATCTAAATCAACACCTGCAAAAAGAAAGGCGGAGAGGTAAGATGAAGCAAAGGGTAACTTGAGCTACCATGAAGGCCAGACAAAGCAGCAGCCCATCCTGGTGGAGATCTGAGTCAGCATGGCCCATCAGAATAACCCATGTGGGGCTGGGATGGCTGGTCACTGGATGTGACCAGTGTAGCTGAGGGCAACCCCACAGGAACTAAGAGCCTGAAGCTGATGGCACCCACCACAGCAGGGTGAAAGCCCTTCCTCGAAGGGAAATCTGGACAGAACTGTGTCTGCCACAGTTGATTTTATAGATTTCAATACTAAACAATATTTGTTGAAACTGGGTTTATTACTTCCTTTTCTGGCCAAGATGGGGTGCCAGGGATTGGAAAAACCCTCCCTTTTGAAACAACAATGATAAACACAGTTTTGAAGACCCTGGACCTCAGTCTGTGAAAAACAGTAATTCCAAAGATGAGAAACATGTAAGGGGAAGGTACGATTGCCCTCTCCTTGCCACCTTAAGTTTCCAGGACAGGGACCTGTAAGAGGGAACTCAGACAAAGTGTGATTGACTCCCTGAGTTCCAAAGATGGAGCTAAGAGTTTGTGGAGACCAAGGCAGTTAGAGCACATAGGACAGAGTCCAGAAAGGAGAGGGCTGTGCGGAGAGAACCTGGAGACCCGGAGAAAGCCTGTGGATCTCCCTAGAGCTCCAGCAGCACACTGATCAGCACGAGTTTGTGAGGAAACTAACCAAGCTCAGGGAGGAACCATATGAAGGAATGAGGGAAGAGGGCCTGGAGCTCAAATGGGATGGGACCAGCGCCTGTTCCCACTAACAAGATTGAAAAACTCATAAGACATGGAACATTGAGAGGAGTGCTAGGAGGATCTCGCCTCCACAGTGGGGAATAATGAACCCTCGACTGACCACTGCTCTGGGCCCACCAGGCAAATAATGAGGGCAATATCTGAAAAGATCAAACTCTTCCCAAGTAACTCAGCTGCATCCCAGAGCAAAAGTTGTGATTTATAGGAAAGCCAAAATAACCAGTACCCAACAAAGTCAAATTCACCATGTCTGGCATCCAATGAAAGATAATCAGGCAGGCAAAGAAGCAGGAAAACATGTCCCCTAATGAGGAAGATAACCATACAACCAAAATCAAATCAGAACTGAGACAGATGTTAGAATTCGCAAAGATACTAAATGTATTAAAACTATATTCCATATTCCAAGAAGTTAGAGACATGGAAGATATAAAAAATATTCAGGTTGAATTTCTAGAGATGAAAACTACAGTGTCACAAAAAATACAGTGAGTGGGATTATCAGCAGCCTGGATGTGGTGAAAGGAGTGACATGTGAACTTGAAGCTATAACAGTAAAAGTTGTAACAAGATGAAACAAAGAAGAACAGTTGCCTTTAAATTCTAGAGCATTAGGGAGTTGTGGGAAGACTCCAACTATCCCAAATACATGGAGTAGGTAGAGTCCCTGGAGGAAAGGATAAGTTGAGGGAGGGAAAGATAATTATTCAAAGAAATAACAGCCCAAAGTTTTCTGAACTTAATAAAGACTATGAAGTCACACCTATAAGAATGGCAAAACTCAAGCCCAGAGAACACACTGAAAAACTACTAAGGAACATCATATTCAATTTTTGAAAATTAATGATAAAAAGAAAGTCTTGGTACTGGGGATTGGACCCAGAGGTGCTTTGCCACTGAACTTCATATCTAGCAAAAAAAAAAAAAAAAAAAATTGAGGTTGTGTCTCACTAAATTGCCTAGGCTGACCTCAAATTTGCAATCTTCCTGTCTCAGCCTCCTGAGCGGCTGGAATTACAGACCTGTGCCACCACAGCAGGTGGCGTAGGAAAGGCTTGTTATGTACAGAGGACAAATATAAAAACGGTATTAGAGTTCTCCTTGGAAACAAGCCAATCAAGACAATGCAGCAAAAAAAAAATCTTAAAAATATGAATTAAATAAAGATAACACTCTAAAATTCTATATCTAGTGAAAATATCTTTTAAAAGTAAAAGTGAAACAAAGATATTTTCAGACATAAAAACAACTGAAAGAATTCATCACACACAAGACTGCACTACAAGAAATGTTAAAGGAAGTTCTTTCAGCAGAAGGAAATCTGGATCTACATAAAGGAATGAAAAGCACCAGAAATGGAAGTTATATGTTTCTTTTCATATTATTTAAATCTTTAATTGATTGCTCATAATAATAATATTTTGGGGGGGGTTATGAAATACATAAAATGTTTGACAATAATAGGATAAAGACTAGGAGAGGCAAAATGTAAGTATACTACTGTAAGGTTTTTATACTGTATTTAAAGTGGTATAATTTCACTAGGTAGACTGTGGAGGTTAATGATGTATACTATAAGCACTAAAGCAACCACTGAAATAAAGAATCATATCTAGAATTCTGACTGTGTTAGTCTTTCATTCCTCTGGTCAAAATACCTGACAAGGGCAGTTTGGAAGAGGAAAAGTTTATTTTGACTCGGTTTCAAGGGTTCAGTCCATGGTCGGCAAAGGCATTGCTGCCTCCAATGTGAGGCAGCGTGTCTCAGCAGAGGGCTGAGGTGGAGAGGCTCTGCTCCTGGAGGTGAGGGAGTCAGGGGAAGGAGTCCTGGGGAAGACGAACCCTCCAGGGCTCTCCCCCAGTGATCCACCTTCCCGGTACACCCCACCTGCCAGCAGTGACCCTAAAGAAAGTCCATTAAACTGGGATGGACTGACTAGGTTACGGCTCTCACAATCCAATCATTTCACCTCTGAATACTCCTACATGAACACAGGAGCTTTTGTTGAACCTCATATCCAAACTATAACACCAGCAAAGGAGACAGAGTCGAATCATAGAAAAGACTTGGTTAATCGTAAAGAAGTTTAAAAAAGGAAAAATGAAACCAAACCCCAGAATGGACACAAGCAAATAGCAAGGTGACAGAACTCACCCCTAACTAGACTGATAATCACATTAAATCAAGTGGCATAAACACTCCAATTAAAATGGTATTTTTCTGAATGAATAGAAATCAAGACCTAACTATATGCTGTTTATTACAAATGCACTATAAATGTAATCACAAAATAGTTTAAATATTAATAAAAATGGAAAAGACTAAAAAATCCTAAAAAAGTGAAAATGGCTCTTTGCTATTTAGCATACATTTATAGATTACCAGGGTAAATAAAGCCATTGCATTTTAATAAAGAGGTCAATCAATCAAAAGGACATACCAGATGATAAGGGACTATTGTAAACAACTTATGCCAAAATTTCATAATTTTGATTAAATTCTGTGAAGGGCACAAACTATCAAAATTCTCCCAAGAAGAAATAAGTTACCAGAATAACTGTTTATCTACTGAAGCTAATTTTGTAGTTTAAATTTTCCCCACAACAAAAACCGAAGACCCAGAGAACTTCACTGGTGAATTCTACCAAACATTTAGGGAAGAAGCAATACCAAATATACACATACACACATCTAGAAAATTGAAGATGTGATATACTTCCCAATTCTTTCTGTAAGACCAGCACTAGCCTGAAAATAAAATCAGAAAAAGAAATGAAAAGTTGTACCCCATTTGTGTACAATGAATCAAAATGTCTGTAAAAATAAAAAATATTTTAATAAAAAAAAGAAAATTACAATTGATATTTTTTATGAACGTTGATGAAAAAAATCTTGAAATTTTTTTTGTTTTATTTTTTGTAGTTGAGCTTTGTTTGTTTGTTTTGTTTTTAGTGCTAGAGATTGAACTGCAAATCAAATCCAAAATATACAAGAAGTTTAGCGTATCATGGCCAAGAAGCTTTAAGTGATGAATGTAAGTTTGGTTTAACATTCAAATAACAATCAGCCTAATTCGCCATAATAATAAACTAAAAGTTTGTTAAACATTTCAATAAGCAATTTTTTTGGAAAAAATCTAACATCCATTCTTGATAAAACCTCAGTGATTTGAGAATATCTCACTCTCTGATTCTCCAATCCCAGCTGGGTTTTCAACAATTCGATTCAGTTATAGCACCATCTGATTCAGAACAGACCCCACAGGTTAAGGACTGTCCCATGAGACTGACCCATTTCAGACACCAGCCACATGCCCCAGGTTGCCAGCTATTCTTCTGACCAACAACTATAAACTTAGGAGATTTCCACCACTGTCTCCTCAGTTTTGAGAATTCTCTAGAACAACTCACAAAACTCAGGAAGAGACTTTACTTGCACTCACTAGATTATTGTAAAGAATACAACTCAGGAGCAGTCAAATGGAAGTGAGGTCTAAAGCGAGATGAGGGTAGGGCAGAGAGTAGCTCAGAGCCCCTGTACCTCTCCCAGGCTTATACTGTCTTAGTTTGGGTGCTATAGCAAAACACCATAACTGGGTTGCATATCAACAATGGATATTTATTTCTCACAATTTTGGAGGTTCCAAGTCCATGATCACAGTACTTGCAGATTTGGTGTCTAGTGAGGACACGCTCCCTTGTATATGTAGAAGTGAAGATTTGTAATGCCCTCTGAACCGAGGCTAGAGCTCAATTGTTAGTGATTGTGCTTAGTTCTTTATTTAGGGAGGTTCTTCTCACTAAGGATCAATTATCACTCTTGTTGTGTGATGTATCCTCACAGGGTAAAGGGGGCAAACTAGCTTTCTGGGGGTCTTTTTAATAAGGGCACTATCCAATAGCAAGGACTCTGCCCCTGTGACCTGATTATACTCCAAGGCCTTACCTCCTAATCTCATCACTCTGAGAACCAAATTCATAACATTCAGACCACAGCATTCTGTTCCTTGTCCCCCAAAAGTTATTTCCTTCTCACTTGTAAAATGCATTAATTCCATCTCAATAACCCCATTCTTAATTCATTCCAGTATCAACTCAAAAGTCTAAGGTCCAGGTCTCATCTAAATATTGTCTATGATACCTATGATTTATCCTGAGGCAAACTGCTCTCCAGCTGTGAGTCCATGATTTAAACCAACTTATGTGCTGCCAAACTATAATTCTGGGAGAGGCACAGGATAGACATTCTCATTCCAAAAGGGACAAATAGGAAGAAAGAAAAGGGAAACAGGTCCCAAGCAGGACCAAATCTCAATGAGGCAAGTAACAGTAAATCTTAATACTGATTAAGGGAGGGTGTAGCTCAGTGGTAGAGAACTTTCTAGCATGTATGAGGCTCCAGCACACCAAATAGTTTTTTGGTGTTTTCTTTCTTTTTCCATTTCTTTCTTTCTCTCTCTCTCTCTCTTTCTCTCTCTCTCTCTCTTTTTGTCACAAATCCTTTTGAATGATATTGTTTGTTTGTTTGTTTGTTTGGTTGGTTGTTTTGTTTTTTTTTGAGACAGGGTCTCACTGTGTTGCCCAGGCGGGCTGCAAATTCCTGGACTCAAGTGATCCTCTTGCCTCAGTCTCCTGAGTACTGGGACATCAGGCATATATCACTGACCTCTACAAAAGTCAGAAATCTTTGTGCTCCATTATAATCCTTTTTGCCTCAGTGCTTGAACTTCCATGCCCACTGGGTGGCAGCCCTGCAGGTGGCTCTGTGCCTGGGTTGTGTGCCCATGGTTGTCCTGAGCTAGAATCACACATATTGGTTCTGCCAGGCGGGGTCATGGAGGGAGCCCTGTCATCATGGCCAACTAGGCACCTTCCTAATGAGGACTCCGCAGTCACCCCACACCTGATGGTGGTACCCTGTTGACGTGGCCTCCCAGAACAGTCCTGAGGGTTGTTCTTCTACCTTCTTAGACAGTAGCTCCTGGAGATTGAGTAGATGTTGGACTAATCTTATCAGAGAGTCCTTTGGTCATATCCTTGTTCTTGCCCGAACATGATTTTTCATTTTTTTACAGTACTAATGGGATGAGAATTTCTTCCTTCCTTCCTTCCTTCCTTCCTTCCTTCCTTCCTTCTTTTCTCTCTCTCTCTCTTTCTTTCTTTCTTTTCTTTTCTTTTCTTTTCTTTCTCTTTCCTTCCCTCAATACTGACGATTGAACCTCAGGCCTCACATATACTAGGCAAGAGTTCTACCACTGAGCTACATCCACAGTCCTTTTTATTTTTATATCTTGAGACAGTGTCTCACTAAGCTGCCCAGACTGACCTTGAATGTGCAATCCTCCTGCTTCAGCCTCCTGTACCGTCACACCTGGATGGAATCTTTAAGTTCCGCTTCCCTTCTGATGAATAATTTTGACCTTAAGTCATTTCTCTCTTCTTATATTTTGCTGTAAGCAGTCAAGAGAATTAAGCCTGCACCTCCAACACTTTGCTTGGAAATAACTTCAGCTGAATATCCAATTTCATCACTCCCAGGTTCTCCTTCCACAAAACACCTGGACACAAACATAATTTAGCCAAGTCCTTTGCCACTTTGTAATAGAATAATGTTCCCTCCATTGTTAAAAAAGAGAAGGAGGGGAGAAGGAGGGAGGGAGGGAAGGAAGGAAGGAAGGAAGGAAGGAAGGAAGGAAGGAAGGAAGGAAGGAAGGAAGGACCTGCATCTGTTCCTGTACTTCATGCAAAAATTAAGTCTAAATAGCTCATACACCTATAAACGCCTAAAACTGTAAAACTTACAGAAGAAAATATAAGAGAAAAACATTTGCAAAGTACATATCTGACAAAAATAAAAACTACATACAGAATTATCAAAACTCAAGAGTAAGAAGACAAGTAACTCCAAAGAGTGGGCAAAGTATTTGTACTTCCTCTTCACGAAAGAAACTCTATGGATGAAAAATAAGTACATGAAAAAAAATTGTCATTAGGGAAATGTAAATAAATCCAGAACAAGGTTAGAGTATACCAAGTGTTAGTAAGAATGTGGAGAAAATGGAGCTCACACACTATTGTTGGGAATGTAGCAGTACAAATATTTTGGAAAATAGTTTACAGTTTTAAAAAAAAGGTAGACATATGATTCAGTCATTTCTTAGGGTTCTAAACATATGAGAATAGGAAATGGCTATGAGGAAATAGGAAAGGGCTATGCAAACAAAGACTTGTACACAAAACTTGGATATAAATTTTTTAAAATAATGGGCAAGAACTGGAAATAACCGAAATGTTCCCATGAATGGATACATGAATTGATACACATAAGCACCCACAAATGAATCTTAAAATTTGAGTGCAAGAACCCAGACCAAAAAAAAATAAAAATAAAAAAAATGCAGGGGGCAGGGTTTCCATCTACAAAAAATTCCAGAAAGAGCAAACTAATATGCAATTAGAGAAAGAAGTTCAGTGATTGAGGCAGGGAGGCCAAGATGAGTAAGTGAGGAAATTACAAAGAGGTGTGAGGAAACTTCGGGGAGTGAGATTGGTTTGTTATCTTGATTGTAGTGATAGTTTCAAAATACCAAATAGTTTCGAAATTAACACCAAATTGCATAGTCATTTGGTACAACATTTATACTCAAAAAGCTATTTTTTAAATAGTTTAAGAGATATAAAGAATTGGACTTGCTGGGTGCGGTGGTGCATGCCTGTAATCCCAGTAACTTGGGAGCCTGAGGCAGGAGGATCTCGAGTTCAAAGCCAGCCTCAGCAACAGTGAGGCGCTAAGCAACTCAGTGAAACCCTGTCTCTAAATAAAATACAAAATAGGGCTGGGGATGTGGCTCAGTGGTCGAGTGCCCCGAGTTCAATCCTCAGTACCGAAAAGAAAAAAAAAAAAAAAAAAAAAGAATTGGCTTAATGAACTCTAACAAGCATCTGGCATTATCAGTCCATAATAGTGTGCTTTTCCCATTCATTCATTCAGTTGTATGTTGTGGGCACCTGTCGGGTGCTAGACCCTACAAGATGGTGATTCAGTGTACAACAGTGAGCAAGACCGGGTTCCTGCTCAGGACAGCTCAGGCAGTCCCTGCAGCTCCCCTTCCCCAGCCGTGTCCACCCCATTGTGTGTCCCGTCCACGCCAATGCAGACACTGCCCACGTTGCTTTTTCTCCCTGTCACTCTGACCCCTCCCTTCTTTTTGACCTGACCACAGTGAGGCTTCAGTGAGCTTCCCTGTGCTCATCCTGCTTCACTTCACAGCCAGTGCCGGGTAGACGTAACTGATCATGCCATTCCCTTGCCAAAACCCCCACATCATTTCAAATCTTCCATATAATGTTAGAATGTATTTATATTGTACTACCTTGAACTATGATCCAAACTCTCATCAAATGAAATCTCAGTATGCTTGCAAAACAGTGTGTTGCATATACAGTAGTCCCCATTTATCTGTGATTATTTCACTTTTTAGGGTGTCAGTTTCCTGTCAAACACAATCTGAAACTATCAAGTGGAAAATTCCAGAAATGATTCCTCAGTTTTAAATTGGGCATCATTCTGAGCAGCACGGAGAAATCTCATGCTGGCTCATTCCAGTCCACCCCGAATGTGGACTGTCACTTTTCTGGTGTATCCATGCTGTGCAGGCTACCTACCCATTAGTCACTTAGTCGCTGTCTCAGTTATTAGAGCAACTGCTGTGATATTTCAGTGCTGTGTTCAAGTAACCCTTAATTTACTCTTTTACCCAAAGGGCAAGGGTAGCGATGCTCGCAACTGGGATAGGTCAAGGAGAAGTTATAAAATGCTTCCTTTAAGTATCATCTCACATCATTGGAGAAGAGGAAGGGTGAATACAATAAAGTATTTTAAGAAAGAAACTACATTCCTATACTTTTGCTGCAGTGTATTGTTATCATTATCCTATTTCATGGTTGTTATTATTCCTAATTTAAAAATTAGGCTTTATTATAGGTATGTATGTATAGGGAAAAATAGTATATGTAGGATTTGGTTTCAGGCATCCACTGGGGGTCTCCCACAGTTGAGGGGAGAGGACTGTGGAACGGATGAGCCAATGGTTGCCTGAGAGGCAAGAAGTATTAGGAAGGGTGAAGGGAAGGATTTGCTGAGTGCCTGGCCCAGGGCGTGGTCCTGCATGTTCACCAACTCCTTTGGTTTTCTCCAGAACACAGAATCCCTTTTTTGACAAGGCAGGGCTGCCCAGCTAGTAAGAGCCAAGACTCCCTGTGAGTTTGCATGACTTTGCCATGGATGCATTTTCCTCTACATTGGCTGTCCCTATTAGGGAAGACCTGATCCCTGGGCTTTAGAGATAGCCTGGAGACCACATATCCACCAGACAGGGCAGGACATTGTTAGCTGTGGACAGATCTTGACTTTTTTTCCTTTCCTTTTTTCTTTTTTTGGTACCAGGGATTGAACTCAGGGGCACTTAACCATTGAGCCACATCTCCAGCCCTTTTTTGTATTTTAGAGACAGGGTCTCACTGAGTTGCTTAGCACCTCGCTTTTGCTGAGGCTGGTTTTGAAGTCTTCATCCTCCTGCCTCAGCCTCCTGAGCCGCTGGGATTACAGGTGTGTTCCACTGCACCTGGCCTGGATCTGAGATTTTTATCTCCTTCGAAATTATTTTATTTTTTCCATTTGATTATTCTTTCAATTAAGATCTGCCTGTGGCTGTAGCAGAAGTCCATGAGCAGTAACTAAAAAATTAGGCGCTCTGTATTTTTTTGATGAAATGTCGCTAGGTGGGACGTCAAAGGTGGCTGGCTTGGGGCTCCTGATACTCTCTGCCCTTTTGTCTCAGCCATACTGAATGCACTGTTACTTGCATAGGGTCACAAGATGCCTGTCCCATGTGCGCATTGGGATTCATGGGGTCTGCGGGGAAATCTGGAAAAGGGTCCAGATTTGTCCCAGAAGTGCTGTCTACTTTCCAGGAGCTTTTCCAGAAGTCACACCATAGCATTTCTTCTGCTTCTATTGCACCTCATCACTTCAACTGTGAGAAAAGCAGAAAATGAAAGAGGTAAAAAATGGATACTGGGCAGGTGACCAGCAGCATCCAACAGTCTCAGTTCTTCCTGTCTCAGAGTGAGAGGAGTCTGTGGCCTGAAAGTAAGCCAGCGGGCCTTTTCTAAGATGTTCCTGTTCTCTTCCCAGGACACAGAGAGGCTCATCCTGCAACTTTCTGATGGAATACAGACCATGCTGGACACTGTGGAAAACTGCCTGGTAAGAGGTAATGAGGGTCTCATTGCTGCCTTGAAAGAGCTGGAGTTGAAGCACTCCTTGAAGTAAGAAATACTCCAGTGAGTTCTAGACCCACCACTGCTTTACCTGCAGAAGCAGACGCACCTGTAGCAGTACAGAAATGCAGTGCAGTTTATCTGCACAAGAGGCTGAAGGAGAGATGGGAAGGCTCACGGAGGGTGACATGTCCACTCCACATAGGGTAATGTGTCCATCAGCAACTATTTTTAAGAGCCCACCAAAGGAACAGACATCACTAATCTGTCCCTGTCTGAGTCTGAGCAGGACCTGGGCACTCTCTGCTTCTGGACTCCACGAGGCAGGACAGGCAGGTGGAACAGGAACAGACGCTGGAGGAGATTCTGTGCAAGTCAGCGTTGGGCTTGTTGTCAAAGCCAGATGAAGTAGCAAAGCTTTCTGGGAACTCATCTTAGTCCTTCTCTACGTCCTCCACCCTGGGAGTGTGGTCCTCCACATAGAGAAGTGGGCTTAGGGTTGGGGTGCCAATGATGTAAAGTTCTACTTCAGCCTCATTCTGGCTGCAAATGCAACCTGAAAGATGTTAGATTATTTTTTTTTTTTTGTTTTTGCACAGGACATTGAAACCAGGGCCATTTTATTAGTGAGCTACATCCCCAAACTTTTTAATTTTTTTAATTTTGAGACAGGGTCTCAGTTGCTGAGGGTCTCACTAAGTTGCTGAGTTGGCCTTGAACAATCCTTCGGTCTCAGCCTCCCACGACGCTGGGATTACAGGCATGCATGCCACCACACATAGCATTAAGACTTCATTTCTTAAAAAGAAAAAAGAAAAGAAAAGCTTTCTACATTGTGATTTCTCTCTTGATTTGGGTAAATCTGCTCCTGATTGGTTATCTGAAGCTTTTTCTTATTTTTTAATGGAAACCTGCTTAACCAGTTTGTTGCCAAATGCTGACACAGAAGTCCTTCAATTAGTGAGATGCTAGGCGTGCCTGGGCGGGAGGTGATGTAAGAGGTGAGTTCTTGGAGCAACTGAGCAGAACAGCATTGGATCTGATTACTTACTTTTCATTTTAGCTCAACAGAACCTCAGATACTAGAAAGTACAATAGTAATGATTCCCCAGAAATGAAACCTTGGGCTAGTGCTTACCTGTGTCTTTCATTCTTTTTCCACCACAGTAATAATAACTACAGCTTATTGAAAACTTATCATGTACTGTTAGGTACTCTTTATGTTAATGAGTTAATTTAATTCTCAGAATATCTGAGATGAAACACTATTTTCTTGTTATGGAGGAAACTCAGGGCTAGAGAATTTAAATAACTGGTCCAAGATCGCCCTGTTATTTAAATGGTGAATCACGTGTAAATCCAAATCCACCTCGTTGAGGCCTGCTTTCTTTCAGGATACCCCAGAATCTCTGAAGGCAGTGCAGATTTGGAAATAACCCCTTTAAAGAACACCACTACAGTTCTTCAGGAGGGAGGTCACTCTTTTAAAATCCAGTCCACTCGTTTTTATTAAACATCTACCATAAAGTTCGGTGAGTATTCTTGGAGTACTTAGTGATTGCCTATTGTGCACAAGCATCAAATTCAATGTTTTACATACATCACAGGAACGCCATGTCACTTGAGGAAGCAAGCATTAGAGTACTCACTGTACAAATTCAAAAACCAAGCCTCTAGGAGATCCATTATTTGTCCGAAATCAGCTAGTAAATGATGGACACATGGATTCTGAATGTTATTCACAAGTCCATTCTCCTTCTAACCTCCTCACTGTTAGTCACAATTGCAGTTTCAAGAAACAGAAATTCCATCCAACTCCTGCTGGGAAAAGAAGGAAATGTGTCCTCTGATACTTTCGGAGAAGGGTGGGGTGGCTTCTGGAACCCCTAGGTGCAGGGACAAATCTCTGTAAGAACTCCTCTTTCTGCTTTTTAATCTCTGTGTCTCAGTCTTGTTTCTTTCCTGAGGATCAGCCTTGTCTCAGCTGTCATACAGGTTGGGGTTGAGAATAAAGGGACTTTCTCCTCCCAGTGTACGCTTAATACATTCCTAGGAAGAAACTCTGATTGACCCCATTTAGACACTGAGACTGATCAGCCTGGGTTACTTGCTCACCTCTGTAACTAAGTTGCCAAGATTAACAAACAAGACCAAAACCCCAAGACTTAAGTGGGGCAGGAGCAGTGCTCCCCAAGATGAGACTGTGCTTTGAGTCCAGAGGACAGGAGCTTAAATGACATCAGGGATCAGGCTTGTAATAAAAATGAGGCAGGGTCAGCTGTGGCTATGACAAATAGCAGGGCCCACACGGCACATAAAGAAAATATTGTCAAGTTGGAATGCAGTCTGGAGTGTAGCCAGAGATTCCATTTTTTTTTTTTTTTTTGAGAAAAGCAAGAAATCCAGTTTTTTCATATTAAATGTCTTGATTCTTTAGAATTGTCAGCTAATTAAAAATAGATTTAAAACATTAAGTGGGTGTAACAAAGCACTTCTGTGAACCAGATGTGACCCCAGACCATGACCAGTTTGCAAACCTCTGCTTGAAGTAGTTAATATAATAAATGTCCACTCCACCCCAGGGATGCTCTGGGGGCCATCTGCTATGCCTGGGGTCACATCTGGTTGTCACCCTCATGGTTTACATGTTTGCCATGCTCTGTGTTAAGGCAAGGGCTACCTGGTGCAGGAGACCCAGTGTATTACCTGGCTTCTCCAAAGAAACAGAGTCAACAGGATATACAGAAGGTTCTCAGCCTAGGACGGTTCAACTTATGATGGGGTTATTGGGCCAAAACACCATCATAAGCCGAGGAACATCTGTGTACATGTGTATGTTATTGGTTCGTGTGAATTTTGAGGCCATGAAGCCCCACATTCTGTCATCTGCAAGCTGGAAGCCCAGCTTGTGGTATAGTTTGAAAGTCTAGGAACAAGAGAGCCAATAGAGTCAAGTCCAGCCTGAGTCCAAAAACCTGGGAACCAGGAGTGCTGAGAGCAAGAGAAGATCAACGTTGCAGCTTCCAGGAGGCAGAGAAAAATTCAATTTTCCTCCACCTTTTTGTCCTATCCAGGCCCTCAAGGGATTGAATGAGGACCAAGCATATTGGGGAGGGTCATCTGTTTTCTTCACCTAACCCACTCAAATGGTAATCTTTTTTGGAAACATGCTCATGGACATATCCAGAAATAGCTTTAACCAGATATCTGGGCATCTTGTGGCTCAGTCAAGTCGATTCATAAAATTAATCATCATGCCCAGGAATAAGGGCAGAGTCTAACTCATGAATAGTTTGCAAACTGAGTATCTCAATGTCATGTGATGAGTGTAGGGCCAGAGGGGATCAGGCACACTTAGCTGGGGAAGGGAGCTGAGACAGGGAGGAGGTCAGAGAAGTGTCCAAAAGTTTGCAAGCTTGTACCTTGGTTGTTTTGGTTGCAAAGAATACAGACTCGATTGCCTACTTTAAGAAACATGTTTTACCTAGTCTTGTCCTAAGGCTGCGTATGAGTAGAGTAGGAATCATAAGATGGCAAGGACTTAGCAATGTGGGGCTTTGCTACTCCAGGAACCCCAGCTATTTGCTGGTCCCAGGACTCATTATCTCTGCTCAATTCTCTCTCTAGGCACAGCCAGCAACTTCTCCCTGCTTCCTTCCTACTTTCTGTTGGTCCTGACTCTTAAGAGCCTGGACTGCCCCTCCAGGAAAAGAGGGGGAGAAAGGGAAAGTCCTTCACTTGGTGAGCAGAACCCAGAAACCTCACCCAATCCTACATTCAGTGAACAATTTATGCTTGTGACACCTAAAAGCTGGGTTTCTATTTACCATAGAAAAAAGAAACAATGGATACTGGGGAACAACTAATAGTCTCTGGCATAGCTTTGACTTTCATGCTTTTCCCCCAATTATTGAAGCAATGAATACTGCCAGGAGTCCAGAGATATATAAAGACAATAAGAACTGTTAATAATTCCAGAGTTAATTGTTGCTAAGTTGCTGGACTTGTGATCCTCCTGCCTCAACCTCCCAAGTCCCTGGGATTATAGGCATGTGCCACTGTGTCCAGCCTTAGAAAATAAAGATGAGCATCTTTTCACATTTATTGGTGATTTTCATTTCTTCTTGTGTGACTCAAAAGGTCATCTCCTTTGTTTATATTTTAATAGAACTGTTTATTTCCATTGCTTTGGGAAAAATTCAATTTATATATTAAGGCTGACATATTGCAAACACATAGTACTTGTATGTGCCAAGAACTGTTTGAGTTTATCCATTTAATCCTTTCAACAAACCTATACAGTAAGTATTGTGTTTTTTTGGAGTGTGTGAGGCACAGAAAAGACAATCAGTTTGCCTAATGTTAAAAATCATATTGCTGGAAAGAAGCAGAACTGGGACTTTAACTCAGCATCTGATTTCAGAGCTTTCTTTTAACCACTAGACATCTTAATAACATTTGCTAGACATTCTTATTGCTTTACAAACTATATTTTCAACTTGTCATTTGTCTTTTAAAAGTCACTTCTTATTTACATGATGAAAGCTATTAGTCTTTTTCATATGGATTCCAGTTTGGGGTTATTTAGTAACCTTCGAGAGTAGAAAATGAAGCATGGATGGGAAAGCAAGCAGTAATGGATGGTCTTTTCCAAACTTACCAAGAAACTTTCTGATGAACATGTGAGGAAAAATCAGAAGGGCTCATGGTGCTATGGAGCCTTGTAATATAAATTTCTTCTACAACATACCGACTCACCCACCACTACATAACTGAAGATCACAGCGCCTGAACTCTGATGCTGAACAATATCCTGATTTCTTTGTTACTACTTTCTTTACACCTCGGCCTCTAGCATCCTCATCAGACTCCATTTAATATCACCCTAGCATTTTGAGGTATTGGGATAAGGATGAACAGTCTTTCGCTTGCGGAGTTCCAAGCCTTCTGCAGCACAACTCCCATCTTCCCTTGAACTCTGCTGCAGCTCAGTGGACCTGCTCTCTCCTTCCGAACACATCTTCCTCTTCTGGTGATGACCTCCTTAAATCCTACCCATCCTTCAAGTTTGAGCTCACTTTCCTCCTAGTTTCATGTTCATTTTCTCACAAAAGCCTTCAGCTTCTCTGACATTACATACACGCACACTAAAGGAAGAGCCTAGAGCATGTACCACCACCTAAGATCATACGCGCAAGTGGATCGCTCAGGTTTAAGATTTTGTTTCCCCTTGTTCTATTACAAATAAGCTCGAGTTTGCTTTTGTCGAATGTTGTGCCTGCGGTACCCTGTACAGTCCACTGGAGCCCAGGTCTTGAAGCTACCAAGAACTGCAGAGACCTTAAAGGGAACTGTGGCCAGAGATTTCTGGAGTCCTTGTATGTAAACTTAAAATGGGAACGGAGGAACTGTTTTTTGACCAATTTTAAAATAGGAAAATGAAGGATTGGAGCGCTTGATGACAAAAAACTTAATGAGAAAAAATCATAAAAGAGAACTTAAAGGGATAAAAGGCGGAATGTCGGGCGACATAATTACTTCATTTGTTTCATTTGACAGATGGGAAAACCGAGGCACCGAGAGAGGACCTGCCCGAGTCTTCCCCCAGGTCGCACAGCACTAAATCCACCCGAGCGCGGGAAGCGCACGTGTTAAACGCCCCCAAACCCGAGCAGCAGCAGCCCCGCCCCGCTCTCTTTGCGGCCAGGTAACGCGACCCATCCATCACGCGCGGAGGGCGGGCCCGCGAGGACACCGCCCCCGCCACTCTCCCGGCTCTCCAATAGGAAAGGAGGAGCTGGTCAGGGTGGGCGGGCCAAGCCAGCCTCCTCCGTGGTGGCCGCCCGGAGCGGGGTGGGCTTAGTCGCCACCCTCCAGTGGGGTCCGGCGAGCCCGGCTCGGCTGAGGCGAAAGGGTGAGGTCCACATCAGTCAGAAGGCCCCGCCAATGGGCTGGTGCGCCGCCCGCGGCTCCCGCCCCCGCCTCGGCCTCCCGGCGCCCGCGCTGCCTTCCCGCAGGCCGCCGCGGCGGCGCCCGCCCGTATCTCCATCCGGGTCCTCGCACGCTGCTCTCCGGGCGCGGCGGTAGGCAACGGCGGGCGCGGGGGCCAGGCCATCCTTGAGGCGTCGGCGAGCGGCTTTCTCCGCGAGCCTGAGGTGGGTACGGCGGGCGAGACGGCGAGCGCGGGGCCGTCGCCATTTTCTTTCCTTCAGACTCGCGGCGGCAGGCAGGCAGGAGGGGAGAGTTATGCACCGGCCCGGCGCGGCCTGAAACCCGTGGGACGGCTAGGCGCCCTCCCGCGGACGGGTGGGTCCGAGGTGGGCGACAAGCGGAGGCCGTGGGTGCTCGGGACGCGGGCGGGGGAGGGGTGCCGCGTGGCTCTGGCGGCCCGGCCCCAGCCCCCTCCGCTTCCCGCCCAGCTCCTCACGGACGGGGCGGGGGAGGGGGTCATTCTTCACATTCCTTACCCCGCCCCTCCCCCCGCTTCAATCAAACTTGGGGCGGGCGGAAGTTCCGCCCATTGGCCAGCGCCTGTTGGTCGGTGCAGCCTCCTGCTGTGGCGTGACTGGCTGCGGTTGCTGCCAGGTCCTCATGACGTCACTTCCGCTATCAGGTTTGTGGGCCGGGGAGACCTTGGCCTTGGGGGTTGGGATGAAGGAGTGAAGGTAGGAAGTGCGGGGGGGAGGGACGGAGCGGGAAGGCGCGGGCGGGGAGGGCGGGAGAGCCGGGGCTGGCTCCTTGCCCCTGCTCCGCTGGGCCAAGTGCGGCCTCCGTCCTGGAGCAGCTGCTGCGGCTGGAGGTCCGCTGCGGCGGCCGTCCTTGGCGAGGGGGGAGGGGAGCGAGCGAGCGGGAGGAAATTCTATCCCGGGGGATGGGGTTGGAGATTGCTGCACGGTGTCACCGGAAACGGCTCTGGCCTTTTGACTCTACGCTGCAAACTCTTGGAACCGAATGCCTCTCCAAAAGCTGGTTAGTAAACTTCCCTAGGCGCGCTGTGCGTGAGCAGTGTGGTAACCTTTATGTCCTTGGCCAGCAGTGTCCTTCGCTCTTCCAACTTTTTACAGTAGGTTCTGTCTGAGGTGATGGTGTGTTTTGCTTAATTTTCAACTTTTTGAGATTTATAAAAAGAAAAAGACTTCAGTTATCAAAGGGTTAGGAAGCGGTGGAAAATCCTTGGGAACTGAGTTAAAATGCTGAAATAAATCAGGAGATTAAGGTTGAGATTTCTTTAACTTTACTAATAACTTTTGCTTTCTTGGTACTTAGTTCCTAAAAGTTAAAAGCATAATTTAGCGGTCTCCTGAATTTATTTCTATTGGCCCGAAAATCTTGGGATTTAAGAAAATGGTTGAATTCTAAGTTTATATGTGGTCTAGAAAATAAGTTGTTTTATCCAGATTTTTCTGTTCTGCAGTAATCTTGTTTTCTTTACAGTGTATTCTGGCGTATGCATAGTTAAGGAACTAACAACTTGGAAATTACTTTGAGTTTTGTGAGGATGTTTGATTTATTATACACAGTTAAAATGTTACTTTGAAATGAAAGACGGTTTTAGATGATGGACGTATCAAAATTCAGTTTTAGGCTACGGCTTAAAAAGTGTCACTTTGGTACGAATGAAGTTGGTGTGGGGAAAATAACATCTTGGGATAATCTAAAACTGCAGACAGCGACAGGTACAGGGTATGTCTTGAAGCACGCTTTGCATCTCCCTTCATCCCACCCCAACACTTAATTGAATTTCTGCCTAATTTGAGATTCAAGCATTTTGCAAGTCTGAAAAGTTTAGTAACACCCAGTTATTAAAGAGAGTTTGTAAATCTCTTTAAGTTCAGACTTAGTAAAGAGATAAATGCTAAAGAAGTTGGTCTCAAATGTTATTTCTTTGGACCTTTCTTCCTCCTTAGCATTAACCAGATATTTCTTGGTTTAGAGTACAGCACCCTAGATTGTGTACCTTTCATTTTAATAGTTAAGATAGTGGTCCACCTCACCGTGGGAATTACCTTTAAGAGCACTAAATCGGTGCTTCATGCTGTATATTCTGTAGTTGGGTCATAAAATCACTTTAGTGGGCGGTTAACAGAATTTTTTTAAGAAGATGGAAATTAATAGTGTACATGAAATAGTGTGTTGATTCCCCCCCCCCCCCACATGCAGGTATATTCCCACAAATTACTATTTTTGTGAGTGTCCAAAGACAGAAAAAAAAGTTCTTCTGAAGGGTAATTATCTCATTAATGGCACTTGTCTCCAAGGAATATTAAGAATAGCTCTTTCATATTTATGTTCAGTGAAACATGTTCCCCCACTTGAGTTTTTGAGTTGAATAGATTTGCCACCCATGTAGTATTTTAATAGTTTAAGATGCTTTTATTTAGATTGTAGAGGATCTTTTCCATCCCAGACTATTAATTGTCAGGAATTCTCTTCATATTTAGATGAGAATCGAAGAATCTGGACCTCAAGTAATAAGTCATCAACATTGCCTCATGTAACCCCAGGACTGGAGTAAAGGATGCCTGCTCATTTCATGCTCTTTTCCTCTTGTTGTTCCAAGCATTGGGTGATCACTTAAGAGTGAACTTCATTAAATAGCTAGATAGGATGAGAGCCATTGTTAAGTTTGGGGTACTAAGTCTTTGAAATCCATAGTGTATTTTAACAGTTAAAGAACGTAACAGTTTGGGCTACTTACATTTCAGATGCTCCGTAGTCATTTTGAGACTAATGCAATTTTAGTGAATTGTCTAGTTGTTGTTGTTGTTTCAAAATTAGATTTCACTATCTGAATTTTTAGTTTAAGGTAGCCAAAAATGGATTTGGGGATATAGCTCAGTTGGTAGAGTGCTTGCCTCACATGCACAAGGCCCTGAGTTCAATCCCCAGCACACACAAAAAAAGATAACCCAAAATGTGTGTCAACAGCCTCTTCTCACATGTGAGTAAATTGCATCAGGTGATTTCTGTATATACAGATTTCTTTCTGTATAGAAGATTGGAGTATTCTGAGGCATCTGATGGCCATACCTTTGTTAAGTTACCTTTGGCTTTTCTAGAAATATTTGTGGTGGTGGTACCAGGGATTGAACTCAGGGGCACTGGACCACTGAGCCACATCCCCAGCCCTATTTTGTATTTTATTTAGAGACAGGGTCTCACTTGAGTTGCTTAGTGTCTCTTGCTGAGGCTGGTTGTGGACTCTCAAATCCTCTTGCCTCAGCCAACCGAGCCGCTGGGATTGCAGGTGTGCACCACCACACCCAGCTCTAGAAGTATTTTAAGATATTTTAGACAGTTTGTTTTAAAATGACAAATACAATGGGTGTAATCTGAGTGAGGGCATTTTGTTCTTCCAAATAGTCATCCTGTTCTTCTCGTCAGTATTGCATTAGCATCACTTGAGGGACTAGCCACACCTCTTCCTTTCTCCATGAGAATTTTTATTTGGCCAATTGTGTGCTTACCTAATGCCCAGGAGGAAACTTTTTCTCTATGAATTCATACTTACACAGTAGAGACTATGCAGTATCTATTGAGGATACTGTTATATCAAACACAAAAATTGTCAGGAATCTAGATTAAATGAACTATAAACCTACCTTTTCTTGACTTGGAAATCGTGTAGACTATACTGAGACTTTACAGCTTGGTAATAATAGGAAGGTAGATGATTTTAGGATTGATAAGTAGTCATATGTACAATGATCAGTAAGGAACAAGTCACCTAAGTGACGTACACTTACCTGACTGAAATATTTGCAATAATTTAGGATTTACAGAATTTATTTAGATATGCAAGGGTAGCACAGAATGTATTTATGGTAGTGAGGAAGTTGGCTCAAAATGAAGAGTTTATATCAGGAAAGTTAGAAAGGAATACTGAAAATTGACCTGGCAATTGGTTGCTT
This sequence comes from Sciurus carolinensis, assembly GCF_902686445.1. Classification (NCBI taxonomy): domain Eukaryota; kingdom Metazoa; phylum Chordata; class Mammalia; order Rodentia; family Sciuridae; genus Sciurus; species Sciurus carolinensis. The sequence goes on from NC_062227.1 coordinate 9,729,180, forward strand.
TCTTAAGGTTTTTCAAAATTTAGGTATATTGATTTAATTAATCAATAAGGGTATCTGAAGTATCTGCTGTGTGTCTTAAGAATAAATGAAATGGTCCTTTTGGGAAACCTGACCTAGTACCTAGCTATTTAAAACTTACCATGAATCTCAGAGTTGGTGTCATGTTGCATAGAATAAGAAATTGAGATACTAGAATTGGGTTAACTTCCACTGGAGACAGAAATCTAAAAAAACTCCATTATCTTGTCAATTAAACATGGATTACTTCCCTTTGCTAGAAATAATTGCTCTTGCTTTGTAAAGGAAGCAAATACTATTGAAGAGTTTGCTTAATAATGTTAGAGTATTCAAGCATCATCAGTTCATCATTTCATTGATATTCAACTGAATATTTGAAATTAAAGGAAATCTTGTAAGTAGCCAGTGTTCTAGTTTTGATTTGTATTTGATTATCAGCAAATGAAGCTAGTGATGCTGGAGAATCATTTTATGTGTAGGACAGTTTTGCTAAGATGAGATTTATACAACCATACGATGGAATGCAAATAAAAACTTAAAAATAAAACTTTCTTGCTCAGCATGTTCAAGTCCCTATGTTTAGGCCCTTGCACTGATAGATAAATAGGTACATAGGTAGATACAATTAGAAAAAAAAATCCTGAGCTGTAAGAATATGTAAATTTTAATGTAAAGAATAGGAAATTAAACTTTGGGAGAAACATTTTGGCTCAGAATTAAAAACTCTTAATAGGTACTAACTATATAGGAGGTAGTGTATACCTGCTTGTGAATTAAGTTAGAGTATTTAAGAATTTAGAAGCAATTTTTAAAATGTATTTTAAAATTAGGAATGTGTTCTTAAATGTTCTTACTACAAAAGAATAAGTACATGAGGAATGTGTATGTTAATTAACTTGATTTAGCTGTTCCATAATATGTGCATATTTGAAAACACGTACCATAAAATGTGCAGTTTGTCAATTTAAAACAACTTAAAATCAGTTGCAAAAAAATAAAATTAGAAAAGTGAAGTTAATAAATTTCATTATGGAACCATATTTGATAACAAGTAAATTTTGCCTCTTAACAGTTTCAAATAAATACTTTTGTCTGTCATATCTTTGGTAGGTAAGATTACCCACTTAGGACAGTTTTCTCTATTAAGAACAGTTCCTGTTTGTTGATTTAATTGTGGTAAGTTGCTTTGCATATTTTCCTAATCTATACAAAGACCCCATGAGGTGTTGGTGTTACAGGTCCCCAAATGAAGATCAGAGAACTCAACCTATCCCAAGAACACTGCCACTAAATAGCTCTGGGGCCTCAAAGCCATTGCCTTTTACCCCTTTGTTTTCCTGGCCTGCTCAGCTGAAAATGAGTTTAATTTTTTCTTTTAATTGCCATACTTTTAATGGGAGGATAGTTCTGTCTACAGATTGTGATGGAATGTGAGTAAGGATAGAAGGGACAGAAGTTGGATGAAAAGTATCCACTTTCTATTAAAAAGAATTATCAGGGAAAATCAATTTTTGATAGTTTTAGCAAATAGATACTGCCTAGGTTACATTCCTACTGGTTACAGGTCTGTAGATTACATGGTTTGTCTAAAGACATAATAAATGTAGAGCCAGGATTCAAACCAGGTTCTGGTTCTGAAGTACAGTTTAACTATAGACAAAAATCACAAAAGATTTTCAGCTTAACTACTCATTCCAATCTTATCCAGGCATTGTTTAGTTATGATCAGTGTTTGTGTTAGTTAGGGTTTTTACTTTACTTCACTTTTAAGTGGACATTTCTAATGTGTTCTCATCCATAAATTCTAGGGTAGGAGTTGTGTTCTGTTTCTGTCTAAGCTCACTTAACTGAACATTGCCTCTTCTCAGCTGTAATATTTTTCCAACATTTTGCTCTAACCAGCACTTTGTAAAATGTTTTGGAACCATCGTATCATAAAATCAACTTATGAACTTAATTAAATGCAGGAGTAAGGGTTAGTATTGATGATAGTATTATGTATGCAGACATAAGTTATTTAGAAATATAAAATGTTTTTCTTGCTATGGGTTGTGGAAAGGTGGATAACTGCTCTAATTAATAGTGATGTTATACAATTGATTCTGTTGCTTCCTGGTAAACACCCAACTCTTGGAATATTTTTATATATACTTTCCAAAAAATTAAGATTCTTGTTAATAGTCCTAGTTCATTGCTACATTGCTTTCTAGCTGTATGGTACTTATTTACATTGCTGGATTGAGAATAATAGTGTAAAGCGAGCTTGCTGAACTTGTCAAGATTGAAAAATAATGCATTTTAGATTATTTAAGAATTTGGGGCTGGGGTTTAGCTTAGTGGTAGAGCACAAACCTCGCATCCAGGAGAGCCTGGGGTTTGATCCCCAGCAACGATGGTTGGGGAGTGGTATGGGGAAGCAAGTATGCTTTTTTTTTGTTTTTCCCAGGACCATATGCGTGCTGAAGCTACCTGAAACCTCATTTAATGAGATAATTGGTTGGAAGTTGAGTATTAGAATAGAGAACAGTGCTGGTTCTGGGGAAAGATTTTTTTTGCTTAATAGAGGCTTGATTTTTTAGGGACAGTTGTCCGCAAGTTTGTATCAAGGTATATAACATGGCTTTCTAGAATTGAATGGGCTCAGGTATGGTATAGCATGTTTGGAGATCCAGTGCTGCCTTCTCAAATTTGGGGCAAGTTACCAAACAGCTCAGCACCAGCTTTCACCTAAAAATGATGGAATCTGGGGCTTAATATCTGTCTGTTGAATGTGTTGGTAAATCATTCACTTTACAGATTATTTTAGCTGATGTATTGATATTATAACTAAGGAAGCTGAGGGGCTAAGGAAGACTGAATTACTTGTATAAGGTTTTGGTGGTGAGTTTAGGGGCAGGATTTGAACTGATTTTTGTTTACTACAAGTAAGTTTCCTGTGAACATTCGTCTACCAGGTGTTTGTGTTCATTTGAGTATATACTTATGAATGGAATTGCTGGGTCATATTGTTTTCACTGAACATCTGGTTATGACCAACTCTGCACTGCTCTGTTTTCTAACAGGAACCAATTCAGTTTGATTCTGATACTACCTGGAGTTAGCCTGAACTTAAAGGGCACAATCCCACAGGACTTCTTCATTTTCAGGTTCTAGTTTCGAGTTTTAGGGTACATTACCTGAACTTTTGACTAACTTACTACAACTTAAGGGACTTTGTGTAACTCCCTCCTCAGGCTTTATAAAATTTTTTAGAATGTCTCTCACAACTCAGTTTTTGAACTATCACCAGTTTATTACAAAGGATAGAAATTAACAGGAGGTGCTCTAAGTGAGACCCAGAAGCATTCTTGAGCCTAGGAGCTTCTGTCCCTGAGGAGTTGGTATTATGTCATCTTCCTGTTATGAGGGTATATGCCAGCTCTGTCTACATCATGTCATTTAGGGGTTTTTAATAGCAGTTTCAGCAGGGTCTGATTGATTACATTAGGGGCCATTGATTGGCTCTCCAGCTCCTCTCCCCTCTCTGAAGGTTGAGAGGTAGTCTAAACAGTTCAACCTGGTCTTTCTGGTGACCATCCCCAACCCTGAAGATATCTAGGGGGTTTTAGTCACTTCGTTAGCATTTTTTAAGACATAATTTGGGGGATTGGAGGGTGTTAGGAGATACATGCCAAGAAAACCAACTGGAAATAGGACCAACTATATATTTCTTGTACTATTCATGGTAACTGTTTAACTTTTTTTTTTTTTTTTCCCTGTGGTGTACTAGGGATTGAACTCAAGAGCATTCTCCCTCTGCCTCAGAGCTCCAACCTTTTTAAAATTTATTTTGAGATAGGGTCTCAAGGTAGACTTGCCTAGGCAAGGTCTGGAATTTAAGATCCTTGGCCTCTTGAGTAGCGGGGATTACAGATGTGCACCTTCATGCCCAGCTCTGTTTTGGTACTGGACTTGGAACCCAGGGTTGCTTAATAAAGTGCTTCAGAGAGCAGTTGCACCATTTTCACAGTTCCCACCAGAAATCTAGGATTCTAATTTCTCCCCATTCTGCCAACACATGGTATCTTTTTGATTATTAGCCATTCTTGTAGATATGAAGTGATATTTCATTGTGATTTGGGTTGCATTTCCCTAATGACTGATTAACAATGTTGAGCCTGTATTCATAGACTTGCTATTTATGTTGGTAAGCCTAATCTTCGCAGTATCTATTAAAAGTTTTTGCCTTTCACTAAGTTAGGTAATTTAACTTACTGTATGTTGTGCTGTGGGGTGGTCATTCTTTTGTATTTGGATATGCTGTTGCCCCAGTACTATTTGTTGAACAAACTTTCCCAGTTGAATTGTCTTGGTGCACTTGAGTCCGTATATATGAGTTTTTATTTCTGGACTTGAAATTTTACTTCATTGAGCTGTATCTTTTTGCTTACATGTTTGAAATTTTAAAATGGGCGTTTTGTTACTAAGTCATTGCCAATAAATTTCTTTGTTTAATATTAAATTTGGTGCCTACTAGAAATCTTTGTAGAAGCTACCATTTCAGTATGAAGTCTGTAAATTGAAGACTAATAAGTAACATGGTTTAGATGAACTGGGGTAAGATTTTGATCATAAAACACTGGTATCATGTTGCTTAACTGAGTTTTATACAAGTTATTAAATACCTTGGACTTTGTGGTCCCATCTCACACTACTGTAAAGGAAGACTCCGAACCCTTATCGACACATGGGTTGATGATTGTCTTTTTGATTTTTTTTTTTTTTTTTTTTTTTTTTTTTTTCCTAGCAAGACCATTTAGTGTTTGGCCTTATGGAATAAGCAAGTGGATTCCATTGAAAATCAGTCTATTTTTTGTCATTGCTTTGTACATGATTAATGCGTTTGGTCATGGATTATGTATGATTTGTAGAGGTTTTAGGTTTTGAGGTAATTGGATTTTATCAGAAGCTTTTGTGTTTCTTTGTAATGATTTTTGTTTCTCAAAGATAAGTGATTTAATGAATTTTGTTTGTAGCAACTATATGAAAATCAAAGACATAATACAGGGCAAGTATCCTTTATTTGAAGTGCTTGAGACCAGAAGTTTTATGGATTTTTCCAGTATTTGTCTATATGATAAAATATCTTGGGGATGGGATCCAAGTCTAAATTCAAATTTTTTTGCTTCATGTATACCTTACACATACACATAGCCAGAGGGCAATTTTATATAGTAATTTTAGTGTGCTTGTTTTGGCTGTTCCTCAGCGCATGAGGTCAAATGTGAACTTTTCCACTTAAGGTATTTGGAGTGGATTCAGGTAACCAAGCATTTAAAAAAAAAAAGAAAGAGAAAGAAATGAAAGACAGTATAGATCATACAAAGATTTCGCTACACTTCATGTTCAAATAAGGGAAAGAAAGAGGTCTAATACTTCTTTTTTTTGCCCCATTACACAGGAAACCAGGATTACTGAAGAGAAAGCCTTTCCGTGATGTTCAGCTGTGGTTCCTTTTCAACATTCACCCTGGATGTTCTCTTCACTGTGGGATGAGGTAGTAGGTTGTATAGTTTTAGGGTCACACCCACCACTGGGAGATAACTATACAATCTACTGTCTTTCCTAAGGTGATAGAAAAGTCTGCATCCAGTCAGCCTTACAGAAAGTCAGTAACTAATTGTACAGTGTTTAAAATTAATTTGTCTACAAAAGAGTGTATATGGTGTAGAAGTTATTTCAGTGATTAAAAGTCTTTACCAGGTAGACGGGATGGAAATGGGGATGCTTTTTGCTTATTGTCTCATTTCCGTATGTCAGAATTATATATTTTATTTTGATCGATGCTGATAATATAGTGTTGAAATTTTCTTTTGAAAAAAATTGTACTCTTCATTCCAGAAGAAAAGATTGCTCTATCAGAGTGAGGTAGTAGATTGTATAGTTGTGGGGTAGTGATTTTACCCTGTTCAGGAGATAACTATACAATCTATTGCCTTCCCTGAGGAGTAGACTTGCTGCATTGTTTTGTCTTATCTAGATGATGTTAAAACTCGGATGAATTAATTTTGACTCTTGTATTTACAGTTACCAATTGTTGATTTTTCTCTCTTCAAGTAGAGTACAGTAGACACTGATCTATCTTTCAATTTTGACATATCGTGCATTTCAGAAATTTGAAATTAAGCAAAAATCTCTGGAGAAAGATACCCTTCAGGAAATCTTTTAAAGAGGCCCAGATCCTTTTGAAATGTATGTTCACTGCCCTGCATTCTGGTGTATATTTCTAGGGTGAGATCTGAGTTGGTATAAAGGTACATACCAACTAGAAGGGCACTGTTTGAGGTAAATTGGAGTCAGGTTGATTGTTTCATTGCTAGTTTGGGGTTTTGAGTAGTTTAGAGAATGCTGTAAGCACTGCTTCATTGATGTATTGATTTGGACAGAATTTATTTTCCATCCTGAAAAAAAGAGGGATTTTGTGTTCTACTTTTGTTCCTTGGCAAGTTGCTAAGAAAATTTGAAGTGGTTCTTTTTTTTAATATTTTTAAATTGTTGATGGACCTTTATTTTATTTATTTATATGTGCTGCTGAGAATCAAACCCAGTGCCTCACACATGCTATTGCAAGTGCTCTAACACTGAGCCACAGCCCAGCCCTGAAGTTGTTCCTTTTTCATAAAAGGGGAATCATCCAAAACGGTCAGGTAGGAAAGTCTTTGTGTGTTGCTTTAAAAAAAAAAAAAAAAAGAGAGGAAAATATTAGAAAAGAACTAATTGAATTAAACATCCATAACTTTATGGCCCATGTTTCAGCTTCTTCTAGTGGCTAACCCATATGCTTCCTTGGATATTAGAGTCAAGCAAGACTAAGAACTCCATTTAAATGTTTACTCTTTGAACTGCTTTATTTTGGAGAATAGAGGGAAAAGAGGTAAAATGTGACTGAAGGAGAAATCACCTCTTCAAAGATATTTACATTTAATATCTTAGCATCTTCAATTATCACGGTGCAGTGCCGTTGGTGGCAGGAACTTTAGACAAAACAAACTCTTGGATTGGTCCAATCCAGATGTTTTGTCCTGGACCATATTTATGCTTATTTCATCCCTGGCATATAGATGAACACTTGTTTGGAGAACTGGTCTTCTTCCAAATTGGATGTGTCAACACTGTGGGGGAAATTCATTATTATTATTATTTTTTTTAATTGTAAATGGACACAGTACCTTTCTTTATTTTTATGTGGTGCTGAGGATTGAACCCACTGCCTCACACATGCTAGGCAAGCACTCTACCACTGAGCTACAACCTTAACCCCAAAACTGACATTCTTAGGCCTAGTCTTTGTTAAATTGGTAATATGCATAACCCACCTGCTGAGTATGTGGTAAGTACAGTTGTGGAATTTTATGGTTTTCTGTCAAGTACCCCTCTACTACTCTGCACTTGGAAACTTCACTAAGGTCTGGAGAAAAATGTATTTATATACATTATCAATTACATAAGGGCCCATTTCATATCCTTATTATCCAGGCAGAGAGCATGAATTAGATTGTGAAGAACTGGTGTACTTTGTAAATATAATTAGAAGAGCCCTTTATGGAGAGTGTGACATTCTCTAAAAGCTTTTTAATGGCAGCAAAAATTATGACCATAGTGCTTCTGTTTACTGTAATTCAGGGGCCAAGGAGGGACTGACTGGCTGTAATTCGGAAACATGACCTCAAGTCATAATTTCTTCCAGTTGATAGGTGACAAGCAGGATTTATATAAACGTTTAATAAAGAGAGGCTGGAGGTTTTATGAAATTTGATATTTAAATTTTGGTAACTAAATGTGTTAATTAATCCCCAGTACCATAAACAAAACAAAACAACATTTTAAATAAAAAGCTTAGGATCTGGTATGTGGTAGGTTGAGTTAGAGGACTGGCTTGTATTCTTTGATGTGATTACTTTCTTGCTTTTAACTTGAGGTTTGTTTTTAAGCAAATACTATTATGGCTTATAGAAAAACCATACAGCCCATAACTTTAAAAGCATTAGTGAAAGATTCCAGTTGGTTGAGTTTAAAACAAATTTGAAAGAATATGGCCTAATTTAACAGTTTTTTTTGATGTGCACCTGCCAAATAGAAGACCAGCAAGAATAAAATGGGTTCCTAGGAAGAGGTAGTAGGTTGCATAGTTTTAGGGCAGGGATTTTGCCCACAAGGAGGTAACTATACGACCTGCTGCCTTTCTTAGGGCCTTATTATTCCACGATACCCTGTTTCCTTGCTACCTTGCTTTGGTATAAGCAGAGTTCTTTCTGCAGTTTTTCTCAAATGAGAACAATGCAGGAATACCAAAGACAGCAGTGTTTGTATTAGTGTTCTGTAAACAGCAGCATGGTGCCAACATTGACTGACAGTCAACAAATGAGAATGAGAATTATGAAGTATACCTAGTTGCTTTTGTGTTTTACTTTGTGGTTACTGGAAGGTTTTAGAAAGCAGTTTTTGTTCATTTTTTCCTCAAGTTTCCCTTTCTCTAACATCTAAATTACTGTCAGCCATTCCCCTCTCTGTAGCTGCCTTATTATGTTTGAGGAAAAAGCATTTAACAAAATTGTCGAAGTATTTTTGTTACCTTCATTATGTTTGTGAATGTCTTGCAAAGTTTCTGGGTTTCCTTGTCTTCTGGATTTAAAATTTGGGGCAGTTCTTAAGATGGTATTTCAGTGTGGGACTTGATAGTCACATTGAGCTGCTCATTATGTATGTAACCTTGTGATTAAATCTGTTAAATGCATGCAAGGACTAGAAGATTCTTATAGTACTCGATTGAAAATGGTTATCATGATTGTGGAGTTGTTATTATTTAGGATATCTTTTCAATAAAAATATTACATAATCTAAAACGTGTGCTTTTAAAATCATTCCACTGCATACTTGCTAACTCTGCAATTTTTAAATACTAATTCTGTATTTAAATTTATTTTAGTATCTGTTAAATTTCATTTTTCATTAGTAGGCATTTGATGATTGTGTTATCATTCACTTATAAATAAAGCCAACTGAAGCAATATCTAGCTCTTCTGTTTTGTTAACACTTGTATGACTTTGTACACACAATTGTATTTGCCATTAAATCCTGCTTTCTTTACTTAATTCTCCTTTGACTCTGCCTAAGCAGTCACTATTTTGCAGAAACTATTTTCATTATCCTTCATTTCCCTAGTCTGGTTCTAGTATTTACCATATGAGGAAGGTGCAGACTCTGGGATGTGTGCCTTAGCATCTCAAGGGTAGTTTACTTTTTCCTCAACTATTTTGAATAGTGATATATTTGAAGACTATAGAATGAAAAGGTTGAAAGGGAGTTCAGTGGTTTCCTATCTGCTGTTCTGCTGCCTAACTTTTTGCCTCTTTTTTAGAAAATGTTCAGTGAAAGGAAGGAGGTATGGTACGTTTTACACTTGACCACCTGGGATTTCAAATTTCCTGTCTATATTGAGAGTTGGATAAAGTTACTAAGGTACTTTATATGCTGCATTTATTTAAAAGAAAGCATTCTTTAAAAGATTTCAGTAGTGATAGACCCCTTAATTTCATGTATATTGGTTTAAGATAATGCACAGGAGCAAAGTGAGGAAATGAGAATACTTAGTGAGATTAGGGGTGATTTTAAAATCAATATTCCAAAATTTCTCCCTAATTTTAACTTATAAAAGTATTCTAAACAATGTATCTAACCATTTTCCTTATTAAAAGTGAGCCTTTTTTTCTCCATTTAACTAGTTTTTCAGGTTCTGTACTCCTCCCATTTTGTCTGTCTCCTACTTGCTTTTCTTTTGTTGGGATTATAGGGGGAGGACTGGGAGAGGGACTAAGGAATCCTTTCGGGGTTGGATGTGATATTCTCAGCAGTGTTTGTTGACCGAATAGCTGACCTGATAAGAAGGATCTGCATTCTGATTCCTTGGGATTCTGAAGTCCTACTTGCTTGAAATCCATAACTTAAAATTTTAGTTTGATCTAAAATTAGTTTTAAGAGAAAGACTGGTGCAGAGTAATGGCGTTGAACTGCTTAGTAACGTCAGGGGAAAAAAAAATAATAGGGTGATTTTTCTGCCATTCCTGGCACATGGTTTCCATCCTCAGGGTCACCTCTTTGTTAAAATATGACTGTGTTAACTGTCTTGTTTTGTTCCATTTGCAGGCATAGAATATAAGGAAAAGCCCAGAAGCACATTTTAACCATTAAACCTACTTAAAGAATTTTTCTCAGAAATACTACCTAGTGACTTTACATGTTGTCTATCGGAACCATCCCAGACTAGGCTGGAGCAAGGCTGGGAAGTGGCCTTAGTAGGGTAGGTTTCCACTAGGAATGAGGAGAAAGGAAAGGAGGGTGTGAGTTAACTATTGTAGAGGGCATTAGGGAAATTATATAAAGAAGATAAGCAGGCTCTTTAACAACCTTGTTTGGGCAGGGCCTCTGGGCTTGATGAAAAATTGATGGAATCGAGGTTATAAAGCCAGAAGTGGGGGTGGGGGTGTACAAAACAAAAACAAAAAGTTAAAGGGAGACCTCCCATCTTATTTGGACTCTACAATATATTACCTCTAGCACAGGGGCCAACACAGAACCAAAAACATTAAAGCATTAAAAAATTAATTTTAGAGCAGTTTTAGGTTCTCAGCAAAATTGGGAAGTAAGAGTTAACGTGCCCTTTGTCTTCCTGCTAAGAGAATCTCAATTTTTGTTTGAAGCAAGGATCCTTGATTTCAGGAAAGGTGCCTTAATCTTGGTGTAGGGATAGGTATGTGACTATGACTAAGGAGTGGTGGTGGGAAGAGGATTTTATAAGAATTTTGGGAGGAGAAACTTGGGCTGTACATGTTAATGTGATCAATGCTACTGCAGCCATCTTGTGACCATGAGATGTAGGTAGGTTAGGTGGTTCCAGTGCCAGCATTTGCCCTTTTCCACACTTGGTACTGATACGTGACAAAAATGAACCAACACTAGAATGGGTGTTATATTACTTGAAGAAGAGAACCCTCACGGGATCACACACGCCTTGGGAAAATTCCCTAAGTTATAACAGTGAAGTGTTAACAAGCCATCAGCTAGAAAAAAAACACCTTTGTGGCTCAGGTGAGAACAATATGAATGCTTCTCTGACATTCACAGTAGGGCCCTGAATGAGAGAGCATGCTGTGGGGGGAAAGACTGATGTCAAAACCATCATTTCAGACACCTGGATCTTAGAAGCTGCAGCCAGCAAAGACCAAACTGACAATGTGTAGTCTTTTAAGCCTCCCTTCCCTGGTGCTGATATGAGCTAAACCCTTTGGAAATGTACATCATCCTCAGTTTGACAGATGACTCCAAAAATGCTTTTAAATTAAGACAATGAGGTGTGCAAGCAAATTTGAAAACCACTGCACTCAGGAAACGGTAGAGCAGAATAAGATGGGAGCTGAGGGAGATGCTCCAGTATTTGGCACCCCCAGAGAAACTTGAATTTGAAGAGCTATTTCCCCACTGTCCTCACAAGAGTTAAGAAAACCAGGTGAAAGAATGATACCTGATTGGAAGCATGAAAAGAGTTGACTTCCACCCCTTCCACAACTCCAGCCTATGCAGCGTGAAGAGTCCCCTGCTTGAGGAAGAGTCTAGATCTTAGACTTGAAATTCAGTGTCAGGCAGAGTGTCACTTGTCTGCACAGGCCATTGGACCTACATTGGTTAGGAAGCCAAGGGACTGACTACCCCAATGTCAGGCAACACAACATGGAGCAAAATCATCCACTGGGGTGGAGACAAGACAATACAAGCACATGATGGCCTTAGAACTCTGAACCTGCAAACCCAGCACCAGGGAGAACATAAGGGTTCCTGTTTCCAGGTCAGTGCTCATGGATGGAACTTTCTGGCACCCGGTAGACCTGTGCTACAGAGGAACAACTTGGGTTTGGGCCTGCATCATTGCCAGTTGCAGTGTAGGCTTAGGGTGTGTGCCTGCAATGTGAGGGGTCTAGCTGTAATTCAGGTTTACCCGATTTTAACATTATCCTTGGGGGCCAGTGGACTGCTTCCCCTCAATCTCTCCCTCACCTTGGGTAGTACAGTGCAGAGCAGAACTCCATCCATGAGGGGGTGGGGTGAAGTCGAGGGTAGGACAGGGAAGTGATAGTAGGAACTTGGTGTACTGGTGAAACAAATGGGCCCTACTTCCAGTACAGGGACTGTGGATGGAACCTCTGGACCTGCACCAGTGCCAGGTGGAGACCTGTGGCCTCAGACTAGGATTCTGGCCAGCATCACCTGTGGTTGGTTATCAGCAGTCTGGCGCCATGAATATACCACAATAATATAGTGAACCCTTGCCCTGCCCCTGTGTTGTGCTGGTCTCAGCAGGCTTTGGGCTCTAGGTGTGACCCAACATTGCAGCATTGATGGCCATGGGATTGCCAACTTCATCTCTCCCAACAACCCCAGGCAACACAGCATGGAGGGAGTATCTACTTGGACAAGAAAAAGGGAAGTGCCAAGTCCTATAAGCCTGGGGTCAGTCCTACAGTATGGCCCAGAGCCAGGATCCTCCAGCCTGATCACCAGGTGTGTGACTGGACACGGTGTCTGGGCCAGCTCCAGGCAGAGACTTGGGGACGGGGGATAGGGGCACAATTTTCCCTGTTTAGTTGCTTCCTTAATTCATTGTGAATGATTCACCAGACGGCTTGGGGCATCCTCTAATGTGAAGCAGTGACATCAAATGCAGACTCCCAGGAAAACTACTCCAAGGGTGCCATCTAGTGCTGAAATAGCAGAACAGACCACAGGCTCAGACAACCTTAGAATTTCTGGGAGGATAGGGAGGAAAAAAAGCCAGATAATACTAAGGTAAATGCTGAATCCTTCAATATCCAGGTGCTCTTGCATGTCCACAAACCAAGAGTTTTCAGGAAACCATGATCTCATCTGATGGGCAAAATTAGGTATCAGAAACTGACCACGTAATAACCAGTATATGCAAGCTCTAAGAGGATTCAGAATAACATTAAGGAAACCAATGATTAAGGTTTGTTTCTGTTTTTGTACCAGGGATTGAACCCAGGGGCACTCTTAACTCTTAATCACTGATCCACATGTCCAGCCCTATTTTGTATATTATTTAGAGACAGGGTCTCACTTTTTTTGCTGAGGCTGGCTTTGAACTCAAGATCCTCCTGCCTCAGCCTCCCAAGCTGCTGGTATTAAAGGCATGCACCACCGTGCCCACTGATTGTTTTATCAGAGAAACTTGGCAGAATGAAGTTATCTTTTTTAAAACCAGAAATCCTTAAGTTGAAAAGCACACTAAGTGAAATTTAAATAGCTCAAACTGATGAAAGAACCAGTAAGCTTAAAGACAGGCTATTTGAAAATACACAGAAGGGGAAAATAAAAAAGGAAAGAAGAAAGCTGATAGGAGGCATTAAAGGAGCAAATATTTGGATTATTAGGATCCAAGAAAGTCTTGGGAATGCTAAAGGAATAGAAAACTTAAAGGGAGAATAACAGAGATGTTCCCAAACCTAGGGAAGAATATAAATACCCAGGTGTGAGAAGATCAAAGGCTACCACCATGCAAATTTAATTCAGCCAAGTCTAACCAAAGGCATAATGAAGTTCTAAAGGTGGAAGATAAAGTGAGGATTCCCTAAGTAACGAGGAAAGAAACATAAATATGTTCTGTCACAGACACAGCAGAAGCGTTAGAGGCCAGGAGGGAGTAACATCTTCACAGTGTGGAAAGAAAAAAAATTCCAAGTAAGAATACTGTGTCCAACATTGAATCTTTTTCTTTGAATATCAATTTTTTTTAATGTTACACTGATTTTGAAATATAAAAAGCTGATAGCTTTAAAAAATACTATACCCAGCAAAGCCGTCCTTTAGAATTGGAGAAAAGTTTCCAGAAAAAAGTTGAGAGAATGTACCACCACCAGACCTATCCTACAAAAATGCTAGGGTTCTCAAACTGGAAAAAAGAGATGCTAATGAATAATAAGACACCGAAGAATATAAAACTCACTAGGAAAAATGACTACATACAGACAAATTCAGAATGCTTTTAATATTGTAGATAAGTTGCTAAAAATTCTTTTTAAAAGTTTCAAATAACCCAATTTTTACCATATAGTTGTTCTATATTATTATGTCGTTGCTTTCATATTCCCTAATTTATAAACTAAACATCATAGGTATGCATGTATAGGTAATGACAGTTATGTTTAGGGTTCAGTAAAGTATCCCCCCTGCCAGATGAGTGGGGACTACTGTACTCATTCAGCAGAGTAACAATATTTCATTTAAAAAAATTATTCGAATTATGATAGCATTAACATTTTATAATCTTAAGCATGCATTTGCAGAGATGATTTCTCTAAAATTTCCTACATGAATGCTATAGTGCTTTTGTTACAAAACTTTATATTTCAGTGTATTGATTTCCCTGAGATTTTGACAGTTAACTTTTTTCTTTAAATGGCCAAATAGGATGTCTTTTTATATTTTAAAAATCGTAACATTAATTATACAAATTAATGAGTTTGCTTGTGACATTTCCATATATATAGATACTGTGCCATGATATTACCCTATTACCCTCCTTAGACCTCCTCTTTTTCTCCCTACCCCTCAATTCCTTCCCCTTTCCTACCAGTCTCTCTACTACTTTTAACCCCCACCTATATATGAAGGAACATGGAACACTTGTCTTTCTGTGTGTCTTCTTTCACTTAGTACAATAACCTCCAGTTCCATCTATTTTCCTGCAGATAACATGATTTCCTTCTTTATAGCTGAATAATTTATAACAACTCCATGTGTATATGTACCATGTTTTCTTTATCCATTCATCTGTTTGGACAAACACCTAAACTGATTCCGTAACTTGACTATTGTGAATAGTGCCACAGTAAACATGGGTATGCATGTATCTTTTGTATGCTGACTTCATTTCCTTCAGGTATACTCAGCAGTGTTATAGCTGGATCATATGGTAACTCACTTGTTTTGTTTTCTCTCTGTTCTCCCTGCCCCAGTACTGGGGATTAAACCCAGGGCCTTTTGCATGCTAGGCAAATGATCTACCTCCGGGCTACAACTCCAGCACTTTACAAAAGGTTTTTTTTTTTTTTTTTAATTTTGAGAAAGGCTCTCATGAAGTACCTACGCTGGCCTCAAACTTGCAGTTCTTTTCAGCCTCCTGAGTAACAGGAATTACAGACATGGACATGTACCACCACCCCTGAGGGCCCATATGGTTGTTCTATTTTTAGTGTTTTTGTTTGTTTGTTTTGAGGCATCTCGTTTGTTTTTTTGAGGAATCTCCATTCTGGTTTTTAATAGTGGCTGTACTCAACATTCACCAAGATTGTATTGGGGTTCTTTTCCCCCTACATCCTCACTAGCATTAGTTCTTCTTCCTTTTCTTTTTCCCTTGCCCCTTTCTTCTGAGAATAGCCATTCGACTGGGGTGAGATTGAATCTCAATATAGTTTTGATTTACATTTCCCTATTGACTAAACATGTTGAGCATTTTTTTCCATGTATTTATTGGCCATTTGCACTCCTCTTTTTTTTTTTTTTTTAATGTGGTACTGGGTATTGAACCCTGGGCCTTGTGCATGCGAGGCAAGCACTCTGTCAACTGAGCTATATCCCCAGCCCTGTACTACCTTTTTTGAGAAGTGTCTATTGAGATGTTTGGCCTACTTATTTGCATTATTTTAATTTTTTGAGTTCTTTATATACTGTAGATATTAATCCTCTATCAAATGAATAGCTAGCAAAGATTTTTCTCATTTTGTCGGCTGTTTCTTCACTTTGTTGATTGTTTCCTTTGCTGTGCAGATTTTTAATTTGATGTAATCCTGTTTGTCCATTCTTCTATTTCCTGAGATGTTGGAATCCTATTCTAGAAATCATTGCTTGTGCCAGTATCTTGAAGTGTTACCCCAGTTTCTCTTTAGTAGTTTTAAAGCATCAGGTATTACATTTTGAGTTAATGTAGGATAAAAGGCAGGGATCTAGTTTGAATCTTCCACATGTGGATGTCCAGTTTTCCCAGCACTATTTGTGGTTTTTCGCATGCTCATTGAGAGTGAGATGGCTGTAGATGTGTGTGTTTATTTCCAGGTTCTGTATTCCATCTGTCTATGTCCCTGTTTGATGCCAGTACCATTCTATTTTTTCCCTCTGACTCAGTAGTATATTTTGAAATCAGGTATTATGGTACCTCCAGTAGTGTTCTTTTTGCTCAAGATTGCTTGGGCTATTTGTGGTACTGGGCATCTATATGAATTTTAGGATTTTTTTTTTAGTCTTGGGAAGAAAGCCATTGATATTTGGATGGGGAGTACATTGAAACTATAGATTATTTTTGGTACTATGATCATTTTAATGGTATTGATTCACCCAATCAATGAACGTGGGAAATCTCATCTTTTAGTGTCTTCTTTATTATTTTATAATTTTCATTGTACAGGTCTTTTGTGTCCTTGGTTTTATTTATTCCGCGTTTTTTTTTTTTTTTGAGGCTATTGTGAATGGAATTTTCCTGATTTATCAGAGTATATTTTACAGAAAACTACTGATTTTTATATGTTTATTTTGCATCCTGCTGCTTTGCCGATTTTAAAAAATCACTTCTATGGGTCTTTTGATCTTCCTCCCTCAGCCTCCCAAGTACCTGGAATTACAGGGATGCACCACTGCATCTGGCCCCTGTAGACCTTTTAGTGGCATGGCAAAAGTTGGAGTTGCTGCAAGCCCTTCTTGCTAAACAAGTTTCTGCAGTTTGTGTGCCACCTAGGCAAGTGCATACTTTGTTCAGAAACCCTCAGTCTATGTGCACTTGGAGTTTTGGGAAATGTTGAAGCCATAGGACTCCCCAGTCTGTCCCTGAGAGCAGGGACAGTCAAACCATTGATCATCCACTGGTGGTCAGGGGGCAGACTGGGAATTGAGCAATTTGACAGTCTTGGTGTTGGTGCTCTCAGACTTGGCCCCCATGTGAAACCACACAGGATACCACACAAGTGGTATCATTCTTGGTCACAGAGGGTAGGGACTTCCAACTGCTGAACCCTCCAGTCCCCTCCTGTCACAGCCTATGCTCCCCACTGCTTAAATGTTTCAGCAGGTTTGTGACAGACACTCCCCTAATCCATGTCACCTATGGCCTTCTCTAACACAGTGTGGTGGGGTGTCTCCAGGGACCCTGAATTATTATTGTTCCATGTTATCGGATCCCCAGAGCAGTTTAGTCTCTAACAATAGGTTCCTTCTTGGAGTGATTATAGCACTCTTGTGAGTGTGCTGAGTAATGTAATGAATCTCTTCTCTAAAGCTAGCTTATGCTTGAGGAGTCACTAGCAGTCCAAATTTCAAATCTGGATTTAAAACTTAACAAGAATTATGAATTTCTCCTATAGTTAGGATTGCTAGTCTGCTGTTATTGTCAGGGTTGTCTGCGTTTCTTGGCTTAACTTAAGCTTATAGCATCAGTTTCCTTTTCCTCAACTAGGGAGCTGGGACTGAAATTGCCATTTGCTTTGTAGTTTTTTCTGAGGCACCTTTCTGCTTCTCCATGCTGTTTAGGTTTCCTATCACTTCTTTATTGGTTCCTAGAACTTGTTATCTCTGTGCTTGGAATCCAATTTCTTCTTTGTTGCCCTGACCCTTCTCGTTGTAGAATTATGTGATGGTACTTCTATTCTGCTATCTTCCCTTAAGTCAACCTTTCATATCTTTGGTGCAAAGACTGGGAAACAAAGCTATTAAAATACCAGGAACTACATCAGTATGTTAAGAGGCCATATAAAAAGATACAAAATGACAGTTCAAAATTTGGGCAGACATAGAGTGCAAGTGTAGAATTGTTAATATCTTGTTTCTTTTCCTATCTTGATAATCAGTGTCAGGTTGTTATTTCAGTATAGCTTGTTGTGATCAAAGCTTTTTGTACACACCTCATGGTGACCACAGTGCAAAAATCCATTTTATAATGAGCATACCAAAAACAGTAGGCAGGGAATCAAAATCCACTCCTAGAGAAAATTACTTACCCACAAGGAAGACTCTCAACAGTGGGAGGAAGGAAAACTAGATGAATAACAAAATGATAGTGAGACCTTACCAATTAATAATTACCTTACATGTAAGTGGATTAAATTCTCCAGTTAAGACATTGAGTAACTAAATAGGTTTTTAAAAAAATTATAAGATGCTTACAAGAAAATCAATTCACCTCTAATAACTTGCATAGACTGAAAGTGAAGAAAGTGAAAAAAGAAATCCCATGTGAATAGGAAAAAAAAGAAAGCAGGAGTAGCCATGTTTCTGTCACATAAAATAGACTTTAAATAAAAAATGATAAAAGGAGACAAGATCATTAAATAATGATATAGTCAATTCAGCAAAATGAAATCACTTTATATGAATCCAGCATCAAAACCCCCAGATATGTAAAGGAAATATTAATAGGCCTAAATGGAGATAGACTCTAATACAACATTAGTAGCAGACTTTAATACCCCACTTCAACCGTGGACAGATCATCCAGACAGAAAATCAACAGAGTTAAACTGCACCCTAGTCCATTTGAACCTAACAGACATCTATAGAATATTTCACCCAACAGCTGCAGAATACCCATTCTCATCAGTATGTAGAACATTCTCCAGGATAGGTTATATTGATAAGCCACAAAACAAATCTAACAAATTTTTTTCAAAGTTGAGATATTTTTTCCAACCACAATAAAAGTAGAACCCAATAACAAGAAAAAATTGTAGATACTATATATAAATACATGGAAGTAAAGGAATTTACTCCTATACAACCAATGCAATAAGGAAGAAATTAAGTTTCATGAAATGAATATGGGAACATAACTATGAGATACAGCAAAAGCAACAGCAAAGGGGCAGTTCATAGCAATTAACACCTACATCAAAAAAGAAAGATCTCAACTTGTTTCAAGGAACTAGAAAGAAACCCAAAATTAGTAGAAGGAATGAAGTGATAAAGATACAAAAAGCAGAAAAAAATAAAATTAGACTAAAAAGCAATAATACAAAGATCAACAAATGAGCTAGGGAAATAGCTCAGTTAATAGAGTGCTTGTCTCACATGCACAAGGCCCTGGGTTCAATCCCCAGCACCACACACAAAAAAAACAATAACAACAACAACAACAAAAAAAGGCAGGTTTTTAAAAAAACAAATTAACAGGCCAATTTAAAAAAAAAAAACTCAGGTAAAAATCAGAAAAAGTGAGATATTACAACTGACATCACAAATTCAAAGGATTATTAGAGATTATGATGAACAACTATACATATTTTATAACCTAGAAGAAATGGATAAATTCCAGGATGCCAAACACCTTACCACCATTGACTCATGAAGAAATAGAATCCCTGAATAGACTCAATAATGAGATTGAGTCAGTAATAAAAACTCTCCTATCAATGAAAAACCCAGGACAGATGGTTTCACTGTTGTGTTTCACCAGGCATTTAAAGAACTAATATCAATTCTTAAAATTGCTATCAGTGTATTGCTTCCAAAATAATTGAAGAGATGCTAATACTTCCAAAGTCATTCTACAAGGCTAGCATTATTACCCTAATAGCAAAATCATACAAGGACACAACAACCAAAGCCACTGACAATATCCTTGATGAACATAGATATAAAAATTATTAAGAACATGCTAGCAAACCAAATACAATACACAATAAAAAATTATTCACCATGATAAAATAGGATTCATCCCAGGAATGCAAAGGTGCTTCAACATATGTGATGCACCACATAAACAATGAAAGAAAAAAACATTAATAAATGCAGGAATGGCATTTGGTAAAACTCAATAGCCTCTGTGATAAAAATTCAGAGTGAATTAGGCATGAGGGAATGTACCTCAACATAATAAAGACCATACTTAACAGACCTACAGCTTACGTTATGACAAGTAGGGAAAAGCTGAAAGTTTTAAGATTGGAACAAGATACAGATGATCATTTTCACTACTTTTATTCAACATAGTACTGGATGTCCTAGCTAGAGCAGTTGCACAGGAGAAAGAAAGGGTATCCAAATTGAAAAGGAGGAAGTAAAATTATCCCTGTTTGTAGATCACCTAATCTTGTGTATGAAAACCGCAAAGACTCTACCCAAAAAACAATTAATAAATTCATCTAAGTTACAGGATTATCAACATAAAAATCAATAGTGTTCCTATACACCGATAGCAAATTATCTGACAAAGAAATGAAGAAAGTCATCTCATTTACAATATATCCAAAGATTTGGGAGAAAATTTAAAGAGGTAAAGAATCTAATGAAAACTATAGAACACTGATGAATGAAATTGAAGAGAACACAAAAAAGTGGAAAGATATCCCATGTTCATGGATTTGAAGAATAAATATAAAAAATAAATAAATATTTATTAAAATATTCATATATTTATTTATTAAAATATTCATACTGCCCAAATTGATCTTCAGATTCAATACAATCTGTCAAAATACCAATGATATTTTTCACACAATTTGAAATAGTTACTTTAAATGGGTGAGATTTCAGTGTTCTGCTATTAGCAGAAATGGTGGCTCAAGGTATTCAGCAATAAAAGATTTGAGACACAGTTTTGTGTTCCTGAATGGTAACTGCAAAATTTGAACCTCTATAGTTACCTTAGTGTAGAAATTACTATCCTAAATTAGTCTTTTATGATTAATAGTGAAATATATATTTACATATATTATATATATATGTGTGTGTGTGTGTAACAGGGTTTTAAAAGAAAACTATGTAGCTTATTTCACTTAGGTAAAAGTTTCTTAAATGAAAAATCATACACCTAGGTATGTTATCCAGAGGACTTAATATGAGCACATTTAACATGACAGTCTCCCAATAAAAGCAGTATGTGTGTGTGACATGCACATGAGTATATGCACATGCAGTTCTCACTTTGGTGCCTTGTTAACAGAAATTCTTACTCATGGGAACCATGTTTTGTTTTTTACATGGTCTTTTAGAGAACTATTCAAAGTGAAAACAAGGTCCCAGTGTGAATAAATAAGCTTCCATTAATATGGTACTTTGCAAACCAAGAACTGCCTGTCTATGTCCATACCCTTTGTTGCTGCTGCTTGTTTTTTTTTTTTTGCGGGGGTGGGGGGTGTCGGTACCAGGGATTGGACTCGGGGGCACTCAACCACTGAGCCACATCCCCAGTCCTTTTTTGTATTTTTTTTAGAGAGGGTCTCACTGAGTTGCTTAGCACCTTGCTGTTGCTGAGGCTGGCTTTGAACTAGAGATCCTCCTGCCTAAGCCTCCCCAGCCGCTGGGTTTATAGGCATGTGCCATAGTGCCCAGCCCCTTTATTTCTTAAAATATGCCTAGCTCCATTCTTTGTCTCATCTTTGTTAACTGAGTCCTTCTGTCTCGATTTGATTCAAATTGACTCATCTTGTCAAATTGACTGTTGAATCCTATGTTAACAGATTCATTTTTCAAAATTGTTTTTGGTCTTACAGGTTATATATATTTCTTCATAAATTTTACAATCAACCCATATTTCTTTAAAAAATTTTTTTAAAAAACTTGTCTAGGACATATCGGTCCTAGGTCCTCATTGAGAACTTCTCTGAACTTTCAGGTTGTATCATTCAGCCTGTATTAGTCAGCTTTGTGTCAAAATACATGAGATAGTTAATTTATGTTATGGTTTAGATATGAGGTGTTCCCCCAAAGCAAGAAAGTTAAGACCTGAAATGATTGGATGTGAGAATGTTAACATAATTACTGACATAGATTAACTGGACATTAACTATAGGCAAGTAAGGTATGGCTGGAAGAAGTAAGTCACTGGGGATGTGCCTTTGGGATTTATATTTTGTCCCTGGTGAGCAGAGATCTCTCTGCTTCTTTGTTGCCATGTCCTGAACTTTTTTCGTCCTTCACACCACTCTTCCGTGATGTTCTGTCTTAACCTCAGGCCCAGAGCTATGGAGCTGGCCATCTATAGACTGAGACATCTGAAACTGAACCAAATAAACTTTTCCTCCTTTAATTGTTCTTGTTAGGTCTTTTGGTCACAGTGATGAAAAAGCGGACTAAAACAACTTAGAATAAGTTTTGTTTTGGCTCATGGTTCTGAAGGTTCAAGACCATGATTGAATGACCCCATTATTTTGGGCCTCAGTAAGGCACATCGGGGTGGACCTGTGGCTAAGCGAACTGATCAATTAGGAATCAGAGAGGCGTTCTGGTCCTGTGATATCTTTAAAGGGCATCCACCAGTGAGCTAAGGGCATATCACTAGGCCTACCTCCTAAGGGTCCTCCTACCTCTCAGTAGCACCACCCTGGGGATCAGACCTTTAACACATGGAACATTTGGGGGACATCATACAAACCCACTGGCAGTTGCTTAGGAATCCCAATACTGAAAGGATTGTAAAGTGTGATGTTTTACCTAAGCTTGAAAGAAGAATGACTCAGCAGAGGGGACCAAAATGAGAAAGGAGTGGTTGGAAAAATCTGAGAAGATGCACAGTTTGAATTTTAACACATTTAATATCTCAAGAGATTGCAGATAAGGTTTCTGATTAATCTTACAATGATTATCTCAATAGCTCGGATATCCTAATATATGGGGTGGAAGACATACAGTGAATGGCAGAGCAGAGGACATCTTAATATTTCCAGAGAGAATATTTCCAGGACTAGAAAATTCCACAGAAGAAGAAATATCCGGTTTGACAATATAGTTCTTTTAGGAGGAATGGTGATATGGTCACCAAGAGAGTCATGCAATGTGTACTGCTTTAAATATGACTTTTTCCCTTTGCATATTTTAAAGGTTCATTCATGATACAATGTATATATTGTTCCTTTTTATTGCCAAGTAGTATTCTGTTGTATGAATACCAAATTTTGTTTATACTTTCAACAGTTGATGGGCATTTAGGTATTTTTCTAGGTTTGGTTCTTGTGATTAATGCTGCCGTGAACATTTTCGTACAATTCTTTCTATAAATATCTGTTTTCATTTTCTACAAGAAATACCCAGGAGTGAACTTTCTGGGTCATACAGTAAGTTTTTGTTTAATCTTCTAAGAAACTGTCAAACTCTTCCAACGTGGTTGTACAACAGCAACATATGAGGTTCTGCACATGGTATTCTTTCTTCTTGATTAAAGCTATTCTCTTGGATATGTAGTAATACCTCAATTTCATTGTCCATTTCCATAATGATTAATCATATTAAGAATTTTTTCATGGACTTATTAACCATTCTTGTATCTTCTTTTGATGAAATATTTGCTTACATCTTTTGATCATTTTCCCCATCCCCATTGGCCTAACTTTTATTGATTTACAAGCATTCTTTCTAAATTCTGGATACAAGTACTTAATCAGAGATATACTATGAATGTTTCTTTTCTCAGACTGTGACTTTTCATGTATCTCTTATGAGTCTGGCTTTTATGTTCTTAATAGTACTTTTTTTTTTTTTTTTTTTTTGTGGTGCTGGAGATTGAACCCAGGCCTTGTGCTTGGGAGGCGAGCACTCTACCAACTGAGCTATCTCCCCGGCCCTTTAATAGTATCTTTTGAAGAGCAAAAGTTTTAAATTTTGATAAAGTTTAGTTTAGCAATTTTTTCTTTTATGATCATGATTTTGGTGCCATGTACTCAAGGCCATGAAAAAATCCTTCTGGCCTCTGACCAAATTTGAGTTCATTTTTGTGCTGTGAGGTAAAGGTCTAAATTTATCTTTGTATTTCTGGATATTCAATTGTCTCAGAATCATTTGTTAAGAAGACCATCCTTTTCAACTGAATTGACCTGGTATCTTAATGGAAAAATTAATTCATTATGCACATGAGGCTGTCTTTCTTAAATCTATTTTGTTCTATTGATCTATATTACTGTCCTTGTACCAGTATCATCCTGTATTGATTATTGTGGCTTCATATAATTCTGATATCGAGTAGTATTAGTCCTTCAACTTCATTCTTCTTCAAAATTATTTTGGATATTGTGGGTTATACATATTTCTGTAAGAAAATAACCTGATGGGGCTGGGGATATAGCTCAGTTGGTAGAGTGCTTGCCTCATAAACACGAGGCCCTGGGTTCAAAACTCCAGCACCACACACACACACACACACAAAAAAAAACCTGATGGAATTTGACAGAGATTGCAAATTGCAGTTTTAACAATATTGAGTTTTCCTATCCATGTACATGTAGTGATAACTTCTTTTATTTAGATATTTAATTTGTTTCAGCAATGTTTTATAGTTTTCAATGTCTTATAATTTTATTAAATTTATTCCTGTTCTTTTTCGATATTATTTTGAATTGAATAATTTTCTTAATTTGATTTTCAAATTGTTCATTGCAAATTACAATTGACTTTTATGTATTGATCTTGTTTCATTTTTATGGTTTGAATCTGGATTGTCCCCCCCAGAAGCTCATGTGCCAGGTGATGTGGTGATATTCATAGATGAAAAGAGTAGTTTATGGGTGCTCTAACTCATCAGTGGATTAATCCATTTTATGGATTAATAATTTGAACAGACCACTAGGTGGTAACTATAGGCAAGTGCGATGTTGTCAGAGGAAGCAGGTCACAGGAGATGTGTTCTTGGAAACTATGTGTCTCTGTTCCTCTTTTTCTACCCCATCTGCCATGAACTGAGCAGCTTTTCTCCATCAGTCCATTCTGCCGTGATGTTCTGTCTCATCTCAGGCCTAGAGCAATGCAGATGGCTGACTGAGACCTCTGAAACAATGAGCTGACAAAATTATCAGACGTTTTGATCACAGTGACAAAAAACTGACTGACAAAGAAATTGGTACCAAGAAGTACCAGTTTTGATACTTGCTATGATTATACTTGACCAAGTCATTCAGAAGGCTTTGGAGACAGTTTGTGAAAGGAATTTGGAAAAGTTTGGAGATGCAGGCTAGAGAAGACTTAAGATGTAAGAAGAGTTTAATGGGCAATTCTTGTGTGAGCTCAGATCAGAATTCCAGTAGGTATGTGGACAGTAAAGACTGCTTGTGAGGTTTCAGATGGGAATGTGGACTCTATGGAACTATTGCCATATATAGCCTCTATTGGACTAGAAGCTATTTGTGTTACAGCAAAGAACTTACCTACATTTTGTCCATGTCTGAGACTTTCTGTGAGACTGAATTTAAAGGTGATGGACTAATTGATTTGCTGTGAGAAATTTCAAGGCTGCACAACATTCATGTGGTGGCTTGGATATTGCTGAAAGTTTTCAGCCAGGTTTACTGGGATAAACAGGAGAAAAAACAGAGGAGAAATATTTTTTAAACTTAAAAGTTTGTCCAGAAAAGCACACGTAAAATTGGGTTCAAGGAACGTATGGCTGCTATCAATGCCATTAAAAAGAAATCAAGTACTTTGCATAGTGATTAGAGGAAAGATGCTGTGAGGGCATCTCAGGAATCAGCCAGACCCATGTCAGGCTCAAGGATGTGAAAGTGAAAACTTTCTGAAAGATGTGCTTTGAGAAGAGAGCACCAGAGCCACCTGGGATATTCCTTCCCCCCAATTTTTTCACTGTGATCAGCCATCCAGGCATTCAGAGGCCACTGCAGCCATGGTTCAAGGAGGCCTGGCTACTGCTTGAGGTGGCAGCAGACTTTGGCATCATTCCTGTGGTGCATTCCCCATTCTGCAGGAATGCAGGATGCTGGAGATTGCATTCATGATTTCAAAGGAAGGCGTAGGAGGCCAGGTAACATGTCGAAGGTTCAGAATTACCACAGGCAGCTCGTGAGATGGTGATGCACAAAGCTAAGCTGCAGTAGAGATTATAGGAATTAAGAGAAGGTAGGAATGTGGAATTTCTGCCAAGGAAAGCTGCAGACTGTGAACAAAGCCAGTCTAGAAGAGAGGCCATGTGGGTTGCAACAGGCAAGGCCATACAGACCAAGCTACCTAAGTCCTTTGGGGCCCATACCTCACCACCAAATGCGCTGGATGCCATACATGGAGCTGCAGGACATGTTGGCTCAGGTGGGTTTTGGTCTTGGTCTGGTCCTTTCTCTTCTTTCTGTGCTTCTATTTGTCCCTTTGGAAGGAGAATGTTTAGTGTATCATTGTAAATTGAATGTATATAACTTGCTTTTGATTTTTACAGGAGCTCAAAGCTAAGAGTTTGTCTTGAGTCTCTTTGAACTGGGCGTTCAAGCAATGCTGGAACTGTTAATACCATGGGAGTCTTGGAGATGGGCTGAATGCATTTTGCTTTGTGAAGTGGGCATGAGCTTTTGGGGAGCCAGTGGCAGAATGCTAAGGTTTGATAACTGTAGGGATGGTGGGGTGTGGTTCTTTGAAGGTGGTCACTGGAGGTGTAGCTCTGTACCTCCAGTAGAAGTGGTGAGACCAGATACCTGTTTTTTGTTTCTATAGCAAAATATTATAGGCTGATATAGAATAGACTTATGAGGAATAAAAATTTATTTCTCACATTTCTAGAAGCTAAGACTAAGCTAAAGATTTGATGTATGTGCATCTTCTTGCTGTGTCCAAGAAATTAGTGCCAAATTCAATGTTGTATTAGTCTTCTGAGGCCACCATCACTAAATAATATAGGTTAGGTAACTTAAACTACAGATATTTATTTCTTACAATTCTGGAGATTGCAAAGGATCAAGAAGATGACTAGTTTAGTTTCTGGGGAGAGAGATGGTGCTTGGTGTCTCTTCTCCTTTAAGAGAACTCAAATTCCATTGTGAGGGTGCACTGTTATGATTACATCTAAACTTCATTATCTCCTAAGGGATCCATTTCCTAAAACCACCACATTGAAGTTCAAAATATGTACTTTTTAGGGGGACATAATTTGGCCCATAGCAAAGTCTCGAAGCTTTCCCTGTTTTCTTTTTTTTTCTTTTTATTTTTTTAGTTGTAGATGGACACAATACCTTTATTTTATTTATTCATTTTTATGTGGTGCTGAGAATCGAACCCAGTGCCTCACACATGCTAGGCAGGTGCTCTACCACTGAGCCACAACCCCAGCCCCCTGTTTTCTTTTAAGACTTTTTAAAAACATTTTTTGCTCTTATGTTTAGGTCTTTATTCCATTTTTAAATTTATTTTTCAAATACAGCATAAACCAAGGGTCCACTCCACTCCTTTGTACAGAGATATTCAAACTTCCCAGCCCTCTTTGTTGAAAAGACTGTCCTCATTGACTGCTCTTACCACCTTACTTGAAAATCTTTTGGCCATATATACAAGGATTCATTTCTGTGTTGTCATATTCCATTTTTCTGTAAGTCTCTTTATGTCATAAGTATTGCACCGTTCTGACCTCTATAGCTTTGTAGGTAAGTTTCAAAATCAGGAAATAAGAGACTTCCAACTCTTTTTTTTTTTTTTTTTAACTCCTTCAGAATTGCTTTTGCTGTTTAGGATCCCTGAGATTGCACATGGATTTTTCTTTTCTGAAAAAAATAATCAATGGGTTCTTGATAAGGATTGTATTAAATCTGTAAATTGCTTTTGTAGTAATAACATTTTAACAATATTAAGTTCTCAGATTCATGAACACAAGATATCATTTCATTTATTAGTGTTGTCTTTAGTTCTTTCAGCAGTGTATTGTAGTTTTCAGTGCAGTTTTTTGCCTTTGTGTCTAAGTCTTTCATGAGTATTTTATTCCATATGATACTATTGTAATTAAAATCACTAAATTTCCTTTTTGATTGCCCATTGTTATTGTATAGGAACACAATTGATTTTTGTGTTTGTTTCCTTCAGATGTGATGAATTTGTTGGTTAGTTTTAACAAGGCTTTTTTTTGTGGGGGGAGAGTGGAATCTTTGAGGTTTTCTACATATGAGATCATGTAGTCTGCAGAGACAATTTTGTTTCTTTCTTTCCAACTTAGATGCTTTTATTGTTTTTTTTCTTAGCCTAATTGCTCTGGCTAGGATTACTTTTACCACCTTGAATAGAAGAGATGAGAGTGGGCATCTTTGCTTTCTTCCTGATTTTATAGGAAAAGCACTTAGTATTTCACCATTTTGATGATGTTAGCTGTGTGCTTTTCAAAAATTATCTTCATTTTGTTTTAGTATCTTCCTTCTATTCCTAGTTTGTTGAGGATTTTTGTCTAACATGAAAGGATGCTGAATCTTGTCAAGTGTGTTCTTTTTGCATCAATTAAGATGACCAGTTTTGTTTTGTCTTGTTTTGTTTTTTGGAAGGACAATTTTGTTGGATATAGAGTCCTTCCTCTCCCTTTCTTTCTTTCCTATTTATTTCTTTGTTATTTTATTGAAATTTTTTTTGGTACTAGGGATTGAACCCAGGGGCTCTCTACCACTGAGCCACACCCCAGCCCTTATTTTTTATTTTGAGACAGGGTCTTACTGAATTGCTTTGGGCCTCACTAAGTTCTCCTCAAACTTGGCCTCAAACTTGCGATTCCCTTCCTTAGCCTCTCAAGTTACTGGGATTACAGGTTTTGTACCTTGCCTGTTAGTTTTCTTTTGCTGCTTTCAAAATATGCTTTGTCTTTATTTTTAACAGTTTCATTATGATATGTCTTGATGAAATGTTCTTTGGATTGACCCTAATTGGAGACTCTGAAGATCATATACTTGGATGCCCATGTCTCTCCCAATAAGCCTTCTGTCCCTTTGTGTCTTCTCTTTCTCTGACTCTCAAATTGTGAATGTTAGCTCTCTTGATAGTATCCCATACATCCTGGAAACTTTCTTCATTTGTTTTCTTTCATCAATATTTTTCAAATGGCAGCTTTCTTCATTTGTTTTCTTTCATCTGAATATTTTTCAAGTGACCTGCCTTGGTGTTCATAGATGTTTTTCCTCTGCTTGGCCAGGCCTGATTTTGATGCTTTCTATCAAGTTTTTCACTTCATTTGTTCTGCTCTTCATCTTCAGAATTTGTTTCGTTCTTTTAATGTTTTCTGTCTCTTAATTGAACTTCTAGTTTTATTAATATATTGTTTTTCTTATTTTGTTGAGTTCTTTTTTAGCCCACTGTGCTTTCTTAAAATAATTATTTTGAATTTTTGGTCAGGTGATTTTTAGATCTGCATTTCTTTGGAGGTGGTTCCTAAAATATTACTGTGTTCCTATGGTGGTGTCTTGTTTCATTGCTTGTGTGTGTGTGTGTGTATGTGTGTGTGTATGTGTGTGTGTGTTCCTTGAATTCTGTGTTGCTGTCTTTGCATTTGAAGAAACAGCCTTTACTGCTTGACTTTGAGAGAGAGATGCTAGTGTGCTAAGGTGCTCTCACACCTACGAATGGGTCTGTTTCTCACCTCTTATTCTGTCATGGGATGGGGGCATTATATATATGTTTGTCTTCTCCTGATTCTGAAAATACAGGCTTGGTGTTGAGCCTCTTGTTTTCTCTAGGGTGATATCATAAATGCTCAAGTTTATTTGCATTCTTCCAATCTTCCAGAGTTGTTCTATCTGTGTGAGTTACTTGTACTCATGGACTGGGGAAGATCCACAGATGAGGCATCCTAAGAGACCCATGGGAAAGCATTCTGATGGAGCTTAGGGAGTAGTTAGTGGAGCCTGACCCCTCTTCTCTGCTAGTAGCCTTTCCCAGCCATTCATACATACCAATCACTTCAGTATTCTGAGTGATGTAAGAAAAGAGATAGGCCTCTTGGGCAGGGTCCTGTATGGCTGAGGTAGCCAGGTGACATGAATGAAGAGAAACTTTTCTTCTTACCCTTTTCAATTCACCTATTCTTGGATTTTTTACTATAATAGTATGCTGGAATTTCTTCAGTGGATTCTCCCATTCCCACAAAAGTCCTCTTATCCTTGGGAAATTGTCAAAATTGGTGCTTCTGGTGGGGAATAATGGTAAAAAGCACTTACTCTGCCATCTTGCTGACTTCATTCCTAGAAATATTATCTGCAATTGATTTTTATGGGTTAATCTTTTATCTTGTGACATTACTGAACTCATACTTAGTTCCAGGAGGTTTTGTTTTGTCTATTTTTTTTTTGGTGTAAATTCTTCTGGCTTTTCTATATAGGAAATCATCTTCAAATAAGGATACTTTTATTTGTGTTTTTCCAGTTTATATTTCTTCATTGCCTTTTAAAAAATGAAATGAAATTAATGTAATGTAAAATTAACCATTTTAGAGTAAAATAATTAATTGATGGTATTTTCATAATGTTGTGTAGTGACTACCTCTATCTAGTTCCAAGATGTCCTAAAAAAAAGTTCCTTAAATATTCTAGACAGATTAGAGCTTTACCAGATAGGTAATTTGCAAACCTGTACTCATGAAGCAGTTGTTACCCATTCATCTCCCTCTCCTCCTCTGGGAACCACCAGTCAGCTTTCTCCCCATATGAATTTTGTTATTCTAGATAATTCATATAAATGGAGTCATAAAATATGTGACATTTTGCACCTAATTTTTTTCATTTAGCACGTTTTCAAGGTTCATTCACATTATAGCATGCATCACTAGTTTATTACAATATTCCATCATACATACATGAGAATTTGTTTATTCATTCATCTATTAATGAGTATTTGGACTTTTTGACTATTGTTAGTAGTGTTGTAAATGAACATGCATGTAAGTATATTTGTTTGAATGCCTATTTTCAATTCTTCTGTATATACCAAGGAGAAGAATTGCTATGTTATATGGTAATACTATATTTAACTATTTTCCATTAGTATCAGTCCCAAATCACATTAACATTAAAATTTCCAAAATAGTAATAAATAAGATGATTTTATCTTTTCTGATGATTTAGTTTCTACCATAAATTATTTTATCACTTACTTAAATTTCATGTATTATAGTTAGAGCAAAACCCAATATTATACATAATTTCCATAATGGGTGTCATTGGAAAAAATAGATGTGATTATTTCCATTGCTACCCGAATATTGGTCCCTGTTCTGTAAATTTATTTTATCCATATTCTGTATATTCAGTCTGGTCATAGTCAATAATTGAATGTATCTACACTTTAATAAGACCTTTCATTTTTCATTCATATGTGATACTAATCTATAGAAGGGAATTAGGAAAAATGTATTAAATATATGAATTTCAAATATGTTATAGATATGTTTAGATTATTAAGGAAACACAAACAGCACAGAAGTAAGCATCAGCGTCAATATAAGCAGGGTGCCAGGTTTAGACACTGAGTCTACCAATATTTAGAGGTTATGAATTACATAACCTTCTTTAGGTATATATTTAAGTTTTTGAGTAACCACCACTTTTCCACAGTGGCTGAACTATTTAGGTTTCAACCCACATGGGCTATTTCCTTTTTAGCCTACAATGTACAAGTTTCAATATCTTCAAATCCTCAACAGTTCTTCTATTACATTTTTAAATACAGCCTTCTTAGGAGGAGTGAAGTGGTAACTCATCATGGTCTTTCTTTTTCTTTCTTTCTTTTTTTTTTTGGCATTCACCTAATAAATGATGGTGTCAAGCATCTTCATGTTTGTTGCCTTCTAGTGTACCTTCTTTACTGAAGTGTCTGTGTAAGTTCTTTACCATTTAAGAGCTTTGGATGTTTGTCTTTTTGCTCTTTTGTTGTTAAGAGGTCTTTTGATATTCTGAAGAGTTTAGAACAGTTATTGGATATATAATTTGAAAATATCCCATTCTGTAGGTTGTCATTCACTTTCTGGATAATATCCTTTGATATACAAAAGTTTTAAATTTTAATTTAAGACCAATTTATCTTTTTTCATTGGTGTTACACAGATTTAATGCAATTCCTGTTAAAATATGAATGACATACCTCATAGAAATAGAGAAAGCAGTCATGAAATTCATTTGGAAGAATAAAAGACCCAGAATAGCCAAAGCAATCCTTAGCAAGAAGAGTGAAGCAGGAGGCATCACACTACCAGACCTTTAACTATACTACAGAGCAATAGTAACAAAAACAGCATAGTATTGCCACCAAAATAGACATGTAGACCAGTGGTACAAAATAGAAGACACAGAGGAAAACCCACATAAATACAGTTATCTCTTACTAGACAAAGATGCTAAAAATAATACAGTGAAGAAAAGATAGCCTCTTCAACAAATAGTGCTGGGAAAACTGGAAATCCATATGTAACAAAACAAAATTAAAACCCTATCTCGCATCTTGCACAAAAGAACTCAAAGTGGATCAAGGACCTAGGCACTAGAACAGAGAACCTGCACCTAATAGAAGAAAAAAAATCATCATGTCAGCTTAGGACCTGACTTCCTTAAGAAGACTCCTAAAGTGCAAGAAGTAAAATTAAGAATCAATGAATAGGATGGATTCAAACTAAGAAGCTTCTTCTCAGCAAAGGAAATAATAACATGAAGAGAGAGCCTACAGAATGGGAGAAAATCTTTACCCCACACACCTCAGATAGAGCACTCATCTCCAGGATACATAAAGAACTCAAAACACACACACACAAAACAAATAAGTCAACCAATAAATGGACTAAGGAACTGAAAAGACACTTCACAGAAGAAATATAATCAACAAATATATGAAAAAATGTTCATCATCTCTAGCAATTAGAGAAATGCAAATCAAAACTGCTCTAAGATTTCATTTTACTCCGGTCAGAATGGCAATTATCAAGAATACAAGCAATAATAAATGTTGGTGAGGATGTGGGGGAAAAGGTACACTCATACATTGCTGGCGGGACTGCATATTGGTGCAACCACTCTGAAAAGAAGTATGGAGATCCCTCAGAAAACTTGGACTGGAACCACCATTTGACCCAGCTATCCCACTCCTTGGTTTATACCTAGAGAATAAACCACTGTAGTATGTTGATTTTAAGTTAAAATCAACATACTACAGTGATGCAGCCACATCAGTGTTTATAGCAGCTCAATTCACAATAACTAAACTATGGAACCAACCTAGATGCCCTTCAACAGATGAATGGATAAATAGAATTTGATGCATATACACAATGGAATATTACTCAGTCTTAAAGAAGAATGAAATCATGACATCTCCAGGTAAATGAATGGAACTAAAGAATATCATACTAAGTGAAATAAGCCAGTCCCAAAAAACCAAAGACCAATGTTTTCTTTGATAAGTGGATGATAATCCATAGTTGGGGAGCGGGAGGGAAGAATGAAGGAACTTTGGATTGTGCAGAGAGGAGATGGGGAGGAGAAGGACAGTAGAATAAGAAGACATTATTACCCTATATACACATGATTACACTATGTGTGTGACTCAGCACTGTGTACAGCCAGAGGAATGAGAAGTTGTACTCTGTGTACGATGTGTCAAAATGCATTCTAGTGTCATGTATAACTAATTAGAACTAATTAAAAAATTCCCAGTACTACAAAACAAAAACCAAAAACAAAAGTGGCGTAAAACAAATGCCATTCTTCTTCCCATATTTGAGTCATAGAGTTGTTTTTCATAAGGTGTTATCTTAACAGGAAGTTTAATAAGACTTTTGTTTTAATTTCTAACATGGCAAATATTGATAGATTTAACCTTAACAGAAGCCTTTTGTGTCCTCAGTAATTTTTGGATATCTAAAGGAGTCCCAAGGCCAGTCTGTTTAGAGACCTGGGCTCAGGAGATTTCAATATCTTCAGCTAATCAATGTTTGCCTTTAAAATACATCCTGCGCTTCGTGGGTAATGTGAGAGCTTTACCACCGTGTGGCGCTGTTTCTTCCACCCTGTGCCTGGCGCTGTTGCTCTCATGTACTTCTCTGTATACTAGACCTCCCACATTTCATTGTTATTTTCACTTTAAACTATTGAGGGACTCATGGGAATGTGCTGATCAGAGTTCCCTTTTAAAAAAAAGCTTGCTGCTCACCTATGGTAACTGCTGCTCCTTCAGATCCCCCAGCTGTAGTGCCTTCAGAATCTGCTTCAGTTTGAGAACTGAGGCTCTGAATTTCTCAGGCAGTCTCCAGCACATGAATGAGCATGGCAGGCTCACCAGGACTTGACAGTTTCAGCGCAGTGTAACTCTCTTTTAATGGGCTTTCTTTGTTACAGGGTTCCCTGTTGGGTGGGCTAAGATTCTGTTAGCTCTCCCTGCCAAATCCTGCTTCCCCCATTCCTTTCACAGATGTTTCTATTCACGTGGTGGGCTGAAGGCTTCCTCTGCCTAATTCAGGCCTACTCTTTAACTTTTGTGTACATTACCCTCAGTAAACCTCTTGCACTCCTAACTTAGTGTTTGCTTCCTAGGGGATCCACTGAAACAATAGTCTTTGTCTTTCTGAAAGACTTCATCTGATTTTTAAAAATTTCTTCCTGCAGAATTGAGTTTCTATATGGTATTGTTTCCCTTTGACCTGAAGAACTTCTTCGTCATGTGGTGTAGTTCTAGAATGTATCATCCCTAAAGCAGAAGGAGAAGAAAGAGAGGGCAGAGGAATGCCAGGGTCCAGCAGGGAAAGTGAGGAGCAGTGTGCTTTCATGAGGGAAGGCCAACAGTGGACCTCCAGTGTTACTCCCCAAGGACCTTTACCATATGTCATGGGATGGTGGTGGCAGCTGTGGCCTAGTGGATAAAACCAACATGGCATCAATGTTTCATTATATTAATGATGTGAATTTCTGAGTTTTTCCCCCACCTAGAGGAGGCAGCTCAAACTGGAGGCACATCCCTAATAGAGATGATGGGCCATCAACTTTTAGAAATTACAAGGACCTGGGCTGCCTGCCAAATATGTGAGGGTTGAGCACTGATGTTACAGAGAAATCCAAATATTCTCCACTCCCAGGCAGTCACAGACCTTCTTGGTAGGGATAAGATGCTGGCAGCGCTCTATTCCATACTTGGCACAAATGTTAAAAACAATTTTGTGTTTTACTGAAAAGGGAAAGCCTGGTGGGACCGGGAACTTGAGCAACTTAAGGCCTTTTCTCAAGCAAAAGTAATTGTGAAACTATGATCAGACTTGGGCATATTTGCCAGGAACAACCCTATAAACTGGATGTTCTTGGCTGCCATGATGGTTTTGGGTCCTGTGGCAGCAGTGGGGCAATAAATGAATTGCCCTATGGCCTTGATTACAGCTATGGAAGGAGACAAAGATATGGAAAGACATTTGGAAACCACTGCCAGGGTTGGAACCGACTGTGTGGCAGTACACAGCCATGCTCCTCCATCAGGCAATCAGGAAGTAGGCAACCTATCCAAGTGAGATGTCTGGAAGATGTCCATCTGAAGATGTGGTGCTTGGCTGTATAGAAAGATGGATCACAAGAAAAAACCCTCCGCCCCACAACAAAGAAGGGATTCCCACCAAAATACTCAGACATCATGTGAATGTGTCTCTTACTCTCCCTGTTCAACAAAGCAGCCATGGCCAATGCCTCATGTGATGGGATACATAGCTTGAGGGGGCAAAGAACATAAGAGTGGCAGGTTGACTCCATGAAAACTTTGTCCCCATCAGAAGGCTGCAGTGTTGCCCTAATGTGTGTGGACACACCCTGGACTGCTACAGAAGGCAACAATACATGGCTTTTCATTGCTTGGCACTGTGTGTGGCAACCTATGGACATAGACAATGACAAGGGAACATACCTTACGGTCATAGGATGCAAGAATGGAGCAGCTTCTGATCTCTTATAAGCTCTCCCCAATAAACCATAAGTCTCCCATGCTGTCTCTAGGGTCTCTTGTTGGCCTGTGCATTACCTAGTCCACTGTCCAGGCACAGCTGGGCTGTGGGTAAAACACCTAGTTTGCTAGAAACAAAATCTTTCAGTTTTTGTCTGACAGTAACTTTATTTTGCTTTCACTTAAGACTATTTTCACTGGATTCAGAATTGTAAGCTAACAATTTTGTCTCTTATTGCTTTAAAGATATAGTGTCATTGTCTTCTGCTCTCTTTTGCTGTTGATGTCAGTCATCTTTCTTATTCCTCTCTATGCATTATGTTCTTTGTTTCCTGACTGCTTTCAAGATTTTATCATTGTCTTTGGTTTTTAGCTGTTAAAACAGCTAAAGAAATAGTGGATTTCTTTGTAGTTATCCCACTTGGGGTTCACAGAGTATCTTGGACTTGAAGATACATATTTCACTGGTTTGGGTAGATCTTGGCTTTAAGAACTTCAAATATCTCATCTGTCTCATTCTTCTTGTGGATTCTTATATAAGTTAATCCATTCAGTATCATCTCACATATCTCAGACTGTTCCATTTTTAAGGAACCAACTTTCTTGAGGATAATTGACATATAATAAACACACGTTGAAAGTGTACAACGTGGTAGATTTTGACATGTGTACATCCACAGAACCATCACCTGTGAAACTATCCTCATGCCCCTTTGTATGTTCTCTCCTGCCCTACTACCCCTAGACAATCACCTCTCTCTTCAGTAACTATTGATTAGTTGGCATTTTCTAGAATTTGGTATAAATGTAATAACATATACTTTTCTTTTATTCAGCATAATTATATTGAGATATGTTGTGTATGTATCAGTAGTTCATTTTTTTTTTTTGCTGACTAGTATTTCACTGTATGGATGTGCCACAAATTATTTATTTACTTGTAGATGGACATTTGGATCATTTTCAGTTTTGGGCGATTACAAATAAACTTTCTATTAACGTTTGTATTCAAGAATATATATGGAGATATATTCTCTTTCAGCTAAATACTTAGGAGAGGAAGGGCTGGATCATATGATAATTATATGTTTAATTTTATGTGTATGTGTGTGTGTGTGGTACTGGGCATTTAACCCAGGGCCTTCCATGTGCTAAGGAAGTGCTCTATCACTAAACTACACCTCCAGCTTTTTAAAAAAACATTTATTTTTATTTATTTTTTAAATCATTTATTTTGATTCAATATAAGCAAATGGGGTACAACTTGTTTCTCTGGTAGAAGTAGAGTCATACCATTTGTGTAATCATACATGTACACAGGGTAATGATGTTTGTCTCACTCTGTTATTTTTCCTTCCCCCCAACCCTCCCACCCCTCTTACAATCCATCCTTTCTCCATTCTTGCCTCCCTCCCATCCCCCATTATGTATCATTCAATTATCAGAGAGCTCATTCGTCCTGTGGCTTTTTGGGATTGGCTTATCTCACTTAGCATGATGTTCTACAACTTTATTCATTTGCCTGCAAATGCCATAATTTTATTCTTCTTTATGGCTGAGTAATATTCCAGTGTGTGTGTGTGTGTGTGTGTGTGTGTGTGTGTGTGTATGTATATATATATCACAGTTTCTTTGTCCATTCATCTATTGAGGAGCATCTAGGTTGGTTCCACAATCTGGCTATTGTGAATTGAGCAGCTATGAACATTGATGTGGCTGCATCACTGTAGTATGCTGATATTAAGTCCTTTGGGTATAGGCCAAGGAGTGGAATAGCTGGGTCAAATGGTGGTTCCATTCCAAGTTTTCTAAGGAATCTCCACACTGCTTTCCAGAGTGGCTGCACTAATTTGCAGCCCCACCAGCAATGTATGAGTGTACCTTTTTCCCCACATTCTTGCCAACACCTATTGTTGCCTATATTCTTGATAATTGCCATTCTAATTGGGGAGAGATGGACTCTTAGGGTAGTTTTGATTTGCATTTCTCTTATTACTAGAGATGTTGAACATTTTTTTCATATATCTGTTGATTGTTTGTAGATCTTCTGTGAAGTGTCTGCTTATTTCCTTATCCTATTTGTTGATTGGGTTATTTGTATTCTTGGTGTAAAGTTTTTTGAGTTCGCTGGAGATTAGTGCTCTATCTGAAGTATGCGTGGCAAAGATTTTCTCCCGTTCTTTAGGATCTGTCTTCACATTGTTGATAGTTTCCTTTGCTGAGAAAAAGCTTTTTAGTTTGAATCTATCCCAGTTATTGATTCCTGCTTTTATTTCTTGTGCTTTGGGAGTCATGTTAAGTAAGTCTGATCCTAAGCCGACATGATGAAGATTTGGACCTACTTTTTCTTCTATAAGGTGCAGGGTCTCTGGTCTGATTCTGAGGTCCTTGATCCATTGTGAGTTGATTTTTGTGCAGGGTGAGAGATAGGGGTTTAGTTTCATTCTGCTGCATAGGGATTTCCAGTTTTCCCAGCACCATTTGTTGAAGAGGCTGTCTTTTCTACATTGTATGTTTTTGGCACCTTTGTCTAGTATGAGAAAACTATTTATTTGAGTTTGTCTCTGTGTCCTCTATTCTGTACCGTTGATCTACCTGTCTATTTTGGTGCCAATAACCTGCCTTTTTTGTTACTATTGCTTTGTAGTAGAGTTGAAGTTCTGGTATTGCGATACCCCCTGCTTCACTCTTCCTGCTAAGGATTGCTTTAGCTATTCTGGGTTTCTTATTCTTCCAGATGAATTTCATGATTGCTTGCTCTATTTCTGTGAGGTACGTCATTGGGATTTTAATTGGAATTGCATTGAATTTGCATAGCACTTTTGGTAGTATGGCCATTTTGACAATTTTAATTCCGCCTATCCAAGAAAATGAGAGATCTTTCCATCTTCTAAGGTTTTCTTTAATTTCTTTCTTTAGTGTTCAGTAGTTCTCATTGTAGAGGTCTTTCACCTCTTTTGTTAGATTGATTCCCAAGTATTTTATTTTTTTGAGGCTATTACGAATGGGGTAGTTTTCCTAAATTCTCTTTCAGAGGATTCATCACTTATGAATAAAAATGCATTAGATTTATGAGCATTGATTTTATATCCTGCTACTTTACTGAATTCATTTATGAGTTCTAGAAGTTTTCTGGTGGAATTTCCGGGTTCCTCTAAATATAGAATCATGTCATCAGCAAATAGGGATAGTTTGAGTTATTCTTTTCCTATTCATATCCCTTTAATTTCTTTGGTCTGTCTAATTGCTCTGGCTAGAATTCCAAGAACTATGTTCAATAGAAGTGGTGAAAGAGGGCATCCCTGCCTTGTTCGTTTTTAGGGGGAATGCTTTCAGTTTTTCTCCATTTAGAATGATATTGGCTATGGACTTAGATAGCTTTTATGATGTTGGGAAATGTTCCTACTATCCCTATTTTTTCTAGTGTTTTGATAAAATACAGCAAAAAACATTCATTTTGAGACAAGGTTTCTGTCAGCCTCCTGAGTAGCTGGGAATACAGGTATGCACCACTGTGCCTGTTTAACTTTTTAAGAAACGGTCTTACTGTTTCCCAGTGCTGTTGTACCACTTTATATTTTCACCAGCAGTGTATCAGAATTCTAGTTCCTTTACATCCTTGATGATACAAGATATAATCTTTAATTTTAGCCATGCCAATAAGTATGTGGTGGTATCCCATTGTGGATTTCATTTGCATTTTTTATAAAGATTAGTAGTGTTGAGTT
Source organism: Sciurus carolinensis (assembly GCF_902686445.1). Taxonomy (NCBI): domain Eukaryota; kingdom Metazoa; phylum Chordata; class Mammalia; order Rodentia; family Sciuridae; genus Sciurus; species Sciurus carolinensis. The sequence continues at coordinate 9,768,636 of NC_062227.1, forward strand.
TCTATACAAGAGCATACTTTCTATTCATATATCATCTTTGGTAAAAATTTGTGTTTGGATCTTTGGCTTTTTATTTTTTATTTTTTGGGATGAGGTCTTGCAATGTTGCCCAAGCTGACTTCAAACTCTTGAGCTCAAGTGAGACTTTTGTCCTAGCTTCCTGAGTAGCTGGGACTACAGGCATTTGCCACAGTGCCAGTTTCTTTTTTGCTGATTTTAAAAAAATGAGTTGTTACTGTTCTTGTTGTTGAATTTTATGAGGTCTTTCTGTCTTTTGGATACAAGTCCTTTATTGGATTTTTGCTTTGCAAACAGTTTTTCCGTGACAGTGTTTTTCCTTTTTTGTTCTAACAGTGTTTTTTGAATATTTGTAAGAAATATTTGCCTAATTTAATGTTATAAAGATTTTCACCTCTGTAGTTTATTATTCCTTAACATTTTATTTTCATTTAAGTGTAGAGTCACATGTAGCTGTGATATAATGTAGATAGATATCATGTATATCATGTACTCTTCATCCATTTTTCCCAGAGGTAACATCTTGCATTACAGTAATCTAACATCACAACCAGGAAGCCAACATGGATAAATTTACCAACCTTATTTAAATTTAACAAGTTTTACATACTCTCCTTTATCTGTGTGTGTGTGTGTGTGTGTGTGTGTGTGTGTGTAGTTCTATGCGATTTTGTCAAATGTGATTCATGTGACTAGCATCATAGTCAAGATACAAATCAGTTTTATTGCAAGAATCATTCATGCTAACCTTTTATAGTCACAATTGCCTTCCTTCTTCCCTTTTCCTAATTCCTGTTAACTACTAAACTCTATAATTTTAACATTTCAATAATGTTATATAATTGGAATTTTACAAAGTGTAATTTTTTGAGTTTGGCTTTTTTCACTTGATGTAGTTACCTTGGCTGTTTCCAAGTTGTGGTATATATCAATAGTTTGTTCCTTTTATTACTGAGTAGCATTTACCTACCCCACCCTTTTCTTTTTGGAACTGGGAATTGAACCAAGGGCCTCACACATTCTAAGCAAGTGCCTACCACTGAGTTACATCCCCATCCAAACATTGAAAGACATCCATTGAAAGACAGTTGGGAACAATGAAGAGCGCGAAGAGAGAAAATCTTTGCCACCTGCATCTCAGAGCATTAATTGTCAGCATATACAAAGAAGTCAAAAAATGTATCACCAAAAAGTCCAAAATAACCCAATCAGTAAGTGGGCAAATGAACTCAACAGACACTTCACTGAAGAAATATAATCAATCAACAAATACATGAAAAAATGTTCAGCATTTCTAGCAACTAGAGAAATGCATATTAAAACTACACTGAGATTTCCTCTCCAGTCAGAATGGCAATTATCAAGAATACAGGTTGAGAAAGTTGTTTTCTATTCACAGTTTGCCAAGAGTTCATGAAAATCAGGAATGGATTGGATTTTGTCAAATTTTATTCTGTGTCTAGTCAGACTGTCATCTTTTTCAGATTGTTAATATGTAGTATTAACACTGATTATCAATTGTTAAGTGAACTTTGCATTCCTGGGGGTAAACCCACTTGGTGATGATGTATTGTCCTTTATAATTTTTCATTTTTTAACATTGTTTTCTCTTTGTGTTTCAACTTGAATGTTTTCTCTTGACTTAAGTTTATTGATTGTTTCCTCTACTTGTCTCATTCTTCTCTGATCTATTTTTCATTTCTGGAACTTCTTAAGGCTCTTTTTGGGAAAAAGTTTTCATGTGGATGCTAAAATTCCCTATTCACGTTGCCTTCCTTTTCATTACATGCTAGTGAACACACTACATTCTAGTGAAAGCATGATCATGGTGATTTCAGAGTTTCTGTCTAACAATTCCAACATCTAGGCCATTCTGGGTTGAGAGGTCCTCTTTTATTCATGACTGCTGTAGAGTGCCATGGCCTCATACTTCTTACCATTCTCTCTGTTTTCCATCTGTCCCCAGATATCAGCACACACTGCACACTCCCACCACAGCAGGTTCTCTATCAATATAATACCAGAATTCCTGTGGAGTTCCTCTCATTTTTCTTTGTGTGTCCCCATTTTTTTTTTAGCAGTCCCTGGGTGTCTGTGGTGCAGAGTATCTCTTCAGCTCTCTTGCCCTGTCCTCTGTCTTTCTTGGGAACACTCAGTGGGAACCTGTAGAAGCAGTAATCTGGTGGCTTATAGGCTTCCCTTGTGTTTGGGACTCCCGAAGATTCTAAACTCTCATACCAGCCCATATTCAGGATTCAGATTTTTTTAAACCTATGTCTATAACATGTTCCTCATCATCCTGCCCTTGTTTCAGTGAAAAATTAACTGGAATATCTTTGCTTTTCAGAAGGATTTATCATTTCTAGTAATTTAATAGTTTTCTTGGGAACCTCAGGTTTTGAATGGGCTAAGTCTGTCATTTTGAAAACTATGATATTGTAGGTCATTTGACTTTTGTTTTGCTGTTATTAGAGTAGGAAAGATATCTTCCTGTGAGTTTCTGCACTCTAAGTGGAAGAAGTTCCTGATGTCTTTTGAGTCCCAGTTCCAGTTGCCTCTCAGGCCTGCCAGCCCTTTGGCCCCATCATCTATTAAACCTCCCCCTTTGCTTAGCTGGGTCTGGTCTGGCTTACCTCACTGTAACCCCAAGTGTCTTGACTAATACAGAAATGGGGAAAGTGTTGTAAAAACATTATGCAGGAAGTGGCTCTGCCTTCTAAAAGAAATGCCTCCATTTCTTGTAAAATGGAGTAAAATTCCCTGCCTTGTCTGCTTCACAAGTCTCTTGGGAGATTCTTCTGAAATAATAGATGTGAATGAGTTCTATGTTCTATTGGTATAATACTGGCATAGTATTGCTATAGTATTACTGATGACAAATTCCTGTTCTTTCTCCCACCTCTGGATAGAACCCACCTCTTTTCTCCTTTGGTCTCTCCACTTTCTGATTTGGGCCCATCTTTTCTCATCTGGGGCTTACTGTGTGCTGGGTACCCAGACTCGGCACTGTAGGCATCTGTCCAGCTCTTACTATGTGATGTTGGAAAAATAATGTATATCCTAAATCTCCTGTTTTTTTTTGTACCAGGAATTGAACCCAGGGGCGCTTAACTACTGAGCCACATTCCCAGCCCTTTTTTATTTTTTATTTTGAGACAGGGTCTCACTAAGTTACTAAGGGTCTTGCTAAGTTGCTGAGGCCGACTTTGAACTTGTGATCCTCTTGCCAGGCCACTGGGATTACAGGTGTGTGCCACCATGCCCAGCTTGCTCGCTTTCATAAACTGAAGATAAAAATAGCTTATCAACCCATAAGATTGTTAAACAAATTAAATACTGTTTGTGATGTGTGCTTGTTATGCTGAAAGTTGCTTGTTCTTGGCTGGATCCCAAGTCTATGATAATAAAGACATGGTTCAGAATTACTGAATTGTGTGGTCACTGAATAGCTTTTGTGGCCTCTCTCCTTCACCTTGGTTATATACTCCAAAATATCATGCTCTTAGGGTTTCTGCCTTGCTCCCAAACCTTTGTTTGCTCCTCAATGCCAGGTACTCCCCACTACTCTAGGTTAATTATCATAGCATTCAGGGCTCCTGGTGGTCCTGGACAAAAACTTACCTGCTAAACATGCCTCATTGTTATGTTCAGCCCGTTGTGCCCTGGCTGTGCTTGGAATGATGAGTGATACGGGCATACACAAAGGCAGAGAACCGTGTGTGTGGGAGGAAGTTCCAGGGGAGACGATGGGAGAGAAAGAAGACAAGGGAATGACCAGGAATGGTGGAGTGCACGGGAAATGGTGAACAGCCTGGCAGGCTGTTGAAGATGAGGATGGCGTGTCCTCTCCAGTGACTATATGCACCATGAGTGCAGGTCTAAGCCGTCTTACTTTTGCTGAACTGGTGATGGAGAATCTGGTTTGAGAAGCGACCACTTTTACAGGGCATCTTGCCAGTTTTCACTCAGACCATCTTGGAGGTTCAGACACTCAGGCTTGGGTGGACTTGGCACTCCCATCCCATGCTGTTCCACCTTCGCTCACCACCAGAAAGGTGCTGTCTGCAGCTTCAGAACACTGAGATGCAGACCTGAGAAAGGCATATACAGGACGCCCTGGCATACAATACAACTGTAAAACCTCAGCTTCTCCTGCTTCTTCACATAAAAATATATGTCTCGGGTTCCTCAGCTGTTAAAGGGGGGTAACAGCGCCCACTTGAGGTGAATGCTATCTGGATTAAATGAGATAATGAAAGGAGAGCACATAGCACAGGGCCTGGCATGAAGCTTCGCCTTCCTTCCATCTCATTCCATACAAAGCCAGTGTGATCTGAGGTTAAGAACCAGCTTTTTTTCCAGTTGCCCAATCTTGTCCAGTGTTTGGGCATTGCCTGAGAAGTAGCTACACTCATTTTATGTCTTTGAGAAAACACAGACAAAAACAGAGATGACCAGTTGTTCACATTGCCAACAATTACGGACATATGGAAAGGTGCTTCCTTTCCCCTCCCAGGAAGTCTCAGTTTGGAGGACAGTGTGATGCAAAGGAAGAAAAGGACACACACACACACAGTCATGTGACTTCTCATTACATCTCTACTCCTCATCCGTGGGGTGAAATTGGGGAGTTACTCCACTGCTCTGATTCTGTTTCTTCACTAAAATTGGATCGATGGAAGGGCCCGTGGGAGGATATAGTGAAGTGGTGCCTGGTGGCTGCTCTGCTAGCTCCCAGTCTAAGCTGCCTCTCCCTCAGGTAGTCCTGAGACTCCACAAGGGGGAGGGGCAGTCAGAGGCTCCCCTTGTTGCTTTCAGGGCCTTGCTGTGACCTGTCCCTGTGGGACTGGCTCTGCTGTGATGGTGAGGGGGTTCTAACATTGAGTAGGTAAACAGACGTGAGCAGGAGAATGGGGGAGGGAGAACAGGGCTCATACTGTCTTGAGCGACATAAGATCATTCTACCTCAGTGACAAAAGCCCCACTTCCTTTTTGACCAAATAATACCTTAAAACTATGAGAAATGGGTGTAATCAGCCCAGGGGACTTTTCAATTTGGGAACATGTGCAGAGCTCTAAGGCCTTCGGCCATGGGGGGAAATAACGTTAACTTCCCTAAAAGAATAATTCATGAGATGAGAGGATCCCAAGCAGGTTATTAAAACCCACAACCAGAAGGCACAGACCACTTCCTCTCTTTGGAGAACGTGCTCCAAGTTCTCCTGGAGCACACTTTCATTTCATTAAATGAACACTTCATGCTTTTTCTGTGTGTCTCTTGACTGAAAGTTTTCTTTTGAGGAGACAAGAATGAAGAACCTCCCCCTGGTGATACTGGATGCCGTGTGATTCTTCATCTTAGAATAGAGACAGGAGCATCAACTCTTTGGCTGTTTGCTGATTCTGCTGGGAGATTTTATAGAAGGTCTGTCACAGCACTGTCTAGTGGAAATATAATTGAGCCACATGTGTAAATGTAAATGATCTGATAGTCACACTAAAAAGTAAAAAGAAAGCAGGCGAAAAAAATTTTAATATACTTTATTTAGCCCAATATATACAAAATATTTGTTTCAACATGTGATCAATATTGACATTTTTAAAAAATTTGTTCTTTTTAGATATATATGATAGTATAGTATATTTTGACATTATACATATATGCAGTATAACTTATTAGGATCCTATTCTTGTAGTTGTACTTGATGGGGAATTTCACTGACTGTGTACTCATATATGAATATAGGAAAGTTATGTCCAGTTCATTCTACTGTCTTTCCTATTCCAATCTCCCCTCCCTTCCCTTCATTCCCCTTTGTCTAATCCAATGAACTTCTATTCTTCCTCCCCTACCTTTATTATGTGTTAGCATCCACATATCAGAGAGACCATTTGGCCTTTGATATTTTTGGGATTGGCTTATTTCACTTAGCATGATAGTCTCCAGCAAATTTACTGGCAAATGCCTTAATTTCATCCTTCTTAATGACTAAGTAATATTCCACTGTATGTACACCACATTTTCTTTATCTATTCATCTAGGTTAGTTCCATAGCTTAACTATTGTAAATTGAGCTGCTATAATCATTGATGTGGCCACATCACTGCAATTTGACATTCTTAATGAGGTATTTTATGTTCCTCCTTCATATTGTCTTTAAAATCATGTGTATTTTACATGGAAAACGATTTTAATTAAGACCAGCCACATTGAAGTGCTCAATAGACATTATGTGACTAAGGCTTCCATATTGGACAGATCTAGTGTCTTGGACCTGGCCTTCTAGGAACAGGGCCATGCCACTATCTGGTGGTAATTTAGCCAAATAGCAACCCTAGCACCCACTGTGGCCCAGGTCTTTTAAGTGGCAATGAAGACACAACGAAACCTACTTGCTCTTGAGAGCCTTCAACCTAGAGTTTTGGAACAAAGGATTCAAAGTTCCAGAAGCAAAGCAGCCTACAGTGCCCTAGAATTTGGAAGTGAGAAGGTTCTAACAACGAACATATTTCATAGATATGGAAGTGAGGGGGGATGACCTGCTCGGGGCAAGGGGACAAATATGAAGTTGCCCTGAATGGAAGACACCTGTGGCCAGAGCACCAGCATCTACCACAGAGACCATGGAATAGTTTTCATTTTTACGAAACAATGAATCTATTCATATAATTCAAAATCCCAAAGTGAAAAGCAAAGAGCCTCTCCCATCTCCACTCCTTCATCTCTCAGTTTCCCTTTAGTGAGGCATCACAAGCAATACTGTGATAAGCTTGTTAACATATTATTTTTACATGTGTAATATCTGTAGAATAGTGTCATGAAATGGAATTGTTGGGTCCAAGGATGTGTAATTTTGTTAGATAAGAATATCTTTCTTAAAAAAATCAGTTTTATTTAGATACACTATACATCCAACAAGTTCACCATTTTAAGTGTGCAATTTGAGAAGTTTGACAAAGGCATAGGTATATAACCACCACCACAACCATGATATAGAATATTTCCATCACTCCAGGAAGTTTCCTTGTGACTGTTAGCAGTTAATTTCCTTATTTCCACCACTACTTCTATAAACTACTAATCTGTTTTCCGTACTTTACAATGTGGCCTTTTCCAGAATATCATATAAATGGAATAGTTTTTAGTATTTTTTCTGCTGGATTCTTTCTATTAGCAAATGGACCAATGTGATTCATCCATATTGTTACATGCATCATATAGCTTTTTCAAACTTGTTAGCAATATTCTCGTCTATGGACATATCACAGTTAATTCATTCACCAACTGATGGACATTTGAATTGTTTGTAGTTGTGAGCTATTAGGCATAATGTTTCTATGGATGTTCAAGTAGTCTTTAAACTTTCATTTCTCCTACACGTATATCTAGAAGTGAAATTTTTAAGTCATATGATAAGTGAATATTTAACTTTGTAAGAAATTTCCACACTGCCTTCTAAAGACACATACCATTTGTGCTTTGCCATTAACAATTAGAGTTCCAATTGCTCTTTACCCTCACCAACTCTTGGTTAGAGAGTGCAGTGCCTGGCCTCATGTCTTTAATTTTAGCTATTCTGGTGGGTAGGTATTTCATTGTGCTTTAAATTTGATGGCTAATGATATGTATATCATTCATATGCTTACTTGCTATTTGTATACATTCTCTGGTGATGTGCCTGTTCAGATCTTTTGTCCATTTTTAAAATTGGACTGCTTGTCTTATATTGAGGTAAAAGAGAGGTTTGTTGCTGGGGCTGCTCCTATTCTTTGCTTCACCACCATGAGCAAGAAAGTCTTCTGCTTTAAAAGTATAGGTAGAACCTTTCTCTGAAAGAAAATGGATGCCAGCCAAGAATACAAGTCATAATAAATCTTGGTGAGGATGTGGGGAAAAAGGCACATTCATACATTGCTGGTGGGACAGCAAATTGGTGCAACCACTCTGGAAAGTATGGAGATCCCCCAGAGAACTTGGAATGGAACCATCATTTTACCCAGTTAGTACACTCCTTGGCATATACCTAAAGGACTTAAAATCAGCATACTATAATGACATGGCCACATCGATGTTTATCACAGTTCACAATAGCTAAGCTATGGAACCAACCTAGGTACCCTTCAACAGATGAATGGATAAAGAAAATGTGGTATATATACACATGGAATATTACTCAGCAGAATGAATTGGACAGAACTTTCCTATGCTCATATATGAACACGCTGGCAATGTAACTCCACATCATGTATAACCACAAGAATGGGAAGTTATACTCCATGTGTAGATAATATGCTGGCCACGGTGGCACAAGCCTGTAATCCCAGTGGCTCAGAAGGCTGAGACAGGAGGATCTCGAATTCAAAGCCAACCTCAGCAAAAGCAAGGCACTAGCAACTCAGTGAGACTCTTGTCCTCTAAATAAAATACAAAATAGGGCTGGGGATGAGGCTCAGTGGTTAAGTGCACCTGAGTTCAATCCCTGGTACCCACCCCTCAAAAAACATACACACTACTGCCATGTATATCTAAGAAGAACAAATTTTAAAAAGGTGCTTAAAGAACCCATCCTTTGCAAGCCATCATGTTGTTCCTTAAGCAAAATTGTTGATTAGTGGTAGTTTGCTTAATGACTTTTGTATTATGGCTATTGTATGTTTAAAATGATGGATGCAATGCATTGTATAGCATTCCAGACTTTTCTGGAAAAGTCAATCTTTAGGAATTGTTTTTCATATCTTCAATAAACTCTTTCTTTAAAATAAAGAAAAAAATTATGTGACAAAAAGATGAATAATTGTTACATGTAACAATTCAGTGAGAACAAACACAACTTGTGACAGAGATGTCCACCTCAGATCCCTCAAGAAAGGACTGATAACTGCAAGGAGTGTGGCTAGCTAAGAGCCTCCAGCTGCTAATTCTCTTTGGGTTCACCTGCACTTTGGAGCTGAGGTTCCCTCGCTCTGTGGTGGCCATGCCAGTGTTGGGGCAGCCTTTCCTCTCGGAGTTCCCATGTGGGTGGCAGAGACCTCGCATTCTTGTGGCTCTCCTGGCCCCACCCTGCTTCCTCCCCTTTCTTTTCATAGGTGTCATGTCTTAACAATTCCTTTTCACTCCTGTGTCCTAACTGTGTCTCAGTATCTGCTTCTTAGAGGACTCAGCTGGACCCATAACTTAAAAGAAAAATAGACAAATTTATAAAAACAGATAGTTCATGGAAAGAGAAACATGAAAAGATGAGCAATATCACCAATGATGAAATAATTAGAAAAATAGAAATTTAGGGAAAATTAAGATAATTTTTGTCTATTAGACTGGCAAAAAGTCTAAATAAACTGAATAATACCTGTGATGGTTGGCATGTGCTGGGATGCAGATTGTGAAGTGTGTGGTAATGGTTAATTAGTACCATCATTTTGGAAAGCTGTTTTTCAAAATATTCAAGAACTATATGTAAAGGTGGCATGGCTCAGATATTTTACTTTTTGAATTGTACTTTAAAGAATGTTTGCTAATATATGAAATGAGGCATGCTTGAGAACATTGTGATGTGGTTGGCAATTGTTCTTCAAAAAAACCAATTGAAACTGACAACAGTATATGCCCTAAGGGAGTTTTGTAGGACCAATTGAAATTAGGGACCCCATCACTGGGGCCAAGATTATACTGATTCTTTAAAAACATTTTTTTAATTGTGGTAAAATGTGCATAACAATTATCAGTTGAACCATTTGTAAATGTGCAGTTAGTAGCATTAAATATATTCACAAGTTGTGTAACCACCACTACTATATATACTCAAATTTCTTTCATCACTCCCAACACAAACTGTATACCCATTAAACCATAACCCCTCTGTTTTCTTTTTCCTAGCTTTGGAGAAATCTCTATCTTACTTTCTGACTCCAGGAATTTGCCTATTCTAGGTACATGATATTAGTGGAATCTTACAATATTTATCCTTCACCACCTGCCTTATTTCACTAAATATGATGTTCGCAAAGACCATCTATGTTATGACATTTATCAAATTTTCATTCATTTTTATGGTTGAAATATATTGCATTGTGTATATATAGTATACTTTGTTCATCCATTCAACTGTTGATGGACACCAGAGTTGTGCCTACCATTTGATTGTTGGGAATAATGCTTATGTAAACACTGATATACAAATATCTGTTTTGAGTTCCTGATTTAAATTCTTTTGGATACATGCCTAAAAGTGGAATTGCTGGATCATATAATAGTTTTATATTTAACTTTTCAAGGGACTGTTATTCCATGTATTTCATAGTAGATACACTATTTTACATTCTTACCAGGAATACAAAAGGGTCCCAACTTCTCCATCAACTTGCAAACACGTTTTTTGTTTTTGTTTTTTTTAAGTTTATAGACATCCTGTGAAGTGGTATCTCATTGTGGTTTGATTTACATTTCCCTAATGGCTAATTACACTGATGGCTAATGATGTTGAGGACCTTTCCATGTACTTTTTTTGTGATTGTATACTTTATTCAGAGAAATGTCTATTTATATCCTTTGCCTGTTTTTGCTGTTTTCTTGTTGTAGACGTTCTTTTTATATTCTGGATAGTAATCCCTTATCAGATGTAAGATTTGCAAATATCTTCTTCCTCTCCAAAGACTGCCTTTTTATTCTCTTGGTAGCATCCTTTAATGCACAAAAGGTTTTAATTTTGATGAAGTCTAAGTAATCTGTTTCTTCTTTTGGTATTGGTACTTTTGGTATTATATCTCCAAAACTGTTTTCAAGTAGAGTGTCACGATGATTTTCCTCACCATTTTTCCTCTAAAATTTTTATAGTTTTAGCATAAATATATAGATCTTTGATGTACTTTGAATTAATTTTGTGTTGCTTAATAGAAGAGTTCAATTTTATCCTTTTGCAAGTTTTTCCAGCACCATTTGGTGAACAACTGTCCTTTCCATTGAACATTTTGGTATCCTTGTTGAAAATCAAATGACTATATATATGTAAGGGTTTATTTCTGGGCTCTTTTCTATTTCAGTAGTCTTTATATCTGGCCTTATGCTAGTACCATACTGTTTTAATTATTTAATTATTGTAGTAGGTTTCTAGTAAGTTTCAAATTGGAAAGTGTGAGTCCTCCAGTTTTATTCCTTTTCATGGTTCTTTTGGCAATTCAGGGCCCTTGTAACTACATATGAATTTGAGGATCATATTTTCCATTTCAGTAAAAAAGGAAGTTGAGATTTTGATAGGATTGTATGGAAATATCTACAAATCACTTTGGCTAGTTTTGAATTTGTTTTTGCAGTGCTGGGAATTGAACCCATGTCCTCATGCATGCTAGCCAAGCAGTCTTCCATTGTGCTACACCCTGAGACTCCTAGATTTGATATCTTAATGATATTAAGTCTAGCTGTCCAAAAACACAAGATGTATTTTTCATGTATCTAAGTTATATCTTTAATTTCTTTCAGCAATGTTTTATACTTTTCAGTGTATAAGTTGTTTTTACTGTCTTGATTATTTTTATTCCTGAATATTTAATTCTGCTAGAAGTAAATAGAATTGCTTTCTTAATTACTATTTTGGATTGTTCATTGCTAGCATATAAAAACACAATTAATTTTCAGTATTGATCTAGTACCCTGCAATTTTGCTGAATTTATTTATTAGCTGTAGAAGAGTCCCCCTTAGCCACCATTTCTCTTTATAATGTTTCAGTTACTCAATATCGACTGCAATTCCAAAATATTAGGTGGGAAACTCCAGAAATAAATAGTTCTTAAGCCTTAAATTACAGTCTGTTCTGAGTAGCACGATAAAATCTTGTACCATCTCACTTTGTCCTACTTGGGATGTGAATCATTCCTTAGTCTAGCTTCTTATTGTATATGCTACCACCCATTAATAGCCATCTCAGTAATCAGATCTAGTTCATTGTATTGTAGTACTGGCATTCAATGAACTCTTATTTTACTTAATATGACCCCAAAGCACAAGAATACCATTACTGGTAATTTGGATATGCCAAAGAGAAGTCCTAAGTGTTTCAAACTGAAAAGATGAAAGTTTCAACTTAATAAGAAAAAAGTCTAATGCTAAGGTTGTTAATATCTTTGAGAAGAATAAGTTTTCTTCCGTAAAACTGTGAAGAGGGAATTAATTTTGCTGTCACACCTCAAACTTTAAGTTCACAGTAAATAAATTCTTAGTTAAGATGGAGAAGGAATTAAATTGTAGGGTTTTGTGCTATCTATGGTTTCAGACATCCATTGGTGTTAGAACATGTGCTTCATAGATAAGAGGAGACTACCACTTTAGCTTTTCCATGGATTTGGGATATCTTCTCTTCCCTCTCTTCCTCAATATAAGAAACATAGATAATTTTATCTGTTCTTTTCAATGTGAATAAATTTTATTTCATTTTATCATTGATAGTCTGGCTAGGGCTTCTAGTACAAGGTTGAATAGTATCAGCAAAGGCAGGCATTCTTGTCTTGTTCCTGATCTGAGAGAGAAAACTTTTAGTCTTTGATCACTGGGTGTGACGTTAGCGAGGGCTGTTCATAAATACCCTTTATCTTGTTGAGGAATTTGCCCTCCATTCCTAGTTTTGTTTAGCTTTTGCCCTGAAAGAGTGTTGAATTTTGTTAAATGCCTTTTCTGCATCAGCCGAGATGACGTCTTGTCATTCATTCCATTAATGTGACATGTTGCATTGATTGATTTTCTTATGTTGAACTACCCTTGCAATCCTAAGATAAATCCCACTTGGTCATCATCAATAATCCTTTTACTATGCTGTTGAATTCAATTTGCTAAAATTTTGTTGAGTATTTTTACATCTATATTCATAAGGAATATTGGTTTATAATTTTTCTTATGATGTATTTGTTTTACTTTGTCATTAGTGTGATGTGGTCTTGTAGAATGAGTTAGAGCTATGAATTCCTTTTCAGTTTTTGGGAAGAGTTTGAGAAGGATTGCTGTTTATTCTTTTTTTTTTTTTTAACACTCTTTTTTTTTTTAATTATAAAATTGTAAACAAATGGGATACATGTTGTTTCTCTGTCTGTACATGGCGTAAAGGCATACCATTTGTGTAATCATAAATCTACATAGGGTAATGTTGTTTGATTCATTCTGCCATTTTTTCCCTTCCCCCCTCCCCTCCCACCCTTCCCCTCCATCTATACAGTCCTTCCTTCCTCCATTCCTGCCCCCCTCCCTAAACCCAACTCCAACCCCAACACTAACCCTTCCCACCCCCCATTATGTGTCATCATCCACTTATTAGCGATATCATTCTTCCTTTGGTTTTTTGAGATTGGCTTATCTCACTTAGCATGATATTCTCCAGTTTCATCCATTTGCCTGCAAATGCCATAATTTTATCGTTCTTTATGGCTGAGTAATATTCCATTGTATATATATACCACATTTTCTTTATCCATTCATCAATAGAAGGACATCTAGGTTGGTTCCACAATCTGGCTATTGTGAACTGAGCAGCTATGAACATTGATGTGGCTGTATCTCTGTAATATGCTGATTTTAAGTCCTTTGGGTATAGGCCAAGGAGTGGGATAGCTGGGTCAAATGGTGTTTCCATTCCAAGTTTTCTAAGGAATCTCCACACTGCTTTCCAGAGTGGCTGCACTAATTTGCAGCCCCACCAGCAATGTAAGAGTGTACCTTTCTCCCCACATCCTCGCCAACACCTGTTGTTGGTTGTATTCTTGATAATTGCCATTCTAATTGGGGTGAGATGGAATCTTAGGGTGGTTTTGATTTGCATTTCTCTTATTACTAGAGATGTTGAACATTTTTCCATATGTTTGTTGATTGCTTGTATATCTTCTTCTGTGAAGTGTCTATTCATTTCCTTAGCCCATTTGTCGATTGGATTATTTACATTCTTGGTGTAGAGTTTTTTGAGTTCTTTATAGATTCTGGAGATTAGCGCTCTATCTGAAGTATGATTGGCAAAGATTTTCTCCCACTCTGTAGGCTCTTTCTTTGCATTGCTGATAGTTTCCTTTGCTGAGAGAAAGCTTTTTAGTTTGAATCTATCCCAGTTATTAATTCTTGCTTTTATTTCTTGTGCTATGGGAGTCCTGTTGAGGAAGTCTGGTCCTAAGCCGACATGTTGAAGCTCTGGACCTACTTTTTCTTCTATAAGATGCAAGGTCTCTGGTCTGATTCCGAGATCCTTAATCCATTTTGAGTTTAGTTTCGTGCATGGTGAGAGATATGGGTTTAGTTTCATTCTGTTGCATATGGATTTCCAATTCTCCCAGCACCATTTGTTGAAGAGGCTATCTTTTCTCCATTGCATATTTTTGGCCCCTTTGTCTAGTATGAGAAAATTGTATTTATTTGGGTTTGTGTCCGTGTCCTCTATTCTGTACCATTGATCCACCTTTCTATTTTGGTACCAATACCATGCCGTTTTTGTTACTATTGCTTTGTAGTAGAGTTGAAGATCTGGTATTGCGATACCCCCTGCTTCACTCTTTCTGCCAAGGATTGCTTTAGCTATTCTGGGTTTTTTATTCTTCCAGATGAATTTCATAATTGCTTGCTCTATTTCTGTAAGGTACATCATTGGGATTTTAATTGGAATTGCATTGAATCTGTATAGCACTTTTGGTAGTATGGCCATTTTGACAATATTAATTCTTCCTATCCAAGAACATGGGAGATCTTTCCATCTTCTAAGGTTTTCTTGAATTTCTTTCTTTAGTGTTCTGTAGTTCTCATTGTAGAGGTCTTTCACCTCTTTTGTGAGATTGATTCCCAAATACTTTATTTTTTTCGAAGCTATTGTGAATGGGGTAGTTTTCCTAATTTCTCTTTCTGAAGATTCATCGCTTATATATAAAAATGCCTTTGATTTATGTGCATTGATCTTATATCCCGCTACTTTACTGAATTCACTTATGAGATCTAAAAGTTTTCTGGTGGAATTTCCTGGTTCCTCTAAGTATACCATCATATCATCAGCAAATAGGGATAGTTTGAGTTCTTCTTTTCCTATTCGTATCCCTTTAATTTCTTTGGTCTGTCTAATTGCTCTGGCTAGAGTTTCAAGGACGATATTGAATAGAAGTGGTGAAAGAGGGCATCCCTGCCTTGTTCCAGTTTTTAGAGGGAATGCTTTCAGTTTTTCACCATTTAGAATGATATTAGCAATGGGTTTAGCGTAGATGGCCTTTACAATGTTAAGGAATGTTCCCACTATCCCTATTTTTTCTACTGTTTTGAGCATGAAGGGGTGCTGTATTTTATCAAATGCTTTTTCTGCATCTATCGAAATAATCATGTGATTCTTGACTTTAAGTCTATTGATATGGTGAATGACATTTATTGATTTTCTGATGTTGAACCAACCTTGCATCCC
Organism: Sciurus carolinensis; assembly: GCF_902686445.1. NCBI lineage: Eukaryota > Metazoa > Chordata > Mammalia > Rodentia > Sciuridae > Sciurus > Sciurus carolinensis. The sequence goes on from NC_062227.1 coordinate 9,784,056, forward strand.
TGGGATGAAACCCACTTGATCATGGTGCACTATCTTTTTAATATGTTTTTGTATGCGATTTGCTAAAATTTTGTTTAGAATTTTTGCGTCGATGTTCATTAAGGATATTGGTCTGAAATTTTCTTTCCTCGATGTGTCTCTGTCTGGTTTAGGAATCAGGGTAATATTGGCTTCATAGAATGAGTTTGGGAGAGTTCCCTCCTCTTCTATTTTCTGGAATACTTTGAGAAGTATTGGAATGAGTTCTTCTTTAAAAGTTTTGTAGAACTCGGCTGAGAACCCATCTGGTCCTGGACTTTTCTTTGTTGGTAGGCTTTTGATGACTTCTTCTATTTCATTACTTGAAATTGGTCTATTTAAATTGTGTATGTCCTCCTCGTTCAGTTTAGGCAATTCATATGTCTCTAGAAACCTGTTGATGTCTTCGAAATTTTCTATTTTGTTGGAGTATAGATTTTCAAAATAGCTTCTAATTATGTTTTGTATTTCAGTCGTGTCTGTTGTGATATTTCCTTGTTCATTCCGAATTTTAGTGATTTGGGTTTTCTCTCGTCTTCTCTTTGTTAGTGTAGCTAAAGGTTTATCAATTTTGTTTATTTTTTCGAAGAACCAACTATTTGTTTTGTCAATTTTTTGTATTATTTCTTTCGTTTCAATTTCGTTGATTTCAGCTCTCAGTTTAACTATTTCCTGTCTTCTACTACTTTTGGTGTTGGTCTGTCTTCTTTTTCTAGGGCTTTGAGTTGTAGTGTTAGGTCATTTATTTTTTGAGTTTTACTTCTTTTATTAAATGCGCTCCATGAAATAAATCTTCCTCTAAGTACCGCTTTCATAGTGTCCCAGAGATTTTGATATGTTGTTTCTTTGTTCTCGTTTACCTCTAAGAATTTTTTAATTTCCTTCCTAATATCTTCTGTTATCCATTCATCATATAGTAGCATATTGTTTAATCTCCAGGTGTTGGAGTAGTTTCTGTTTTTTACTCTTTCATTTATTTCTAACTTCAATCCATTATGATCTGATAGAATACAAGGTAGTGTCTCTATCTTCTTGTATTTGCTGACATTAGCTTTGTGGCATAATATATGGTCTATTTTAGAGAAGGATCCATGTGCTGCTGAGAAGAAAGTGTATTCGCTCTTGATTGGATGGTATATTCTATAAATGTCTGTTAAGTCTAAATTATTGATTGTGTTATTGAGATCTATGGCTTCTTTGTTCAATTTTTGTTTGGAAGATCTGTCCAGTGGTGAAAGAGGCGTGTTAAAATCACCTAGTATTATTGTGTTATGGTCTATTTGGTTTCTAAAATTGAGAAGGATTTGTTTAACATACATGGATGAGCCACTGTTTGGGGCATAGATGTTTATGATTGTTATATCTTGCTGATTTATGCTTCCCTTAAGCAGTATGAAATGTCCTTCTTTATCCCTTCTAACTAACATTGGCTTGAAGTCCACATTATCTGAAATGAGGATGGATACTCCAGCTTTTTTGCTGAGCCCATGTGCATGGTATGTTTTTCCCCATCCTTTCACCTTTAGTCTATGGGTATCTCTTTCTATGAGGTGAGTCTCTTGCAGGCAACATATTGTTGGATCTTTCTTTTTAATCCAATCTGCCAGTCTATGTCTTTTGATTGATGAATTCAGGCCATTAACATTCAGGGTTATTATTGAGATATGATTTGTATTCCCAGTCATTTGGTTCATATTTAAAATTTTTGACACATCTTGGTTCCTCCTTTATTTGACAGTTCCTTTAGGATAATTCCTCCCTTTGCTGATTTGCTTCTTTGTTTTTTATCTCTTCCTCATGAAATATTTTGCTGAGAATGTTCTGTAATGCTGGCTTTCTTTTTGTAAATTCTTTTAGCTTTTGTTTATCATGGAATGATCTTATTTCATCGTCAAATTTGAAGGTAAGTTTTGCTGGGTATAAGATTCTTGGTTGGCATCCATTTTCTTTCAGAGCTTGGAAAATGTTGTTCCAGGCCCTTCTAGCTTTTAGGGTCTGGATTGAAAAATCTGCTGATATCCGTATTGGCTTCCCCCTGAATGTAATTTGGTTCTTTTCTCTCACAGCCTTTAAAATTCTGTCTTTATTTTGTATGTTAGGTATTTTCATTATAATGTGCCTTGGTGTGGGTCTGTTGTAATTTTGTGTATTTGGAGTCCTATAAGCCTCTTGGACTTGATTTTCCATTTCATTCTTCAGATTTGGGAAATTTTCTGATATTATTTCTTCAAATAGATTGTTCATTCCTTTGGTTTGTTTCTCTAAGCCTTCCTCAATCCCAATAATTCTCAAATTTGGCCTTTTCATGATATCCCATAGTTCTTGGAGATTCTGTTCATGATTTCTCACCATCTTCTCTGTTTGTTCAACTTTGTTTTCGAGGTTAAATATTTTGTCTTCAATATCTGAAGTTCTGTCTTCCAGCTGTTCTATCCTATTGGTTATGCTTTCTATGGAGTTCTTAATTTGGTTTATTGTTTCCTTCATTTCAAGGATTTCTGTTTGTTTTTTTTTCAATATCTCTAACTCTTTATTGAAATGATCTTTTGCTTCCTGAATTTGCTCTGTTAACTGTCGATTGGTGCGATCGTTCAATGCCTGCATTTGCTCTTTCATCTCATCGTTTGCTTCCCTAATCATTTTAATTATGTACATTCTGAACTCCCTTTCTGTCATTTCTTCTGCCATGCTGTCGTTGGATTTTATTGATGTAACATCTAGATTTGTTTGGGGCATTTTCTTCCCTTGTTTTCTCATATTGTTCAGGGATCAGTGGGTCATTAAGATATTGCAGATTTCCTCTATCAACTTATAATGTCCCTGAAGATTGCTAGTATATCCCCTCTTATCCTTCAGTAGCCTGAAGTCTTGGAGGAGGTTGATAATGCAGAGCTCCACGAAGAAGCTGCCTCTCTAGGTGTGGTAACCCTCAGGTGGCGTATATTCCCTGCTAGTGGGCGGAGGTGCCTCCACTTGTTGACCAATGGTCATCCAATGGGGAAGTAGACTGTGGGCTGAGGCAAGGCCTGTTTGTGCCTATGTCTCTGGCTTTACCGTCCCTGTGGGAAAACCTCCCCCGGCCGGGAAGAGTCACTCGGTGGGGACGTCTCGCTAGTCAGTTGCCCTCCTAGAGGTTCCCCTCAATCTACAACTACCACCTGGGCTGGGCTGTCTTCTTCTGCAACGATCCCAGGGGCCCGGACCTACGTCCTGGGCCTGGGAGCCTCACCCTTCGCAGGCGAGTCTCCTTAGGCTGCCTCTCCCAGAGAATCTGCCCGCAGCCCTGGAAACTTCGCTCCGCCCCTAGGCGTGTCTCTGTGCGGCTCTTCCAGCAAGAAGCCACCTAGCTCCTGGGACCCTGCTCTGCACCAATCGCCTGGCTATGCAGCCCCTCCCCTGAGCCACCACCTGGAGCCCCGTACAATAGCTCCGAGACACAGAGACCCGCCACACACCTCCTCCTCCGGACAGCCGCCCGGTTTCCGACACAGTCACTAGGAATCCAAACAACTCACTTCGGGTCTCCTCCTCCCGCCAACCACCCGTAGCCCTAGGCAGTCACTCCAAGTCCAAGTGACCCGCCCTGTTCCTCCTCCTCCTCCTTGGGGTAGCCCCCCAGGTGTTCAGGAACGGTGGCTCCGAGACCAGGTGACTCACCATGCTCCTCCTCCAGGCAGGCCACCGGTGTTCAGGAGCGGTTGCTTTTAGTCCAATCAACTCACCACTCGCCTCCTCCTCTGGCAACCGCCTGTGGTTCTGATGCAGTCACTCCCAGGCTAAGTGTCCCACCGCTCTCCTCCTCCAGGCAGGCCACCAGTGTTCTGGAGCAGCTGCTCCGAGTTCAAACAGCTCGTCACGCAGCTCCTCCTTTGGCAACCACCCGCAGCTCTGATGCAGTCACTCCCAGGTCAAGCAACACGCCTCGCTCCTCCTCCTCCTCCGGGCAACCTCCTGGCACTCAGGAGCACTCGCTCTGGGTTCAAACAGTTTACCATGCAGCTCCTCTTCTGGCAACCGCCTGTGGTTCTGATGCAGTCACTCCCAGACCAAGCGTTCCGCCGCGCTCCTCCTCTTCCTCCGGGCAGTCCCCCGGCGCTCAGGAGCGCCCACTCTGAGTTCAAACAGCTCACCACGCAGCTCCTCCTCTGGCAACCGCCCGTGGCTCTGATGCAGTCACTCCTAGACCCAAGCGACCCGCCGGGCCTCTCCTCCTCCTCCGGGCAACCCCCCGGTGTTCGGAAGCGGTCACTCTGGGTCCAAACAGCTTGCCACGCAGCTCCTCCCCAGGCAGCCACCCGGAGCCCCAGCGGCTGCTCGAGTCCAAGCGCTATGCTGAGCCGCCTCCTCTACGATGATCCCAGTTGTCCGTGTTTACCGCTCCAGCGGGGGGAGGGGCGTCTTGCCGAGCAACTCCACTTCACAAATTCCCTGCGTTCCGGGGCTACCGCCCCATCCGGGACGCCTCCCCAACAGGAGAGACTCACCCGGCAGCTTTGAGTTGGTCCCAAGTCTCTCACTATCTCCTCTTTTGAATCTTGCGTCCTGGAGCAGCGTGAAATGCAGCCGCCCTCTAGTCTGCCATCTTGGCCCCTCGCTGTTTATTCTTATTTATATGTTTGATAAAAATTCTCTAGTGAAATCTTTTGGTTCAGGACTTTTCCTTGTTTGGGAGATTTTTTATTCAATTTCCCAATCTGTCTAGTTTGATTCAATCTCCATGCTAGTTATAGGGATATTCAAATAGTTTATTCTTGAGTTAGTTTACATAATTTGTGAGTTTCAAGGAATTTGTCCAATACTTTTTGGTTATCCACTGGCATGCAGTTGTTCATAATATTCTCTTATAATCCTTTGTCTCCACCTACATTTCTGATATTAGTTATTTTTTAATATATTTTTTAGTTGTAGGTGGGTGTAATACCATTATTTATTTTTATGTGGTGCTGAGCATCCAACCCAGGGCCTCACACGTACTGGGTGAGTATGCTACCACTGAGCTGCAACCCCAGCCCGATATTAATTATTTATATCTTTTCTTTTAAAATCAGTTTAAGTAATGATTATTCAATATATTGATCTTTTCAAAGAATGAACTTTTGGTTTCATTGATTTTTCTCTATTGTTTCTCTATTCATTATTCATTCTCTCTCTCTCTCTCTCTCTCTCTTCCTCTCCCTTTCTCCCTCCCTCCCTCCCTTTCTCCCCTAAGGATTGAACCTAGGGCCTTGTGCATGCTAGGCAAATGGTATATATCATTGAGCTATATCTCCAACCCTTTTTATTTTATTTTGAGATAGAGTCTCACTAAGTTGTTGTCACATCCAAAGACTGGTTGTTCTAGGGCAGTGGGATATTTTGCTGCGAGATCAAAGAAAACACCCAGAGAGAAAACACCCAGAGATGGTATACAAGGCATAAGGCTTTATTGAAAAATGAATACCGGGAAGGCTCAGTGGCAATAGGCTGGACAGATAACACCTCCATCCCTCACAATGCTTTGCCAGGTAATACCTCATTTTCCTCACAACATTTTTTTCCAGTGGTGACTGGTGGATGAGTGACATTTTTCCTTTCCACAGTGCCCTTGGTTCTGCCTCAGTCATCACTTAGAGAGGGATTTTATATATTACAGAAGCAGTGACACCATCAGCATTAGCTTGCTTGCTTGACCAGCATCCAAAGGAGCAACTGTCCTGGTGCACATGCACTAACTTGCTGTAGTTCCCAGGGTGCATATGAGAAAGTGTCCTTTAAGATATGATGTATCTGGATATTCTGGCCCAGTCTTGCTCTCATTGTTTCCATAAGTTATCTAGGTTTTTGGGGACAGAAAGGGGGCATTCAGGGACATGCTATTTTACCACATAGGGTGATATATTTGTCCAGACTGGCCTTGAACCTGTGATCCTTCTACCTCAGCCTCCTGAGTAGCGGTATTACAGTTATGTGTCACGGCGCCTGACTCTTTAGCTTTTATTTTTCTGTTCTAATTTTTATTATTTTCTTCCTCCCACTAGCCTTGGTTTAGTTTGTTCTTTTTCTAGTTCCTTAAGGTGTAGAGTTAGGTTATTGATTTGAAATCTCTTAGAGGCATATGTAGGTCTGAATTGCCCTCTGAATACTTTCTTTGCTGCATCTGAAACATTTTGATGTTTTTGTTTTGAAACATTTCTAATATTTTTTCAAGTTCTCTTATAATTTATGTTTTTGCCCATTGGTTGTTTGAGAGTGTGTATTTAATTTCCACATATTAGTGAACTTTCAGTTTTTGTTTATTTCTAATTTAATCCTGTTATAGTTGAAGAAGATACTTTGTATGGTATAAGTGTTATAAAAATCTAATGATACTTGTATGGTGGCCTTATGTATGGTCTATCCTGCAGAATGTCCCATGTGTATTTGAGAAGAATTTGTATACTGTTATTATTGGGTGAAGAGTCCTCTGTATATATTAGGTCTAATTGTTTTATTGTGTTAGTCAAGTCCTCTGTTTCCTTGCTTATTTTATTTCTGATTGTTCTGTCCCATTATTGAGAGCAGGATGTTGAAGTTTCCAACTATTATTATAGAACTATCAATTTTAACTTCAATTTTGTTAACTTTCATTTTGCTTATTTTTAGTATCTATTATTAAGTGCAGAAATATTTGTAATTGTTATATAGTTTCTGTTGAACCTTTTGTTAATGTGTAATATTATTTTTTTATCTCGTCATTTTTTGACTTGAAGTCTATTTTGTTTGATATTAGTATAGCCACTACAATTCTCTTTTGGCTATATTTGCATGAATATCTTTTTCTATTCTTTCACTTTCAACCTATTTGTCTCTTTATAAACAAACCTAGCCCTGTAGAAAACATATAGTTGGATCATGTTTTTTAAAATTCATTCTGCCAATCATCTTTTTAAAATTTTATTTTTTAGTTGCAGCTGGACACAATACCTTTATTTTATTTATTTATTTTTATGTGGTGCTGAGGATCAAGCCCAGTGCCTCATGCATGCTAGGCAAGTGGCTCTACCACTGAGCCACAGCCCCAGCCCTCTTCCCATCATCTTTTGATGAAAGAATTATTTATATTTCATTACTAATGAGGAGTGAGTTAGGTTTTACTTTTTGCTATTTGTTTTCCATAGGTTTTATAGCAATTTGTCCTTAATTTTCTCAAGTACTGTCTTCTTTTGTGTTTAGTTTAATTTTTTTAGTGACACATTTTGATTCCCATCTCATTTCCTTTTGTGTATATTCACTAGATATTTTCTTTATGGTTACCATAGGGATGACATTTAACATATTGAAATTATAATGATCAAATGTGAATTGATACCAACTTCTGTACTATATAAAAACCCTATAAAGTTGTACCTTATTTATGTTAGCACATCACAACTTATATTTTTATATATTGTGGTTCCAAAATATAGAATAACAATTGAATGCAAGAATACTTTAAATCATGTAGAAAATAAAAACTGGAGTTATATGTCAAAATTATAGTTGTACTGTCTTTTATAATTTACCATGGACTTTCCTTTACCTGAGATCTTTATTTTTTCATATAGCTTCAAGTTTTTGTATAATGTATTTTCATTTCAACCTGAAGGACACCTTTTAGTGTTTCTTATATAGAAGGTCTAATGGTAATGAACTCCCTTAGCTTTTGTTTATCTAGGAATGCATTAATTTCCCTTCATTTTTATTTTTATATTATTATCATTATTATTTTGAGATGGAGTCTTTCTATGTTGCCCAGGTTGGTCTCAAACTTCTGGGCTCAACTGATCCTCCTATTTCAGCCTCCTGAGTGCTGGGACTGCATGTGCATATTAGTATACCTGACTGATTTCTCTTCATTTGAAGGTCATTTTTTCTGGATATAGAATTATTGGTTGGCTGTTTTTTTGCACTTTAAATGTTTCATATTGCTTTCTTACTTCCAAGATTTCTGATGAGACATTGGATGATAGTTAGGATTCTTTGTATGTCATGAGTCACTTCTTTAGTGCTTGCAAGATTCTTTTTTTCCTTTATCTTTTGGCAGCTTGATTAAAATGTGTATTCAGTATAAATCTCTTTGAATTTATTCAACATGGAGTTCACTCAACTTCTTGAGTTTGTAGATTCCTTAGATAATGTGTATATTCCTTAGATATTTTCTTTATGGTTACCATAGGGATGACATTTAACACATTGAAAATATGGAAAGTTTTCAGCCATTATTTCTTCAAAAATTCTTTTTGTCCTTTTATATCTCTTTCTCTGTTCCTTTGAAACTCTCATAGTATGTTTGTTGGTCTAGTTGATGATATCTCACATCACTTATTCTCTGATTACTTTTCTTCAGTCTTTTTTCTTTCTGTTACTTGAATTTTATAGTTTCATTTATCCTTTATTAAATGTTACTAATTCTTTCTTCTTCCTGAACAGATTTACTTTTGTACTCCTCTAATAAAGTTTTTATTTCAATTATTGTACTGTTAGTGTCACAATTTATTTTTGGTCCAAAAAGGATCAAATACAAAAAGTATTTTCTCTCTTTATGGATGCTCTCATTTTGTTCACAAATTTTCCTGCCTTCCTGTCACACTTTGAGAATCTTTTAAAGCAGTTATTTTAAAGTCTTTGTCTAGTTAGTTCAGTGCCTATGTTTTTTCAGGAATGATTTTGGATATTTAGTTTGTTCCTTTGAATGTACCATACTTTTTGTCTCTTTGTGTGTTTTATGTTTTTTTTTTTTTGGTGGTGGTGTTGAAAATTGTATATTCATATTTTAAAATGTGGTAATGCTGGAAATCAGATCCTCTTCCTTCTTTGGAGTTGCTTTTTAAAAAATCCTGGATAGAGGGTGTCTTTCTGTTGAATATCATCCTGAGGCAAAAGAAAAGTAGAATTTCCACACCAATGTTTTTCCCTGGACAGCACAGTGGCTTTCTGAATATTCCTCTACACATAGTTGCTTTTGAATAAACTATGCATCAATTTCTGGCTCCCAACATTGAAAAAGGGCAGAAAGAAGAAAAGAAAAGCATACACTCAAAATCAGGATGTTTTCCCCTTTGAGTCCTCTGGATGCTGCTTTTACTGATGCAGTCTGAAATGGTGGTTTCCTTCCTCTGTGTCTGCAGAAGCAGAAGTCATTAATCAGAACACAGAACTCTGAGGTTTTGGTAAGTTTCATATTCACCACTTGGCTTCTGAAAACTTCATTAGGAATATGGGCATGACTCCTGCTGGGGTCTAAAGTTGGTGGGCAGTAGCTATTTTCATGCTAGTGGTTGCAATTGACTGAAATTAATTACAACTTAGAAGCCAAGTCTTTCCTTGGAAGCACTAATTATTCAAATAGACTCCAGAACTCTAAAATAACTACCTCAGAAACATTCAAATAACTAAATGTATATTTTTTATTGGTACATATTAATTATACATAATAGTGGGCTTAATTGTGCCATATATGTATATAATTTAATCAATCTCATTTCCTAGAATCTTCTCTTACCTTCCCTCTTCTCTCCCCATCCACTTGTTCTGCTCTAGTGATCTCTCTACAAGTTATTATATTAATAACTATATTAATGTATCAATAATAGTTTCATAATGATTGTTACATAATTGTGTATTGTTATAGAATAATAATAATTATAAAATATGACAATAATTGTTATAATTTTAATTAGCAATATATTTGGGCTTCTTGTTTGGTGTTAGGTTTTTGAATTCTTTATTCTGTATATAAATATCTTGCTGGAAAAATAGCTGGCAAAGATTTTTTCCCCATATTGTAGACTTTCTTTTCATGTTCTTAATAGTTCTCTGTGCTGTCCAGAAGCTTTTTAATTTGATGGTATCCCACTTACTGATTCTTGTTATATTTCTTGAGCTTTAGGTGTCTTGTTAAGGAGGTGCCTGAGCCAGGATGTTAGAGTGTTGACCCTATATTTTCTTCTAGCAGTTGCAGTGTTTCTGGTCTAATCCCTAGGTTTTTGATCCACTTTGAATTGATTATTGTGTGGAGTGAGAGATGGGGATCTAGTTTCATTCTTCTACATATGGATATAAAACTTCCATAGATCATTTGTTTAAAAGGCTGTCTTTTCTCCAGTGTATGTTTTTGGCAACTTTGTCAAGGATCAGATGACTACCTAGGTAGATTTGTCTCTGTGTCTTCTATTCTAGTCCATTGATCATTCATCTGTTTTTATGCCAACACCATGCTGTTTTTGTTACTGTAGCTCCGTAGTGTAATTTGAGATTGATTATTATAATGCCACCAGCATCATTCTTAGTATTCACTGTTGCTTTGGTTACCCTGGGCCTTTTCTTTTCCAATGAATTTCAGGATTGTGTTTTCTAGTTCTGGGGAAAATTTCATTGGCATTTTGATGAGGATTACATTGAATCTGTATATCACTTTTGGTAATATGGTCATTTTGAAAATATTAATTCTACCTATCCAAGAACATGGTAGGTCTTTCCATTTTCTAAGGTCCTCTTCGACTTCTTTGGTATTCTGTAATTTTCACTGTAGAGTTCCTTCATCACCTTGGTTGAATCTCTTACCCAGTTTTTTTTTCCTTTGAGGCTGATGTGAATGAAATTATTTTCCTGGTTTTTTTCCTCAGCAAATTCATTATTAGATAATAGGAAAGCTATTAATTTATGAATATTGATCTTTTATCCTGCTATTTTGGTGAATTTTCTTATCATCTCAAGAAGTCCTCTGGTGAAATGTTTTGCGTTTTTTAAATACAGGATTATGTCATCAGCAAACAAAGATAATTTGACTTCTTCTTTTCCTGTTGGTATCCCTTTAATTTCTTTCTCTTGTTTGATTTCTTTGGCTAGAGATTCAAAAATTATATTGAATAGGAGTGGTGATGGTGGCCTTGTTACTGATTTTAGAGTAAATGCTTTTTTCTCTGTCCAGTATGATGTTGACTTTGGGTTTATCATAAATAGCCTTTATGATGTTGAAGTCAGTGTCTATATTCCTGTTTCTTCAGTGTTTTTATTATGAATGGGTGCCAGATTTTTTTGAGGACTTTTCCTGAATCCATTGAGAAGATTATGTCATTTTTTGTCCTTAATTATATTTTTGTGATAAATTACATGCATTGATTTGTGTATGTGGAGCCAACCTTGTATCCCTGGGATTAAACTAAATTGATCATGTTGTACAATTTTCTTAATGTGTTTTTGAATACAGATTTGTAATATTAAGAATTTCTGCATCTATGTTCATCTGGGTTGTTGGTGTGTAGTTTTCTTTCTTTGATGTCTTTTAACTAATTTTTGTATCCAGGCGATACTGGCTTCATAGAGTGCATTTTGGAGTGTTCCCTCCCTTTCTACTTCATGGAATGATATGAGGAGGATTGGCATTATTTCTTCTTTCAAGTTCTGGTAGTAGTTAGCTGAGAATACATCCTAGTCTAGTTCTTGACTTTTCTTTTTGGGAGACTTTTATTATTGCTTCAATCTCATTGCTTGTTATTGGTCTGTTCTATGTTTCTATTTTTTCTTAATTTAATTTGGGTAGGTCATAAGTCTAGACATATGACAACATCTTCTGGGTTTTCTAACTGATTTGAATATAAGTTTTCAAAATAGTTCCAATGATTCTCTGGATTACAGAAATGTCTGTGGTGATATCTTTTTTTGTTCATTTCTAATTTTGTTGATTTGGTTCTTCTCTCTCTTTTGGTTAGTTTGGCTAAGGGTTCATTAATCTTGTTTATCTTTTCAAAAACCAGCTTTTCATTCCATTTTGTATTGTTTTCAAATTCTCAATTTCATTAACTTTGGCTCCACTATTATTTCCTGTCTCCTATAGTTTTGGAATTATTTTGTTCTTGCTTTCTAGGGCCTTGAGATGTAATATTAGATTGTTATTAGGGATATTTCCATTGTCCCCCCACCCAGGGGCTGGGAATTCAAACCGCGGCCCTTGCGCATGCTAGGCGAGCACTCAGCAAAATGAGCTATTTCTTCAGCTCATCCATTGTTTATTTTTTAATGTAGGTACTCAGTCCTATTAACTTTTCTCTTAGAACTGCCTTCATGGTGTCCCATAGATTTTGACATGTTAATGTCTTCTCATTTGTTTCTACCCTTATTTATTCTATGATTCATTACTCATTCAATCTCCATGTGTAAAATGCCTTGTTATTGCTTTGTAATTTCACTACATTATGGTCTTATAAGATATAAGAAATTATATCATTTTTTGGTATTTGTTAAGACTGCTTTGTCACCTAAAATATGATCTATTTTGAAGACATTTCCATCAGATGCTGAGAAGAAAGTTAATTTAGTTCTTGTTTGATGAAATACTTTATAGATAACTGTTAGGTCTTTGTGTTTAGGTTAGAAGTGTCTTTATTGATTTTGTCTGGATGACCTGTCTATTGATGAGAGGGGTATGTTGAAATCACCCAATATTATTGTATTGGGCTTTATCTAATATTTAATGTTAAGAAATGATTGTCTTATGTAATTAGATACACTGACATTTGGGTCATAAATATTTACTATTGTTGATTTTCTTATTGGATTTTCCCCTTTGACCCATAGGTAGTGACCTGCATTGTCTCTTCTGACTGATTTTTGCTTATCTTTGAAATCAGTAGGATATGAATATAGTTATTTGTTTAGTCAGGTTTTTTTTTTTCTGCTGTGACCAAAAGACCTGAAAAGAACAATTGGAGGAGGAAAATTATACTTAGGGGGTTATGACTTCAGAGGTCTCTATCCATAGATGGCCAACTCCATTGCTCTGAGCCTGAGATAAGGCAAAACATCATGGTGGAAGTATGTGGAGGAGGAAAACAGTTTAGGATGTGGCACCAGGAGGGAGGGAGGAAGAGAGAGGAGGGAGGGAGGGGGGAGAGAGAGAAAGAGAGAGAGACAGACTCACTAAGCTCGGTTAATAAAATACATATCTCAAAGGCACTCCCCCAATGGCTCATGTTTTTAGTCACATCCTACCTGCCTGTGTTACCACCCAGTTAATCCCTATCAGAGATTAATACACTGATTAGGTTAAAGCTCTCATAACTCAATTATTTTTCCTCTAAACTTTCTTTCATTGTCTCACACATGAGCTTTTTGGGGACACATTATATCTAAACTATAACACTACTCCTGTTTGTTTTTGGACTCTACTTGCATGGAACATCTTTTCCTATCTTTTTAGCCTGTGGATGTCTTTGTTAATGAATCTCTTATAAACAGCATGTAGTTGGGTCCTGTTTTTTAATGCACTCTGCCAAGTCTGTCTTTCAATTGAAGAGAGCCTATTTATATTCAGAGTTATTATAGAGATGCTTATTTCCTGCTTTTTAAATTTATTTCATGTATTTAACTTGGTCTTAATTTCATTTGCTTACTGCTCTTCTAGTGAACTTCATCCATTTGGGAGACATGGGTTTGTTTTTGAGTTCTGTATGTATCATTTCTTTAAGTATTTTTTGTAGTGCTGGCTTTATGTTTGTTAATTGTTTTAGTTTATTCTCATTTTGGAAAGGTTTTGTTTTTAAATTCTCCTTCAATTCTAAATATCTTTGAATATCTCTGCTGGATATAGAAATCTTTGTTGGCAATTGTTTTCTTTCAGAGCTTGGATTATGTCTTTCCAAGCCCTTCTAGATTTTAGAATCTGAATGGAGAAGGCAGAAATAAGCTTTAGTTTTACCTCAAAATGATGTTTTTTCTGTTGTAGATTTTAATAACATCTCTTTATTCTTTATGTTAGGTATTTATATTATGTATCTTGGAGATGTTCTTTTTTTAACTTGTCTGTTTGGGGATTTATATGCCTCCTGTCTGTGGATGTCCATCTCCTTCCTAAGGTTTAGAAATTTTTCTGCTACTATTTCACTGGAAAGATTCTTAATGACATTAGCTTGTATCTCTTCCATACCTTCTTCAAGGTATGGAAGTTTGGATTTTAAGGTCCCATCCTGAAGTTCTTACATCTTCTAATCATAGTCTTTATTTTTTCTTTACTACTTTTGAGTGTTCAACTTCATGTACCTAGTCTTGAAGGCCTGAACTGTTTTCTATGCAATATTCAACTGAAAATTTTTATTTCATTTATTGTGCCTTTCATTTTCAGGAGTTCTGATGGATTTCTTTTCAGAATCTCTATATCCTCATTGAAATGACCTTTCGCCTCCTGTTTTTTTTTCTCTCTTAATTCATTCCTTAGATCGTCTTTTAGCTCTTTTATCATTTCATTAATCACTTTCTATAATTTTTGTCTGGAATTTTATCCCTTTCAATATCTGCATGTTCCTTTATTAGGGGATTATAATTTGAGGGAAATTTTATTTTCCTGTTTTCTTGTGTTTTTAGAGGTCTTAAACTTTTACATGTGTTGAGATGGATTCCTCTTCCTCTTTTACAGGGGTGTTCTTTTGTAAGTAGTCCTGTACTATCAATACATCTTAGCTTTAACACATAGACTCAGGATAATCCAAGTGTTAATTTCAATTTCCAGTACCTCTTTGAGAGAAGAGAACAGTGCAAGTAGCAGCAGTAGTATAAAAGTAAACCATATATCAACATATACTATCAAGGTAACTACAAATGATCTCTATAATTCCATAACTCGGGAGAAATGTTGGATGAGTAGTAATATAGGCTGAAAGAGTTACACATTAATAATTGTGTACTAAATTGAATTTGAAGATGGGATAATAAAGAAAAATTTAAAAACAAAAAAGATTAAATGAAAAGGTTTGGGAGGGAGGGGAGAAAAAGGTTTAAGTGGGAAGGGTAAAGTTAATGCAGGAGGCAAGTTTGAAAAAAGAAGGCAAGGTTGATGTGGAATTGTATTTAGAAGAGTTTCATTATTAGTTAATGTCAGTCAGTTAATGTATTATCACTGAGAGGTTAAGATAAATTGTTGCTTAATTTTTTGAAATAGAGTCTTTTATATCTGATGTTTCAAATTTTAGAAACTGTGATGAAGAGATTAAAATGTAAGTCTCCTTCAATTTCAGCTCTGATCAAATCAGCCAAATTTATTAGTTAAGTTTGTATGCAGACTTAAACCCCTCCCTTACCTGACCACCTCTTTTGGAAGGGGTGAGTGTAATTTGCTTTTCTTTTTCAGAATGACTTTGTTGTGTCCAGGGTGAATGTGTGAGTCTGTAAGGGTAGTTGACCAACTCCTTCACCTGCTTCATCTATAGACTGATCTGGTTTAAATTGCACCTCTAATTAAAAAAAAAATTTTTTTAGTTGTTGAATGGGCCTTCATTTTATATATTTATATGTGGTGCTGAGAATCAAACCCAGTGCCTCACACATGCGAGGCAAGCGCTCTACCACTTAACCACAACCCCAGCCCCTGCACCTCTCATTTGAGAGTTCCTGTCCATGTGCTATACTTGGGGAAGGGTTGGGATTTTCCCTCGATCCTATTCAGACCCCCACTCCTTGTCAGCCACCCTCTTTATCTCACAGATTAGGTCATGAGCAGTTGTCAACTTCAGATAGAAACCCCTTTGTTCTCTACTCTGGAGAACCCCAATACTATCCAAGTTTCCCAATTCCTCTTCTGTGCTCAGAATGGAGCTAGGCTTGATCACCTACTGATCCAGTGAAATGTATAACCTAAGTGGCTGTTTGGATTTGGGTATTCAAAAGACAAGTATACCAAGCAGCAGATTTCACCCTACCCCCAAAGGTGTAGGGGGAGGGTAAAAGCAAAGAGAAAAAAATGAATTTCTGGAAAACTGATAATATGTAGGAGTTCCAAGTCTGCTCAATGACTCCCTTCAAACTGTCAGTGCTTCCCCAGCTAATAACCTCTGCTAGGGAATGAAAATATCTCTGCTGGAGATTACTTGTTGTCTCTCCAGTGGGCTTTCTCCAAGTAAGAACAGGCCAGCTTTCCTGAGTTTATTATATGCTCTAATTGCCGATATGTTGATTAGCTTCTGTTTTGTCTTAAACTCAGTGGGAAAGTGTCTTTCTTCTTGGTGAAACAGTGCTTTCCTCTCCTTACTGAGCCACATCACACCCCAAATTGGCATTTTTTGTTGACTTTATTAAATCTTTTTCTATTCTAGGGACCAATAATTTTTTTCTGCATACTAGCTCACTGAGTTGCCTCCATGCTTCCCCCACTCCCATTTCGCTACCTCAGTTTGCCACTGCAGAACTTTGATTTAATTCACTCTTGAACTGCAGCAACACTGTGGATTCCTCTGAGCCACCATCTCCAATATCCATGTCAGTTTTTACCAATACAATTTTGGTCTTGGTATAGAGATGGATTCCAAGTTCTTCCTAGTCCATCTAATTTTATATCACTCTGTATAGGTTTTTATTTTTATTTTACATAAAAATTACATGAGAGACAGCATTAAGGTACAAGATGTTAAGTATGCTCAGTGGGTTTTATTTCCTATCAAGTTTAGCCATGAAGCATTCATATATTGGTAATACTGGTCATGTACTTCTATAATATCCTGAGACCTCAGCCAGGTACACATTACATAGAATTTGAGACAGATGACAGGATTCCTAATAACCTATATCCAAATTTCTGAGTGTAGAACAGGGGCTACCTGAAGACAATGGGAAATATGGGTTCATGAAAATAGTTGTTATGGTTTGAATATGAGGTATTCCCCAAAATCTCCTGTGTTAATGCAGGAATGCTCAGAGATAAAATTATTAGATTATTAGTGTTATAACCTGATCAGTGGATTAATCCATTTGGTGGATTAATAATTTGGAAGAACTATTATACTGGGTGGTAACTGTAGGCATGTGGGGCATAGTTGGAGGAGGTGGGCCACTGGGGGCATGCCATTGGGGATTATATATTGTCCCTCTGACTCTTCCCATTCTCAACTTCCTGCCTGTCATGAGTTGAACAGCTTTCCTCTGCCACATTCTTCTGCCATGATGTTCAGCCTCATCTCAGGCCTAGAGCAATGGAGTTTGCCACAATGTACTGAACCTCTAGAACCATGAGCCCAAAATAAACTTTTTGTCTTCTAAGTTCTAAGTTGCTCTTGGCAGGTATTTTGGTCACAGTGATGAAAAGCTGACTAATGCAATAACCATTATTTATTTATTCATTTTTATTTGGATTATTAATGCTCTCTTATTATACAGAAACCCAAAATATGTGTACATTTTATTTCTAGCAACTTTGTAATTTAATGCAACCCTATGACTAATGACAACAGTGGGGCAAAATACATTTTTTTATTGTAAACAAATGGGATACATGTTTCTCTGTACATGGAGTAAAGGCATACCATTTGTGTAATCATAAATTTATATAGGGTAATGTTGTTTGATTCATTCTGTTATTTTTACCTTCCCCCACCCCTTCCACCCCTCTTTTTCCTCTGTACAGTCCTTCCTTCCTCCATTATTGCCCCCCTCCCTAATCCTAAACCTAACCCTAACCCTAACCCCTAACACTAACCCCTCCCACACCCGATTATGTGTCATCATCCGCTTATCAGTGAGACCATTCATCCTTTGGTTCTTTGAGATTGGCTTATCTCACTTAGCATGATATTCTCCAATTTCATCCATTTACCTTAAATGCCATAATTTTATCATTCTTTATGGCGGGGTAATATTCCATTGTATATATATATATATACAACAGTTTCTATTCATCTATTAAGGGGCATCTAGGTTGGTTCCACAATTTGGCTATTGTGAACTGAGCAGCTATGAACATTGATGTGGATGCAAAACTGTAGTATGCTGATTTTAAGTCCTTTGGGTATAGGCCGAGGAGTGGGATAGCTGGGTCAAATGGTGGTTCCATTCCAAGCTTTCTAAGGAATCTCCACACTGCTTTCCAGAGTGGCTGCACTAATTTGCAACCCCACCAGCAATGTATGAATGTACCTTTTTCCCCACATCCTCGCCAAAACCTATTGTTGCCTGTATTCTTGATAATTGCCATTCTAATTGGGGTGAGATAGAATCTTAGAGTAGTTTTGATTTGCATTTCTCTTATTACTAGAGAAGTTGAACATTGTTTCATATATCTGTTGATTGCTTGTGGATCTTCTGTGAAGTGTCTGCTTATTTCCTTATCCTATTTGTTGATTGGGTTATTTGTATTCTTGGTGTAAAATTTTTTGAGTGCATTATAGATTCTGAAGATTAGTGCTCTATCTGAAGTATGCGTGGCAAAGATTTTCTTCCATTCTTTAGGATCTCTCTTCACATTGTTGATAGTTTCCTTTGCTGAAAAAAAGCTTTTTAGTTTTGAATCTATCCCAATTACTGATTCCTGCTTTTATTTCTTGTGCTTTGGGAGTCATGTTAAGTAAGTCTGATCCTAAGCCGACATGATGAAGATTTGGACCTACTTTTTCTTCTATAAGGTGCAGGGTCTCTCGTCTGATTCCGAGGTCCTTGATCCATTGTGAGTTGATTTTTGTGCAGGGTGAGAGATAGGGGTTTAGTTTCATTCTGCTGCATAGGGATTTCCAGTTTTCCCAGCACCATTTGTTGAAGAGGCTGTCTTTTTTCCATTGCATGTTTTTGTCCCCTTTGTCTAATATGAGAAAATTGTATTTATTTGGGTTTGTGTTCATGTCCTCTATTCTGTACCATTGATCTACCTGTCTATTTTCGTACCAATACCATACTGTTTTGTTACTGTTGCTTTGTAGTAGAGTTGAAGATCTGGTATTGCGATACCCCCTGCTTCGCTCTTTCCACTAAGGATTGCTTTAGCTATTCTGGGTTTCTTATTCTTCTAGATGAATTTCATAATTGCTTGCTCTATTTCTGTAAGGTACGTCATTGGGATTTTAATTGGAATTGCATTGAATCTGTGTAGCACTTTTGGTAGTATGGCCATTTTGACAATATTAATTCTTCCTATCCAAGAACATGGGAGATCTTTCCATCTTCTAAGATTTTCTTTAATTTCTTTCTTTAGTGTTCAGTAGTTCTCATTGTAGAGGTCTTTCACCTCTTTTGTTAGATTGATTCCCAAGTATTTTATTTTTTTTTCCAAGGCTATTGTGAATGGGGTAGTTTTCCTAACTTCTCTTTCTGAAGATTCATCACTTATGTATAAAAATGCATTGGATTTATGAGCATTGATCTTGTAACCTGCTACTTTACTGAATTCACTTATGAGTTCTAAAAGTTTTCTGGTGGAATTTCCGGGTTCCTCTAAATATAGACTCATGTCATCAGCAAATAGGGATAGTTTGAGTTCTTCTTTTCCTATTCGTATCCCTTTAATTTCCTTGGTCTGTCTAATTGCTCTGGCTAGAATTCCAAGAACAATGTTCAATAGAAGTGGTGAAAGAGGGTATGAGAGAGAGAGAGAGGAGAGAGAGAGAGAGAGAGGGAGGGAGAAGAGAGAGAGGGAGGGAGGAGAGAGGGAGGGAGAGGGGGAGGAGAGAGGGAGGAGAGTGCCCCCCCCTCTCCTCCCTCTCTCTCTCTCCTCCCTCCCTCTCTCTCTCCCTCCCTCCCTCTCTCTCTCCTCCCTCTCCTCTCTCTCTCCCTCTCTCTCTCCTCCCCCCTCTCTCTCCTCCCTCCCTCTCTCTCCTCCCTCCCTCTCTCTCCTCCCTCCCTCTCCTCTCCTCCCTCTCTCTCCCCTCCCCCTCTCTCTCTTCTCCCTCCCTCTCTCTCTCTCCTCCCTCCCTCTCTCTCCTCCCTCCCTCTCCCTGTGAAATGTGTGAAGGAGCGAGCTCTTCAGCCTCCCTGCCTTCCCACCTGGCCGGGGGATCCTCCCTCTTTCAACTCTCCGGTCATTGCACAGCATCAGACACTCACCAGAACCTCTTCAGAGCTGGGTGGGAGCCAGCAGCACACTGGACCTCTACAGCTCTGAGCACACATGACTCTTCTCTGTATAGTACCTGCCTCGGTATTCTGTTAGCAGAGAGAAAATGGGTTCATTGAGCCAGACCAATATTAATCAGCAGAGGTGATGGGAAGCCACATCCAAGATGTGGTCATAAAAAGGCTGCAGTCTCCATCTTAATTTCTTGTGCTCTCTCTGTCTGCTTCTTTCTCCAGTCTATCTCCCTGGCCTGTGTGTGCGTGCGTGTGTGTGTGTGTGTGTGTGTGTGTGTGTGTGTCTTTGCATCGTCTATTTCTCTCTGTTTCTCTTTGGCTCAGTTTATCTCCTCCCTCTTTCTCTCTCTCCTCCCTCTCTCTCCTCCCTCCCCCACTCTCTCTATCCCTCTCTCTCCTCTCTCTCTCTCTCTTTCTCTCCTCCCTCCATCTCTCTCTCCTCCCTCTCTCTCTCTCCTCCCTCTCTCTCTCTCTCCTCCCTCCCTCTCTCCTCCCTCCCTCTCTCCAGTTTTTAGGGGACTGCTTTCAGTTTTTCACCATTTAGAATGATATTGGCCATCTCAGTTGGTAGAGGGCTTGCCTCGCATGCACAAGGCCCTGGGTTCAATCCCCAGCACCACAAAAAAAAAAAAAAAAAAAAAAAAAAAAGAACGATGTTGGCCATGGGCTTAGCGTAGATGGCCTTTACAATGTTAAGGAATGTTCCCACTATCCCTATTTTTTCTAGTGTTTTGAGCATGAAGGGATGCTGTATTTTATCGAATGCTTTTTCTGCATCTATCAAAATAATCATGTGATTCTTCACTTTAAGTCTGTTGATATGGTGAATGACTTTTATTGATTTCCGGGTGTTGAACCAACCTTGCATCCCTGGGATAAAACCCACTTCATCATGGTGCACTGTCTTTTTAATATATTTTTGTATGCGATTTGCTAAAATTTTGTTGAGAATTTTTGCGTCGATGTTCATTAAGGGTATTGGTCTGAAATTTTCTTTCCTCCATGTGTCTCTGTCTGCTTTAGGTATCAGGGTGATATTGACTTCATAGAATGAGTTTGGGAGGATTCCCTCCTCTTCTATTTTATGGAATACTTTGAGGAGTATTGGAATGAGCTCTTCTTTAAAGGTTTTGTAGAACTAGGCTGAGAACCCATCTTGTCCTGGACTTTTGTTGGTAGGCTTTTGATGACCTCTTCTATTTCATTGCTTGAAATTGATTTATTTAAATTGTGTATGTCCTCCTGGTTCAGCTTAGGTAATTCATTTGTCTCTAGAAACTTGTTGATGTCTTCGAGATTTTCTGTTTTGTTGGAGTATAGATTTTCAAAATAGCTTCTAATTATGTTTTGTATTTCCCTCGTGTCTGTAGTGATATTTCCTTGTTCATTCCGAATTTTAGTAATTTGGGTTTTCTCTCGTCTTCTCTTTGTTAGTGTGGCTAAAGGTTTATCAATTTTGTTTATTTTTTCAAAGAACCAACTCTTTATTTTGTTAATTTTTCGATTGTTTCTTTTGTTTCAATTTTGTTGATTTCAGCTCTGATTTTAACTATTTCCTATCTTCTACTACTATTGGTGTTGGTCTGCTCTTCTTTTTCTAGGGCTTTGAGCTGTAGTGTTAGGTCATTTATTTGTTGATTTTTTTCTTCTTTTATTGAGTACGCTCCATGAAATAAATCTTCTTCTAAGTACTGCTTTCATAGTGTCCCAGAGATTTTGATATGATGTTTCTTTGTTCTCATTTACTACTAAGAATTTTTTATTTCCCTCCTGATGTCTTCTCTTATCCATTCATCATATAATAGCATATTATTTAAACTCCAGGTATTGGAGTAGTTTCTGTTTTTTATTCTGTCATTTATTCTAATTTCAATCCATTATGATCTGATAGGATACAAGGTAGTATCTCTATCTTCTTGTATTTGCTAACAGCAGCTTTGTGGCATAAAATATGGTCTATTTTAGAGAAGGATCCATGTGCTGCTGAGAAGAAAGTGTATTTGCTCTTTGTTGGGTGGTATATTCTATATATGTCTGTTAATTCTAAATTATTGATTGTGTTATTGAGATCTATGGTTTTTTTATTCAATTTTTGTTTGGAAGATCTGTCCAGTGGTGAGAGAGGTGTGTTAAAATCGCCTAGTATTATTGTGTTGTGGTCTATTTCATTTCTGGTATTGAAGAGGATTTGTTTGACGTACATGGATGAGCCAGTGTTTGGGGCCTAGATATTTATGATTGTTATGTCTTGCTGATTTATGCTTCCCTTAAGCAGTATGTAATGTCCTTCTTTATCCCTTCTGACTAACTTTGTCTTAAGTCCACATTATCTGAAATGAGGATGGATACTCAAGTTTTTTTGCTTTGTCTGTGTGCATGGTATGTTCTTTCCCATCCTTTCACCTTTAGTCTGCGGGTATCTCTTTCTATGAGATGAGTCTCTTGCAGGCAGCAAATTGTTGGATCTTTCTTTTTAATCCAATCTGCCAGTCTATGTTTTTTGATTGATGAGTTTGGGCCATTAACATTCAGGGTCATTGTTGTGATATGATTTGTATTCCCAGTCATTTGACTAATTTTTTTTTTATTGTAAACAAATGGGATACATGCTGTTTCTCTGTCTGTACATGGCGTAAAGGCATACCATTTGTGTAATCATAAATTTACATAGGGTAATGTTGTTTGATTCATTCTGCCATTTTTTCCCTTCCCCCCCACCCCTCCCACCCCTCCCCTCCATCTATACAGTCCTTCCTTCCTCCATTCCTGCCCCCCTCCTAAACCCAACTCCAACCCCAACACTAAACCTTCCCACCCCCCATTATGTGTCATCATCTACTTATTAGCAATATCATTCTTCCTTTGGTTTTTTGAGATTGGCTTATCTCACTTAGCATGATATTCTCCAGTTTCATCCATTTGCCTGCAAATGCCATAATTTTATCATTCTTTATGGCTGAGTAATATTCCATTCTATATATATATATATATATATA
Organism: Sciurus carolinensis; assembly: GCF_902686445.1. Taxonomy (NCBI): domain Eukaryota; kingdom Metazoa; phylum Chordata; class Mammalia; order Rodentia; family Sciuridae; genus Sciurus; species Sciurus carolinensis. The sequence goes on from NC_062227.1 coordinate 9,806,882, forward strand.
TATATATATATATATATATCACATTTTCTTTATCCATTCATCAATAGA